>NC_084540.1:15143049-15463674 GCF_024500275.1 Phycodurus eques
GGATTTAGGTTGGTAAAGTATTGCATATTTATGATAAAATACTACTTTCTGTGGTCGACTATTAGATTATTTTGTAGGGATAAAGTATAATATTGTATGACCAAATATTGCACTTTTGTGCCCAAATAAAAAAATGTCACAATATGCAGTTAACAATGACATTTTTGTGCACAAACATTGCCCTTTTGTGGCCAAATATACTATTTTTGTACCAAAATACAAACATTTGTCATCAGCAATTGTTTTTGTGCACAAACATTGCACTTCATGACGCAATTATTTTATTTCTAAATTTTGTGTGGTTAACAATTCTATTTTTATGAACAAATATATTGCACTTTTGTAGAAAAACTGCATTTCTTGTGCCAAAATTTAACATTTTCTTTTTGCACTTCTATGGCAAACTATACTTTTTTTTTTTTTTTTTTTTGGTCAATATAAAACATTTTTGTGCCAAAACACAATTTATGTGTTGAGCTATTAAATTTTGAGCACAAATATTGTAATTCTGTGGCCCAATTATTAGGCCCCAAAAATCTTTGTCATCAACTATTGCATTTAGTACACATAAATTGGCCTTTTGATGTCAGATATAGTATTTCTGTAAGAAGAATCAACTCTGTTGTGAACTATTTCATCTTTGTCAACACATATTGCCCTTTTTGTTTATTATTTGTCTTGTTTTCAGACATTTGTGGGCTCACAGATCCTGTGAGCACCTCCAGGTCGCAGGTGACCACTTGGACCTGATGTCGGTGCTCATTGGCCTCCTGCTTGGCTTGCCGTAAGGCCTGAGCGTTACGATTGGCTGCCTGTGTCAAGTCGGTAAACTGCAAGCAAACAGCTTGTCAATGTCGGTTTGCATGTGCTTTTGTGTGAATGTGTTATACGACCTTGGAGCGGTACCACTTCTCTGTGTCGAGCCCGTTGAAGGAGGCCATGCTCTCATATTGGACCCGGATGTCCCTCAACGCAACGGTCAGGTCAGGTTTGGACAGGTCCACGTCCATATGCATCTGCCGGGCCAGGATCTGCTCCTGCAGTTCATGCAGCTCCTAAGGAAGCAAGAAACATTCAAATGTCTACCGTGGAATTTTAATCCAAAAAGAACAACATTGCGACTATTACAGCATATCATGGATTTTTAAGTGATCATTTTTTTATGGGCTTTTACAGTACACAGGCAAGACCGAATTCAGAGTGTGTGTCTTCTGTGTACTACCATGTCGTGCCTCAACATGCCGGGGAGCACTGAGGTCTAATATGTAGAGTCTTAGAGTACTAATGTAGAGTATTTAAGAGCAAGAACAAGAGGCAGAGAAGGTCCCCAACTAATACAGTAGTCCGCACCAGTAATAGTTGTTCCCACAGAGCAGAGAGATATACAGTATGCCTGTGAGTATTGTTGTATGCTGTGTGTGTGTGTGTGTGTGTGTGTGTGTGTGTTAACCTAGCAGTTGCTTGAACATCTATGCTAATTTCCGTTAGCTCATCTATGTTGTTTCACATTATATGTTAGCAGTAAGCTATCGAACTTTCGTTAGATTAAATGATATGGTTTAGTCGAACATACTGGTGTTTAAATATACAATGTTTTATTCTCTGGTTTTATGTGTCAGTTGTATAGTAAACTTCAACTGGGAATGACAAATAAACAGCTTGAAGCAAGCACGCTTGACCTTTAATTTGGAGAACTGTGCCGAGCGAGTCTTTTTGTTTCCTTTAAATCATGTTAGACGATATGAATATATTCATATATTATATTAAATGCGTTTGAAGTGTGTGGGAAAGGTTAAAAAAAAGGTTAAAGGTTTTTTGTATAGTCTCTCTATATTGCGGATTTTCACGTATCGCGGGTGCGTCTGGAATGCATCCCCCACAATAAACGGGTTCACTGTATTCCCATTCCTACCGCCTCGTGGAGCATCTTCAGAAAGTTCATCTCATCCCGCAGGGCTTTCACCTTCCTCTCCAGCTGAAGGCGATTGAGGGTCGCTTCATCCACATTCTGTGCCACCAACAAACGCACATATTTATATATACATAACAATTAGACATCAAATAAATGTAATGTAATCACCTGTCTGTAGGCACTGAGATTGTTCTCTGCATCTGGCCGCAGACCCATTTCGTCTTGCAATCTGAGCATAGCAAATACAATTGCACAATTAAATAGAAATAAATAAATAAAAATCTATCAATACACACAGTGTGTTCAAAAGAATATGGATACCGACGAAGTGAAAAGTGACCACATGGCCCAAGACTTTAGTCCATGTCATGAAGGCCTACATCAAGAAATACAATATGGACAAAAGTATTGGGACACCTACAGCAGGTAAAGTGTTGGCATGTAGCTCAATACCTTTGTTCATCGATGTACACAATACAGACAAAAGTACTGGGACACGTGATATTGATCAATACTTTTTTAACGCGTTCATTGTGCAGGGTGTCGGGACCCAAAACTGACAAAGGTATTGGGCCATGTGGTCACCTTTTGACTTTACTGTAGGCATCATCCCAATACTTTGAGAAATATTGAGATCTAATCCACTTTGGCAACAGTGTAAACCAAATATCTAAAACCCCATAGAACATTGTTCAAGCTGATCAGATCATGTTGTCATTTGTTGATCATCTTTATTTGATATAATTTTCACAAAATGTGGTTAATCTGGATCAAACCTCTTTCTTTCAGATGTCAAAATAAAAAATGTGGACTCGTTTGATGTTTGAGCCTTGGTGGAGGTCTCTTGTTTTTGTCATGGTGAAATTAGACCATTTGATTGTCTGATTTCAGAGCAGGAGTGAGAAGGAGAATGCGGCCACAAGATACGTTCCCACGGGATGGAATTCATACATTTATGAATTCCATGACGTATTCCCTGGAGAACTCGGAAAAACAAGCTTCGTAATCTTAATGTCAGCGTGACTGTGGGACATCTGCTTTATGCTCTCTTTTGTATAGCAGAGGGCTCCGAGGGGGGTGTGGGGGGTGGCATTGTTGTGTTCCACTCGTCCTTCTATACTAGGACAATGGGAGAGGGGCGGTCCAGTCATGGATCAGGTTGGCAAAAAGGGTGGGGTGGGGGGGGGGGGGGGGGGGGGGGCTCTGCATTCCAACCAATGTGAGAGTAAAATAAATCTGCATAAATATTCTGCATTGTACCATAAAGTGACTTTTTATTTTAAAGTAACATAAAGAGAGTCATTGAGATCTAGTGAAGCTGACCTGTTTTGAAGCGTCAATGTCGGCCTCCATGTTGCCCGTGTCCATCTCTAAGCGGTCCTTGTCCGCTCGCTTCCTCAGCTGCGCCCGGAACACATCTGCCGCCCGGCCGGTCCGCTGCAGCTGGGCCGCCAGCCCCTTGTTCTGCTGCTCCAGAGCTCGAACCTTCTCCAGGAAAACGGCCAGGTGGCGGTTCAGTTCAGTCATCTCCATCTTCTCGTTCACGCGCGTCTGCTTGCAGCGAGTCATCAGTGCCAAATCGGCGGAGAAGTCCAGGCGCTGGGCGCGGGAAGTCCCGTAAAGGGAGAGGGTCCTGACGTGGACCCCTACGGTGTCACTGGATGCTTGGAAACACATACTGCATTGCACTCCATTCTCCATGGTGGACAACAGAGTTGGAACCTGAGCACAAATTAAGCTTTTATGGTGTTTGGAGGGGGGAAAGCGGGGCTGAGGGCGGTTTACGAGTTGGTGGGAGGGGTCAGTGAAAGGGTCAAAAAAAGGTTAAATGTTAAAAAAAAAAAAAAAAAAAATTAAATTAACATGGAATAGGGTTTTCAATTAGGGTTTCAAGCTAGAGTTAGGGTTTCAAACAAGGGCTAGTGTTTCAATTAGGTTTTCAAAGAGGAGTTAGGATTTTAAACTAGGTTTTCAAAAAAGTGTTATGACTTTTCGGAAGATTAGACCCTACAACCTTATTTTGATATCCTGACCGAGGGTTGAAATCCAAATGCTGGCATGAAACTTTGAAACTATCATCTGAAGCTTTAACCCGGACATGAAACCCTCACCCTGACTTGAAAGCCTAACTGAGGGTTAACCGTAAATTGAAACCCTAACCCAAAGCTAAAACCCTAACTTCAAAACATTAACAATATCTTCAAAGCATTATTTTAAATCCTAATGCTGATTTGAAAACCCCAATTTGAAACTCGAAGCCTTGTTTGAAACACTTAAACCGACCGTGTCATGTCACACAGGTGCACTTGTTTCGCTCGCCTTAGGACATCACCAAGGGAGCACTTTTTTCGCCGTAACACTTGGCTAAAAACTGAAGTGTTACGGTAGCCTGGTAAATTTTGACGTCCACAAACGCTGCAGCTCAAACACAATTTTATGTTATTAAAAATATAAGACACATTTAGGCAAGACATTTCCCAAAACTATTTATTTCTAGAAGGCACTTTGTATACATAAAAAAGACATAAAAGTCATTAAACTCTTTCTGTAAAATACATTTTGACTTTGCACTGCAAGTCCCGTCATGATACAAAATAGGTAAACATAAACATGCATGAAAATATAGAGACATCTAAACTAGCTCATGCTCATTGTTCAACCCAAGTTTTGTTTTTGTTTTTTTAGCATCTTAGCATTAGCATGAAGAATCCGCATTCAATCATTAGTCACAACATTAGGTGCACCTGCGAATGATGATAATAATGATGATGATGATAATAATAATAATAATGATAATATAGTTGCGCCTTGAGATATGAGTGACTCGACTTCAGGGTTTTCGAGGTACGAGCGGTCATTCAGATGATTTTTGGCTTGGACTTGGGAGCGCAAACGTGAGATATGAGCGCCGTATGATGGCAGCGAACTCAACTCGCTTCACAACAAGCAGCAGTCAGGCAGATAGAATTAGTGAGCAATTCTTCATCCTTGTCTCTAAAACCACCACAGTTTAATGCTAATGCTAGCACATAATGGGAAAGGCCATAGCTCGAGCGGCTAACAAATAGCATCTATGTGGCAGTGTTAAAACCCTTTAAGCAACAGATATCTGAACACGTAGTGTGGAGTAACACATGTAGGCAGCTAATATATCAATACACACAGACATATATTCTTTATCCTTTGCGGAGAATGACTAATAGTGCTGAGGTGTTGTGACATCTCCCTTGTCTCCATGTATATCTGTATGTCTCCATTATACTGCCCCCAGGTGGTTGAGGTGCATACACGTCAACTGTCCATTGAATTGAAGCAAAGAGTGGGACAAAAAAGGTTTAATTCTTTACATTCTATTTGATTGTCATTACTTTATGTTTTTGTAACGTACAATATTATAGTGCTATTTTCCCTCTTTAATATGCACACAGAATTAAACTCGTATCTCAAGACACCACCGCAGGAGTAATTTTTGATTGACACTACCTGGAGTATTTTGATAATTGGCTAAAATGGGGAAAGAAAATACTAGGACCTGCTATCAGTAAGATGACAACCACAAAACCAAAAAAAATACAAAAATAAATCATTATCATTAAAAATAAGTGTATTTATATTTTCATTAAAATACACAATACAAAATGTTTTTTATACATATATATACCTTTTATATACTGTTATAAAAAAACAAATTAAATTTTTTAAAAAAATATTAATCTATCCATCCATCCATCTTCTGAGCCGCTTCTCCTCACGAGGGTCGCGGGCGTGCTGGAGCCTATCCCAGCTATCATCGGGCAGGAAGCGGGGTACACCCTGAACTGGTTGCCAGCCAATCGCAGGGCACATAGAAACAACCAACCAATTGCACTCACAGTCACACCTACAGGCAATTTAGAGTCTCCAATTAATGCATGTTTTTGGGATGCAGGAGGAAACCGGAGTGCGCGGAGAAAACCCACGCAGGCACGGGAAGAACATGCAAACTCCATACAGAGGGGGGCCGGAGATTGAACCCGGGTCCTCAGAACTGTGAGGCTGACGCTCTAACCAGTCGTCCACCGTGCTGCCAATATTAATCTAGTATATGTAAATTATATATATATTATATATGAATATATTTATGTCTTTACATCATACTTTTTAATTTGAATTATATAAATAATAAAAATAAAGAAAGATTTTGTATATTTTTCTATTATTATTGGGATTCTAGATAGCTGTTGTATTGATTTAAAAAAATAAAATAAAAATAATAATTATGGTGCAGGTGTACCTAATGTTGTGGCCACTGCACGGACCCCGCCCCAGGTGAACAAAGTCGTCATTTGGCTCAACCAACAAACCTTCACATGCTCTTGAATTACATCTGAAAAGCAAGAAAGGAAAATGTATTTTAAAATGTCTATTTTTAACAATGTCATCCGATTGTCTTTGAAATGCAGAATTAACATTTTGTTTGTGCCCCCAAACAGAACTCGGCCAGCCAGAGTTTGTTTCCTGCGTGAAATTAAAAAGAAACAGGATTGCAAGTCTGCAAAACCAGCTGCTTTCAACTCATTCTTTGTCAAAACAACACCAACTAGAATACAACAAAATATATATAAAAAATATGAAATCCAAGTGAACTGGCACAGGGGCATAAATAAAAAAAAAATACAATAAAACAAAAATCACATTTGAAAAAAATCACATTTGAAGTAAATACAAATCTAATTTTTAACATTCATTTTAAAAAGTGCATCTGATTAGATTTACGATTGTTAAAGCTTTGTTCTTGAGGTTTTGACTGCTTTTTAACACAGAAATAAAACATAGAAAACTTAACCTCTCATTAAGGTCAATGGTGACTGGTGAGTGGATTTGGCGACAACAACAACAAAGGCAACAGCAGTCACTTCCTGGTGACATGGCTCAAAAACAACCTACTGCAAAACACCTTTTCCAACATTAGACAAGCCCCGAACCACAATCAATCATGCACCGATCAATAGTGCATGATGCTTGACTACACACTTTCTGAGACCAATTCTACAACTTGCATTTCTTTCCTTAATACACAACAACAATTTAAAAATAGCTTACAATATATACGAACAACTATGTGGACAAACGTTTTGGGACACACCACTCATTTGAGCAATCATTGAAAACGCTTGAAACCATAACTACAGGTATGGCTTGAAACCCCACATTGAAAGCTTAACCCAGGCTTGTAACACTCATTTGAAACCAAACCACACCAATGGATAAGTGTCTCAATACCTTTGTCCATACAGTGCACTTTACTTTGAATTTTAAAGGAGACCATGGGCCAACCGAAAGAGGACAGCATGACATAATCACTCTGCGCCAACTCTTGAAGGCTCTTACGAATGTGGCCTTCGCATTCAAAGAAGAACCAGCGACAGTATTTGGATTTCAACACCCCACCTGCGCGTTTCCACCGGTAGCTCCACAAGCTACACGCGACATCCAAGTTAGCTGTCCGAGAAGGGGTGTCTGAGCAGCTCCTCGGCGCCAGGCCGCAGCTCGGCCTCCACGAAGATACGGCGGACGAAGTCGTGCGCTTGCTCAGAGGTGCGGGGCGGCAGCAGAGGCTTGGTGGGCTGCGTGGCGATCTTGAAGATGGCCGCCATGGCCTCGTACTCGGCCCACGGGGGTTTCTCCGTCAGCATCTCCACTACCGTGCAGCCCAGACTCCTGGAAAGACACACACACACACACACACTGATACTTTAGTTTGAAAACCCTACTTTGAAATCTTAACGCAGGCCTGACACCCGACTTTGAAATTCTAACCTTGTCTTGAAACATCAATTTAAAAACCAAAGCCAGACTTGAAGCCTTACATTGAAACACTAACCCTGGATTAAAATTTAACTTTAAAAGCCTAACACAGGCTTGAACCCTACCTTGAAACCCTTACTGTAACTTGAAATCTTTACCCTTGTTTAAAATGTGCACCTTGATGTGGCTTAATATCCTAATTTGAAACCCAAACCTTTACTTAAATTTTAACCCTGGTTTAAAACCTTCCTTGGAAACTCTAATCCCGGTTTATAATCCTAAATTGAAACCTTAATTTGAAGCCCGACTCCTCACTTGAAACCCTCACCCTAAATTGGAACCCTGACTCTGGCTTGAAACCCCTAACTAATGCTGGCTTGAAATCTTAATATGAAACCCTAACCCTGGATTTTAAATCCTACTTTGGAAGTCTGACCCTGCCTTGAAACCAGAGTGAGGACCCCTAAACCAGGCTTGTAATCCTCACCCTATTTTGAAAACCGAATTTAGATTGACACTCTGGCTTTCAAACCCTAAGATTGACTTGAAACCCTAAACCTGGCTTTAAACCCTACTTTAAAACCTTAACCCCGATTTGAAACCCTCCTTTAAAACTCTAACCCTGGCTTGAAGCCCAATTTGTAAACCCTAATCCTTGACTGGCCCCATGCAACACAGATACAGTATTAAGAAGCTGTCAGAAACAGTGCTTATGCAACTAAATATTGTACATTTTGCATTGTGCGCTGACATTTCTTTAAAAAAAAAAAAAAAAAAAAGTCTGATGTGTGTGAACTCACCAGATGTCGGCCTTCCTGCCGTAGCCTTCCCCGCTAATGACTTCCGGGCTCATCCAGTAGGGGGTGCCGGTCACAGAGCGGATACCAGTTCCAGACATGCAGATGGTCTGCAGACGCTTGCTGGCCCCAAAGTCACCAAGCTTGACGTTGCCCTCCGAGTCGCGCAGAATGTTGGCCCCTAAGAGTCAAATGTACGTCGCCGTCATTCTACATTTGGTACCGTGAAACACAGACGGGTGACTCCAGTCACACGACTTGACTAGAGTCAGATTTAAGGCGACTTGGGACTTGCCCAATTTATGTAAGACTTGACTTGACCCACCAGTATGCTATAATGCAGAGTGCAGAAGAGCTTTACATTTTGATTCATGAATTAGATTTTTAATAAAATAGTGAAAAAGCAAAAGGTAACATGTAAGTTTCAAAACTCAAAGATGAGAAACACAGTAACTACATCACTCTAAACCCCATAAAGACAGGTAAGCTACGTTAATATTATGACGGCTTACTGAGAAGTGACTTGTGAAGGTCTCCATGTACTATATCTCCGTATGTCTGTACAATACTGCCCTAAGGTGGCCAAGGCGCGCACACCAAAAGGAGCAGCAGAATGTTCATAGAATTAAAGCAAGCAATTATTTCCATTCTATTTAATCATGTCATTAGTCTGTTTTTTTTTTTTTAAATAAAATACGACATTACAGAGCGCTATTTTCCTTATCAAAAAACATTACAAAAATGTTTTGGGGGTGGGAGCCTGGAACAGATTAATGGCAGTTCCATTCACTTCAATGAGGAAAAACGATTTGAGACAGTATTGTTTGGAGTGCCGAGCGTATTCATGTAACCAATTAAACTTGTATCTCAAGGCACCACTGTCCAGATAGAGTGCAAAGTGTTTGATTTGATTTATGACTTGCTTAACCCAAGTAACGACTTGAGTGGACTTGATTGAAATTTAGTAGGGATGCCACTTGTCTTGCTGGATTTTTGCCTCAGTCCCTTGGGACCTGCTTGAAACTTGTAGGTTAAGACTTGAGACTTACTACTTTCACATGTGTGACTTACTCCCAACCACTGCCGTGAAAGAAAATGGTTTACCTTTGATGTCCCTGTGCACAATCATGTTGCTGTGCAGGTAGGACATTCCCTCCAAAATCTGACGGGTGTACTTCCGGGTCACGTGCTCCGTCAGCGCCCCGTAAGCCTTCAGCTGGTCTTTGACAGAGCCCTGACAGGAAGCAAGACATTACATTACATTACATTAGCAACGTGACAGGTGGACGCCATCTTTGTGGAATTTTCTTAAAAAAAAAAAAACAAAAAAAAAAACATGGAATGAGCACTTCAAACACCTTTAAAATCCTCCCTAACAAATACATTGAGGGGCAAAAAAAATATTGATTACTAAAGTACATGACCTTAATCTACTGCCCACACTGCTCTTCTCATGAATAATGTTCAATTAACGCTATTTACGTTTGAGTTTTTAGGGCAAGTGACGCACTGTGAAACATCACGGTAATTTTGACGTGTCGACTTGGAGAACCCCCCGTACAAGCTTATTGGGGGATATTTTTAGCTGAAAATTGTCAGCCAATCGGAGAAGAGATTCCCCGAGTAGCAGACGAACCCAAAGGGTCCAGGAGCTATGTTGAGAAATAATGAAGTTATACTGTTTTACTCTAATTTGAAGGCATTTTGTGACCAGATTTTCTCTAGGCAATATCACACAAAAACATTCCCTAAAGAGGCCATGTTTTCAGACACAAGAAAATCTATTTCTCCGGATCCCATCGTCCGATTTTAAAAATTCTTAGTGGTTGAAGTGGCCATTCCAAAACGACTCATCATTCTGACAGACTGTCATTTTTAGGAAATCTTGTCACGTTGCTACTTACATCCATGGAACCAGGGAACTAGGAACTACATCTGTAATGTATTTTCAGTGTAGCATTAGGGTAATCCATCGCTACCAAACGAATATCCTGCTTAGGGAATAGTGCAAGTGGAAGTCCCAAGAACTTCGTGACTGAAGCTTGAAGTGGAAATATTTTAAGAGGCTCGACCAGCTGCCACTGATCTGATTGTAACCTTTTGGCTAACTAAATGTTCCTGAAACTGTAGGTGGAAAGGTCTTAATGCACATTTCGACCACAGGAACTTTACAATGGAATGCAAAACATTTGGAGGACCATTGTGTGTTTGCACTGCAGGAACTCCTGTCTTATTTTAATTTGGGGGTAATCTATCTGGGCCAAAAGAAGACCCTGACATGTGGGTAGTCTTTTGATTCCTTTTTGTTCCAGGAACTACAAGTACAAAGAACAGTTGTGTTTTTCTTTCAGTTTTCACTTTCCAGGGATTAAAAAAAAAAAATCTGAACCTGTGGTCTTGCCCAGTGGCGAATACACACTGAGGTGAACTTTGAAAGAGATGAAAGGAAGGAAGAAACCCTAGAAAGAAACAAAATCACTTCCCCACTAAAGACACAGCAAATGTTTCTCCCGCTTAAAACATATTTTCACATGTCGTAATTATTTCGACAAACCTGCAAGTTGGCTCAAGAACATAGAGAGGAACATTTGCTCACCCCGGGCATGTACTCCATGAAGATAGTGAGGGTCCTTTCGTTCCGGTCCCTCAGGCAGCCGTAGTACTGCACGATGCGCTCGTGGCGAAGATTCTTCAGCAGCTGGATCTCGCACTCCAATGCGCTGACTTCCTGCAGGGACCATGGAAAAGGTTGAAACAAAAGGGACCATCAAAAGATGACAAATCATTAAATCACACCAAATATTTTGACCTGGAGGCAGAGAGGATTACCTTACAATGACAGACAGGACCGGTTTGAGTTTTGTCACAAAACAGGAAATGAAAATAATGAAAACGCAGGAAGATAGGATTGAATATATTTACCAAAATCAATTATTTGTAGGAAGGACGTGAGGTGATTCAAAAGTTCATCATTCAGGTTGCAATTGTGTTTCCAGCTTGACTAAAGCTAACAGTAACATTAGCTTGAGGTTCTTTGGAGGCTAACTAGTTAGCTAGCAGCCTTCCAGAGCCTGTCAGCATTCACACTTACGGACAATTTAGAGTCTTCAATTAACCTAATGCATGTTTTTGGAACGTGGGAGGACACCACAGCACCCAGAGAAAACCCACGCAAGCATGGAAGGCCGGAGCCCGGATTTGAACCCATGACCTCTGAACTGTGACGTTGATGTGCTAACCAGTCGGCCACAGTGCCACCCAATCCCAAACATCACCATAAAACTTAAAAAACGTTTTAACAAAGTCAAACCCTATTAGGTGGGGTAGTACTTTGAAGAGGTCTCACTGGGAAACTCTTTGTTCAATGACCCACTATTACCAAGAACTAATAGTTCCTGCATCATTAGGTAAAAAGGATTTAGACAGTCAGGACCCCCGTAACAAGTATAGGCAAAGTCCAACCACAGGAAGTTTCCCCTAGAACTTAGAACTTTGGGAGGATTTTTGTGTGTTTGGACTGTACGAACTACTGTCCTAATTTAGTTCCAGGGTTATTTAGCGGGGCCAAAAAAGACCCCGCTAGGGGGCAGTTATGATGATAAAATAATAATAAATTATTATATTAAATCAACACAAAATTCGGTCTAGAAGAGTCATGTCAGAACCTGAACAGGAAGTCGGCCATTTTAGTGAAAGCAGCCATTTTGAGTGAATTCCAGACCTCTTGATTTACAGTGGAACCTCCCATATTCGTGGTTCGGCATTTGCAAGTTTGTATATTTGCTCGACACGAAGTTTGATCTCAAGAAGGTATGCCTGAAATTGAACAGGAAGTTTGCCATTTTGGTTGGAATGTTGGGCGAATAACAGGAAAGAAATAATGTGAATGATCAATTCCAGTGTCAAACTGTGGCTGTCGTAAAACCTTAAAGCAATATTTGAAGTTATATTTTAACATTCCTCGATGACACATCGGTTATACAATCGTTAAAAAAAGCTCTTCTCACCTTGCTGGTCTCTGGACTGTCGGGATCGAACTGGACCTGTTTGGCAGCCAGCTCCCGTCCCGTGTCCACATCGTAGCACAGGTACACCCGCCCAAACGCCCCTTGGCCCAGGAGCTTGCCCCGCCGCCACGTCACCGGAGCACTGGGCGCTGGAAAACCCAACACAAACAAAGCCTGTCTTCCATTTTGTTCAACTTGCTGTCGCAGAATATTGATGTCATATGTACATTTATGGGCGACGGGCCGTTCCTGTGGTCGGAGCCTGCCCTGGGTGTCCACCAGCTGCCAGCTGCCGACGCTTTCTTCGCTGCCGTTGCGAGAGCGGCGCGAAGGCACCAGGGTGAAGAGGTTCCCCTGCGGGCGGCGGATGCGCGGAAAGGTGCGCCGCCCTAACGCCGACAAATAAAAATGAAGCGTTTGATTGACGTGTTTCTGCATGACGTAGTGGTGGAGGTGGTACCTTCGCTGAGGTCCTTGTGATGCAGCGAGATGTGATAACGGCGAGGGTACGTGCCTCCCTTGCCAACTATGCGGTCGTAGACGTGGTTCTCCCTGTCTGAAAGCAGAGTGGAAATATAATTAATATACAGTCCAGGGGTGGCCAAACATTTGCGCTGAAGGACATTTGATTTTTCAAATGGACAAAAAAAAATATTATTACACGTATATACTTTTTTTTTTTAGTAATAATAAAATAATAATTCCCAGGTTTTAATCATATTTCTATATAATTAATATTATTAATTATTTAACCAGTGATTAAATAATAGATATAAAAGTAAATGTATAAATAATGTAATGTATGATATATATATATATATATATATATATATATATATATGTGTGTGTATGTATACACACACACACACACACACACACACTGTATATCAGGCAGAAACTATTTGTCACATGGGTATGTTGTCTTTTCAAATTATTGACCAATATAAAGTGGTGAAAATGGCTTGCTCTGTTTTGTAATGGATATATAAATATTTTGATTTACAATAAGTTGACCAATCATTTAATAAAATATGTTTAAATCTCTTTTTTCCCCACTTTATTTACAATCAATTTACAAATTATTCAATAAAATAAAATGTGTGAAATGTAATATATATATATATATATATATATATATAAACATTTTTTTTTATTTTACTATTTACAAAAGATGAACCAATCATTTAATAGAACATTTAAAAATGTTAAAAAGTAAAATTGCTTGTTTCACAATTTCCTATTGTATTATTTACAATAAATTAACAAATTATATCACACAATAAAAAAAATTTATGTACTGATTACAGTGACACAAAAAATGATTTGCCCCCTCCTCAAATTCTTGTATTTTTGCATAGTTTCCCCACTTTAATGTTTAAGATTAGGAGTGGCCGGCCTACAAATATTTACCCCAAGAGAATCGCAATGACTGATCTAGGAGGCCACAAGGGAACTCAGGACAACTGCAAGCCTCCCTTGCCTCAGTTAAGGTCAGTGTTCATGACACAACAATAAGGAAGAGACTGGGCAAAAATAGCATCCACGCAGAGTTCCAAGGCAAAAACCACTGCTGACCAAAAAGAACATAAAATGATCACCTTAATTTTACAAAAAAGACAATGGAATTATTCCCGGGACCTTTGGCTGAATATTATATGGACTGCAAAGATGAAAGTTGAGCTTTTTAGAAGGTGTGTGTCTCGTTACATCTGGTGTAACTGTAGCACCGCATTCCAGAAAAAGATCATCATGCCAACAGTCAAACATGGTGGTGGTAGTGTGATGGTCTTGGTCTGATTTTCTCCTTCAGGAACTGGACAACTTGTTGTGACGGATGGAACCATGAATTCTGCTCTTTAACAGAAAATCCTGAAGGAGAATGTTGAGCCATCAGTTTGTGACCTCAAGCTGGAGCACACTTGGGTTTGGCGGCAAGTACACCAGCAAGTCAACTTCTGAATGGCTTAAAAAAAGACAATGAAGGTTTTGGAGTGGCCTAGTCAAAGTCCAGACTTCAATCCAATTGAAATGCAGTGGCATGACCTTAAAAAGGCTGTTCATGCTCGAAACCCCTCCATTTTTGCTGAATTCAAACAATTCTGCAAGGAAGAGTGGGCCAAAATATCTCCACAGAGATGTTAAAGACTCATTGGCAGTTATAGAAAACGGTTGGTTTTACATTTGTTTGATGATCTTAAACGTTAAAGCGGGGAAAACATTAAGAATTTGAGAAGGGGGCCAATACTTTTTCACGGCACTGTGTGTGTAATTTTTTTCATTTGATTAGGGTTTACAAGGGCCTATATTATATGCAATAAATAAATGAACCAATTATCTAATAAATAAATGTTTTGAAAATTTTTTTTTTTCTTTACTATTTTTTATTTTACCTAGAAAAATTCCAGCTTTGAAGGACAGCGTGAAAAGGGCCTTATCAGTGTGTGTCTTCTCACCTGAAAACTCTTGTCGGTTGTCTGGGTAACTCTTGGCTCGGTGCATGCGGGACTTCCTCAGGGAGGGGCTGCCGGGACAGAAGAGTTCAACTCTATACACAAAATATTAAGCTCGCCGACAAGCCTTAAATCCTTTGTCGCTGGTGAAATTAACGAGCGAACATATAAGGATAATATCAAAAATCACACAAAACGAGTTTCACCAGCTGTCGTGCATGATGGTAGAACGTCGTGCTAAACTTCAGATCAGCGAGCATTCAAGGATTACCACTGCTTATGTTAACTTAACTGCTTAACTTTTTTTTAAGACACTTCAAAAAAAAAAAAAAAAAAAAAAAAAAGAGCTGTCACTGCTTGTTATCAACTACAGTACACTGTTTTATGTTTTTTCCCTTTACCAGTTGTTTTTTTGACACTTCGTTGATAGTACTGTATACAAAATCCTACAATGTGACTTAAAACAAAACAAGAAGGAAGTTTTATTAATTTGTTGTTCGAAAATAAACTTTCAATACAATGTATATCTACAGTAGAGTTACGGAATGCCAACCTGTCTGAGTTACTGTCCAGAGACTGACAGCTTCCAGACACTGAGTTCTCAGCACTGCTCCAGGGATCCAGAACCTGCAGGGAAAAACAACAACAAGATTCCTACAACAGTCAAACTCAACACACAGCAAGAATTGAACTTTTTAAATAATAGCTGAATTAAATTAAGAGAGACATTTTATCGAAAAGTGTTTTTAACTGCTCGTATACAAACAGAATAAAATAAATACATACATAAATAATCAAACAGTAAACAAAACAAAAAATACACAAAAAACAATTATAATAGCTAAAATATAGCCTAACCTAAAGGGGGGAAATTGAGTTATTCATGAGATATTTGTGTTTGGCTGTGTCTGCTGCATGCGCCACATGCTTGGATCTGCGACACCAATTTACCAAAGATTGATTCATAGAAGAAGTAAAAAAATTATAATTTTCATGTATTTAAAATATATAAAAATAGTTTTATGTATATAACTAAATACAAAATTAAGAAAAACATTTGAATTTCATTTTAAGGAATAAAGGGCTAATAAAAGAATGCAAGAAATGACGACAGGACTTTGCATACACATTTTACCTTTTTATTTATTATTATTTTAAAATCTCATCCAAGAATGACTTTTGATGTTGTAAAAATCAAACGTGGCCCTTTAACACCAAACTTTCCTCACCCCTGATATGAAGTGAATTTTGAAGAAAGGATGCCACACAGACATCGGGAACTCTTTTACATTGTGAAAAACGTGCATAAATTGTGTACTTTCAGTACAATCTGACTTACACACTGGTCACTGGTCTCCGGGATGAACTCGCCTTCACTATTGACACTGGTGTAGGAACCTTGTCGAGCGATCCTCTGCTGGCGTTCTGGTACGTAGCCGGGAGGTGGCGAGCTGCGCCCCGCGTTCTGAGAACCTGTTCATCCAGCGGAAGACAACAAAGAAAAACTAAAAGTTAAGACTAAATGCACTTTGAAGGCCGTCAAATCAATGTTTTAGCAGCCTGTTGCGGACACATAACCCAATCGGTTGTTTTCGTTTTCCATGGGTTTTGCCATCTTTTTACTATAACTATTTATCTTAAAAAACGTCGACTCTGCAACAAAGAGGCAGCACAGCAGCTTACCGGTGGACATGTGGCGCCCCCTAGGCTCCAGGGCCGGGTATACTGCGCTGACGTCTCCGGTGGACTGTGAGGCCTTGATTCGAACCTGCTTGCAAGGCATGTGCTGGGATGGCGAGGGGGCCTGTAAGATGGAGATCAGGTCATTTAAAAAGGTGGGAATAGCACTTGAATCCTGTAGTAGTGAGTCACTGCAGGACCCCTCACTCAGTCAAAGAAGTTGCTCATGCTAAGGAAGCATAATAGTATTATTTGTGAACACACTTGGCCATCGCAATCCAGTTTTCACAACTGTTGTGCGGTGAAGAAACAACAGTGCAGCAACAGTGTGTTGTGAAGGCCTGTCCATTGTGTGTGTTTCTGTCTGTCTCACATTATTGCGTTCCTGTGCGAGCAGCAGGATCCGGATGCTCTTCATGTTGGCGCTTCGGTCCAGCAGATCTACGGCCTTATCCAGGTCATCCTGGCCTCGCAGCGGGATGGACAACTGCTGGGAGGCAACACGCATGTCTACAAGGCACATGCGCGACGACAACAGTGGACTCGTACCTCGTTGCTCATATAATGGAGGTCCAGTTGCTGGCCAAACACGAGCTTGACTTTGTGTTGGACGTCATCAAACTGTATGGGTCGGCCGAACATGAGGATTCTAAAAAGAGAGGAACAGATTGGAGAACTGTTTTAAAGCACACAAATTATGCCATTTTCTACAAATTAAAGGGATCATATGTAAAATTGACCTTTTTATATTTGTTACAGAAATACAGTGAACCCTTTCAATTATCATTATGTACCCATGAGGTGTGCTGTGGGAAATTATGCAATGTCACTTAATTGGTCCAAAAATTATTTATCTACTGCAAATAATGTATCTTTGTTCAACTATCTATGCTATTTACATTTAGTGACAGGCAGAACAATCAAATGCTCTTCCACTAGATGGCACAAGATACATAATTATCGACTATTTTGGTGGCATGCCTTAAGAATTTGTTTTCCCAAGGCTGCCCCGGTATGAAATATTTTTATAATTGATTATTGTATCTGTATCAGTTGTTCATTTGATTAATCAAGTAATCAGATAAAAAAATATTTTGAATTAAAGTTTATTGCAAAATATTTTTTCCCAATTACTATTACTAATAATCATCCAAAACTACTTCTTGGGTACTGATTAATGCAAAGCCCTACTCGTTTTGCTATACACTTCTCGGGTTGCTTCAGATTCAACCACGTCAATTAAAGGTTATTCATACTATGACTGCAAGCCAGCAAATAATTATTTTCATAATAGATTAAACACTGACTGAGACTGTTATTTTTTTCCTTAAATTGATTATGGTTTGGTCTGTAGCATGTCAGAAAATATGGAAAAAGTTGATCACTGTTTTCCAAAGTAAAATCAGATGTTTGCAAATGTCTTTTTTTGATTAAATACAAAGATAATCAGTCTGCTTTCATGGAGGACTGCAGAAATCAGAAGATTTGGACATTTTTAAGTTAAACAATGGCTCTTATGATGAATCCATATCAAAATAGTTGTTGATTAATTTGATAATCAATTTTTTGCTACTAGTGGATAATGTTATAAACTAACTTGCACCACCATTTTTTTTCTTGTGTAAAATATGTGCTTGGACTCAGAAAAGGTTGGGAAACATACCCCCTTCGCAAAACACAAAAATACCAATTACTACGTTCCTATTCTCCATTTGATTACATTTTGACTTAGTGATGCATAGATACTGTTCCCTCATCTGTTATACTGTCATACAGTACATATAACACAAAGAACTATCATCAGTGGATCAGTTACTGTACAGTACATTATGCAGCTAGCCGTTACCAGCTCATAAGCTGTTAACTTCTACCACTGCCAATAGCAATCTGGACCTCCCTCAATTTTTGACATTTTTACTCGCAAATTTCCACTATTTGTGTCTGGGCTTGGTCCTTAAACCTTGCGAGTAGTGAGGGTTCAATGTATTTAACTGCTCATTTCGGAAAATGTGTCTGTGAGCGAGCCCGTCTTAATTTTACACTTCTGATGTGCCTGTTTGCCGGGCATGGCAGCGTGAAAGCCGCTTGTGCATCCAACAATACTGCGACTACGGCAGTTAGTCTAGTGTAGTGTCTGAGAAATACATATGCATCCATCCATCCATTTTCTGAGCCGCTTCTCCTCACTAGGGTCGCAGGCACACTGGAGCCTATCCCAGCTATCATCGGGCAGGAGGCGGGGTACATCCTGAACTGGTTGCCAGCCACTCGCAGGGCACATACAAACAAACACCCATTGGCACTCACATTCAGACCTATGGGCAATTTAGAGTTGTCAATTAACCTACCAGGCATGTTTTTGGGATGTGGGAGAAAACCCACGCAGGCACGGGGAAAACATGCAAACTCCACACAGATGCGGCCGGGGATGGAACCCCGGGTCCTCAGAACTGTGAGGCAGACGCTCTAACCAGTCGTCCACCGTGCCGCCAGAAATACATATATTTATTTGTATTACTTTTCCAGTAAACCTCGCTGAAAAAGTTTTCTTCCAGTGGGATGCATACAAAAGATTGTCAACAAACTCACCGCTTCTCGCTTGAGAACTCAAACTTGATCCTGATGTCCTCCTGAGAGAAAATAAATGCAAAGCTTCAAGTTAAAAGGAAAAAAACTAATTACAAAAAAAGAAAAGAAAATTGGGGATGACCCACCTGTTTATTAGCCTGAGCGGGTATCTTGAGTTTACCGCCGCCGTCATATGGTAGGACGGGTTGCCGGCGCGTCATCTGCAGGGCCACCAGGTCCTTCATGATGGAGTGGAGTGCCTGTCGTTCATCTGGACGACGACAAATGCGGCAAACATTTGGTACGCCATTTTCTCATTTCTATTAATTTTCTTGCATTCTTCTGTAGGGGTACGAAATGCAATAATAAGATACCTAAAGGGCAGGGCTGGACACTGATTGATGGAGGGACAATGGTCATTTCCAGAATGGGAAGAACACAAAAAAACTATTATAAAAAATTGCTGAACCAGTGATAGATTTATGAGCGTTCTTTTAGAAAGAACACAAAAAGAAAGAACACGGGGACAAACTACATTTTCTGATGGGCAGTGTGAAAGGGGCTAAAGATTGCCAAATGTCAAGAAGTAAGATGTCCTCATTTGTTTTTTATTGTGTCAACTTCTTTAACAAAAGAACTTTTATTTCTTTTAAACTTTTGTTTCTTTTAACAAAATTAGCAAATCAGTCGTAACAGAACAGCTTTTCTCAGCATTTGCCTTAAACACAAAATAGAGTAAGTGTCATGTGTCATGCCATACCAGCTTTCTGCTATTAAAAAAGCTCTGTTACTACCTACGAACCCGAAAAATTTGCTGGTGACTAGAACAGAGTGAGCGTTGGGGCAAATTCAACCCCAGATTCCGTGTCCGTACCTTTCGCACCATGACTGTCAGGAAAAAGTTGGCTTTGACAGGTGGAAAGAAAAAGGCTGAAGCTTTTGTCCACCATTGTAGTTCACAGTCCCAACTTCTTCACAGGATTTCCGCAAAATAACAGGCAGAGCAAAGTGAGTGTTTGGCGTTAAAATTCACACCCCCGTTCTGGCTTTCCGCAATTCCCTTCCACACAGGCGTAACTTCTGGTATCACCTCGGAAGTCGGGAAATCAACGGGATGAATTCAACCACCATTTTGTATTCGTACTTTTCACAGTGCTGCATGCAGTTTGAAAGGCAATAAAGTTCCTTCTCGTCTTGCCATGTCAAGAACATGTCTGATGTTCTTGTTGCCGGTGTCAAACTTTTAGCACGATTCACATACCTTATGCCCAAAATTGGCGCATTCATCAGTTTGCGTGTTTCAACAGAGAGAATACCAGGTGTTGAAGTTTGGGTTGCTGGCTTTCTGCTATTCCCTTCCACACAGGCATCGTGCCACCTCAGATTCTACCTCTGAAGCTGGGAAATTCTCTGTTCAAATTAATCCTTCTATTCCATGCTGCTACCTTTCACACCATCAATGTCAGGGAAAAAGCTGCTTTTCGATGTGTCTTCTCCCACGTTTGATAACCGGGTAGGTTTTTCGCCTTACAAGTAAAGCAAACATTTGGTCTTGTGTAGCTTGGACAGACATCACAGTCGGGAGAAGCAGAACTCCGCTTTCTTAGGGCACTGAAACCCGACCCTTCACCCGCCCGACACTCCGACAGCTGCCACAGGTTGTATTTTTTATTTATTTATTATTTTAGGAAAACCGAAAAGGTCTGTTTCAAGTTGTCTGCGTTTTGTTGGACTTACTCATTGTGGCGACGCTGGCGTGGTCTTCAAAGCTTCAGAACCCTGCCGGGCCAACTGCGGCAAACACAAAATAACAACATTAGACTTCAAAATGGGGCTTTTTGGTGATGTTTTTCCTCCAGGAGGATGTGAGAAGACAAAAGGTTATCAGCCAGACGCGCAACAATTGTCAGGATGCGAGCGGGTTGCCATCTTGGCCAAAAAAAGCCGACTCTCGCAGGAATGTAACATGACGTAGGTCGACATAACACAGAGACTTTCTTAGAACGCTTGTAAACAGATGATGGGTAATCGCTAACAGTTGAACAGCACTGCAAGCAATTAGGCTGGCCTGTTTCACGAACAGTATTGGAAGTGCGGCAGAGACACCACTTGAAGTGGACCCGGTTAATTGCTGGTAGTGCAGCAGACAGTACATAAAGTGGGCCAGAATAATTGCTAATAATGCCAGCAAGTCGCCGAGCCCGCTACATTTTCTATACTGGTCGTGCAGCAGAGATGGTAAATGAAGTGGGTCAGACTAATTGCTGCGATTGTAACAATTAGTCTGGCCCGGCTCGTGTACGCTATGCCGACTGGCGGCAATTACTCTGGGCAACTTGGTGTAGTCTTAGTGCACTGCCAGCAATTAGTCTTCCCCCACTTCATGCAATGTCTGGACCAGTGCCGGCAATTAGTCTGTCCCGCTTCATGTATTAGCTCTGCTACACTGTCAGCAATTAGTCTATCCCACTTCACATACTGTCAACAACACTGCCAGCAAATACTGTGGCCCACTTCGTGTACTGCCTGTTGCTCTAATCTGCTTAATGTATCATCTAATGCAATGCTAGAAATGAGTCTGGGCCATTTTCTGTACCGTTTGCTACACCGCTAGCAATTGACCTGTCCTGCTTCGTGTACCATCTCTATTGATTTACTAGAAATGAGTCTTGCTCGCTTCGAATACTGTATGTTGAACTGCCATTAACTAGTCTGGCCCAGTTTATGTACTGTCTGAAGAACACTATACAGTATCATCATTTATTTTTATGTTTTTTATTTTATGGTAGTTAAATTAATTTGACTCTTTCGGAACCGTCAAAACATTTCCAGTACAGTTAATAAAAGTTTTATGGCAGAGACATTTTGACCCCAGGGACAATTATTTCCACGTCCATTATTTTTTATGTGAAAACCTGTAAAGGGCATTGGCGCCCTTGACAACAACCCGTAATCCCACCACAGGAATGCCGGGCATGTCCGCCGGCGGCCCGTTGCCACGTTGCTTTCAAGCGTCCGCCGCTTGGCATACACGCCAGCCAACATGGAAGGAAGGTGTTTAGAGGCCTTGAAGGTGGTTACTTCAGGGAATGCTGGGAAGTACAAGAACAGGCTATGGGATGCCCACTGCAGCCTGCTGCCTTCGCTCCTGATTCTCATTAGCCTCCGAAAGGAATGCGGGGAATTTTAGATGCAGAAGAGGCAGCAACTCTACCAGGCCACTCTGCTGTGTCTGCTTTATTTTCCTTGTATCATGTTTCCAGGACACCCCCTCACCCCCCCCCCCCCCACACACACACACACACACACACGCAGCACCCCCTTTTCTCCCCCGAGCGGTTTAGTCTGAGGCTGTTTTTCCCAGTCCGCATTTTATTCTCCCCTCCGCCCCATTACCAAACCTCGCGACTAGAATGCAGTTGTCTTGTTAACCGATTGGACTTGAATGTAGCACATGACTTCTCTCATAGTCAACCTGCTGTGCTCCAGAATGTTACAAAACGGCAAACTTTTTGGGGTATGCGCAGAAGATATCAACTTTCCAACTAGAATGGACAAATCTACACCATTATATACCTGTAGAATGGTATAGTTTAACACTGTAAATACTAGATGATAGCCACGCGTCTCTATAAATCCCGGCTGCTAAGCAGAATATGTCTAAAGTTGGCATCAATAATAAAAAAGACACGAAAAAAACTGAAGTTGTTTAAAAAAAAACTGAAGTTATTTAAACAACTTTAAAAACTTTTAAAGTTGTTTAAATATTTTGTTATATTGCACAGCGGTTCACTTCTTTTTACACTTGTATAACAGTTAAAAATACTAAAAACGTCAAAGGTAAATACTTTCATTTTTTTCTGATCTTATCCAGCTGTTGACCTTTTACAATTTTATGACAGATAACAATGCTAACAAAAAATGCTAACAAAGGGTTGAATTGTTATAACAGTTTTAGTGCACAGCAGTTGGCTTCTTTTTATGCTTGTATTACAGTTAAGAATGCTAGAAATGCTAACATCTATGGGTAAGTCATTTTATTTCATTCATTGCATTTGTATTATATGGTGGTTGACTTCTTTTGACACTTGCATGGCAGTTAAGATTGTTAAAAAAAACACTAACATCATAGAATACATTGCTTTAGTGTACTTCTTATTTTTTTACGGAGTATTTTTCTTCTGAAGCTTGTATGACAGTTAAAGTTGTTTAAAAAACATCAAATGAAGTAATTTTATTTTTCATAGCATCACTTATTTTCACACTTGTATGACAGGTGACAAATTGGTGTTGGTGGAAAATATGTATATTTTGGCCTTGGTGGAGGCCCGTCTTAATCAAGCGCTGATGAAGCCATTTATTCTGGGGACGTGTTCTGACGTCATCATGGCATAACAATCAACTCCTCACCTGATTGGTCAGACGTATGTCCTTCCTCCGCCCGCGGTGACAGGTATGGTCCTCGTGGTGCGCGCGCATCCTCCTCCTTCAGCGGGCACGCGCAGCCAGGCAGAGCGCATGCGTGCTGGGCGCCATGTTGTTGCCCACAGGGGGTCCACGGGTCTCACAAACACAAAATGATGATTGACAGTTCCCAAGGTAGAAAGAAAAAAACAAAAATAAAAAGCGGTCACGTCGGGGGTTTAGACTGGAAGTGTTCCTTTGGAGGCACTGCGGAGGCTGACATGTTGGGAAAACACGCAAAATATGTTCGGGATAAACATCTGGAGGTGCCCAAATAAGGTGTCCCGTTCACTTAATGACTTTCATGGAATCCTATTTTGGAGCACACATTAAAAAAAAAATACAAAAAAACTGAGGGGAGGGAAGCCGAATAGGGTCAAAACTCGTCTTCGCAGAACTGGTTTAATTAAACGACCACAAACCTTTGTCTTTCAAAGACAACAATGCGACAAACTACAGCACGGTGCGATTAGATCACCGCAACTTCTCCCGACCAAAACAAAGCTCAAAACCATTTCCAAAGCGACTACTTCCAACTTCCTGGCAGAAAAAAAGAAAAGAAAATGAAGACATTTCACCACCGGAACTCGTTTTTCAGCTGCCAAAGCATCCTGGAAACAGAGACCGCCAAATGTACGTCCTTCTTCTCCAAATGGCGCAGCGTTTTGTTGTCCAAGTACTAAAAAAAACACACAAAAAAAACGTGTTTTATCTCGAAAGGGTTCGTGGTTGCTCTCTAACTAAACGAGTGCCGTGAAGCCGCGGGAGCGCGCAAAATTACTTCTTCGATATGTGTGACCGCAGGAGCGCGCACCGTCGTCTGGGCGGAGAAATTGTGACGTATTAGATTTGTTGCCTTCCATTACACTCGGAAATCGGAATGAGCACGATAGATTTCGTTTGTAAAATAAATACTGCACAATTATACATTTACTTGTTCCTGTTGCCTTGTTACTTACATTGACACTGGGAAATCGAGATAGCTATATATTTCGTAAAATAATAATAGAAATATATTAATGGTGCGTAAGTAAAATATATGCAACGATGGGTTCCCATATACAGTTGAAACCAGATGTTTATATACACTATAAATGGACACGCTTTTTTTCACTGTCTGACATGAACTCAGACTAAACATTTCCTGTTTTATGTCAATTAGGATGACCACAATTATTTATTTTTTTCCACAATTATTTATATTTTCCAAATACCAGAAAAAATGGAGGATTTTTTAAAAATAAAATTTTCATTACTTTATTCAAAGTCAGAAATTGACATACATTTCGTTAGTATTGCGTACCATTGCCTTTAAACTGAATGACTTAGTATTAAGTCATACTAATCATTATCGGTATAAGGAAGTATACTTTTTTTTAGGGCCACTCGATGCAAAATGACTAAATTTGCAATTTAATATCCTCAAACCCTCAATTATAGGCCATCAGAGGTGGGTAGGAACACGTTACATTTACTCCGTTACATTTACTCAAGTAACATTTTGGATAAATTGTACGTTGTACATGTCAGAGTAGTTTTAATTAATAATACATTTTACTTTTACTCAAGTATTTATGTGAAGAAGAAACGGTACTTTTACTCTATTACAATAACCTACATGCCATACGCTACTTTCGCTTATCAATAATTTTGTGCGCAATCTATTTTTAAGACTTTAGTTTTCGACTTCAGCATCCGGTGCTGTTGCTCCAATCCATCGTGATTACCGCAGTGATGTTTGACTCAAATTTACAAGAAAGTCACATGTCCGCACACAACGTCTTCTATTGGGCTTCGCAGCCCAATCAAAGATAGTTGTGACAGCCGTGCGTGACTGATGTTTACATTACAGACTACGAAAAACAACAGCTTTAACAAGTAGCGTAGTTTTGTCACTGCTCAAACTTGGATATTTCAGCCCACTTCTAACTTGAGAAAACATCTTGCAGTAAGTTGCAGATGCTTTTGCTGTTGTTTTGGCTGTGCATATGGCAACATTAGCACTATCTTATGGCTGGTGTTTACATTACAGACTACGAAAAACAACAGTTTTAACAAGTAGCTTAGTTTTGCCACTGCTCCAACTTGGATATTTCAGCCCACTTCTAACTTGAGAAAACATCTTGCAGTAAGTTTCAGATGCTTTTGCTATTGTTTTGGCTGTGCATATGGCAACATTAGCACTATCTTATGGTCACAAGTAACTGAAAAGCATGCATCTTGTTCTCGCTACCTCTCTCTCCCCCTCACGCACACACAATCAAGAAGTCTGGTCAGCAAAGAGCTTCTTCATGCATTTTAGTGGATAAAGCAAATCATGTTTCTCTAAGACCCTACGCATTTGTTGTTTTTCCATCCATTTTCCAAACCGCTTATCCTCACTAGGGCCGTGGGCGTGCTGGAGCCTATCCCAGCTGACTCTGGGCGAGAGGCAGGGTACACACCCTGACCTGGTCGCCAGCCAAATCGCAGGTGGTTTTTATCCACTTAAAAATTGAAATGGTGGCAGGTGGCATTGAACATGAGTTGGAATGTGATATGTTACTTCTGAACACAGCCACATGCCAGTTGTAAGAGGGAGTGCTTCCTTGTGCAACCAGATACTTTACTTAAAATCTATTTAACCAGGTAAAAGACCAGCTAAAACGCCTTTGCAATGGTGACCTGGTCAATAAGGCAGCAAGTTAAACGTCAAGTTCAAGTCAATCACAATGAAGTTTATTTCAATTATTTTTACCTCCCCTCTCAAGGAGCTACAAAAATAAACCAGTATATTTGATGTCCATGTTCTGATTTAAAAATTAAATCAGAAGCTACTCACTAGTTATTCTGTACTTTAGTTTATTTCAGAGTACCTTTTTACTCAAGTAATTATTTGGACTACTTTTTACTTGAGTCATATCTAAAGTAACAGTACTCTTACTTGAGTACAATATTTGGCTACTCTACCCAGCTCTGTAGGTGATTACAGATCTAGTAAAACTGAGTCAAATGAATAAATCCACACAAGCATTTTTTATTTTTTTCTCCAAAAGCCATGTAAAAAAAAAAAAAAAAAAAGAAAACATGACAAATGCTCAAAATATTGAGGCATAGAATGAGGGGAGATTTATATGTCACAGTCAAAAAAAAAAGCAATTGGGAAGAGGAAGACGACCGCAAAACGCAGTCCAAGCGTTCTTTTGCTATAAGGCCACCTCAATCCACAGGTCAAGCATGTTACATATATATATATATATATATATATACGTATATATATATATACGTATATATATATATATATATATATATATATATATATATATATATATACGTATATATATATATATATATATATATATATACGTATATATATATATATATATATATATACACGTATATATATATATATATGTATATATATATATATATATATATATATATACACGTATATATATATATATATACACGTATATATATATATATATATATACAGTTGATACGGAAAGTTTTAAGACCCCCTTCCACTTTTCACTCTTTGTTATATTGCAGCCATTTGTTAAAAATTTTTTTTTCATGTACACACAGCACCCCATATTGACAGAAAAAAAAATATTGTGAAATCTTTGATTTATTAAAAAAAAGTATTCAGACCCTTTTCTGTGACACTCATACATTTAACTCGGGTGCTCTCCATTTCATCTGATCATCCTTGAGATGGTTCTACACCTTCATTAGAGTCCAGCTGGACTTGATTAGGAAAGCCACACCCCTGTATATATAAGACCTTACAGCTCACAGTGCATGTCAGACCAAATGAGAATCATGAGGACAAAGGAACTGCCTGAAGAGCTCAGAGACAGAATTGTGGCAAGGCACAGATCTGGCAAAGGTTACAAAAAAATTTCTGCTGCACTTAAGGTTCCTAAGAGCAGTGGCGTCCATAATCCTTAAATGGATGACCAGAACCCTTCCTAGAGCTGGCCATCCGACCAAACTGAGCAATTGGGGGAGAAGAGCCTTGGTGAGAGAAGTGAAGAACCCAAAGATCACTGTGGCTGAGCTCCAGAGATGCAGCCGGGAGATGGGAGAAAGTTTTATCAAGTCAACAATCACTGCAGCACTCCACCCCAATTGAGGATCTCTGGAAAGACCTGAAAATGGCTGCCCACCAACTTTCACCATCCAACCTGACAGAACTGGAGGATCTGCAAGGAGGAATGTCAGATCCCCAAATCCAGGTGTGAAAAACATGTTGCATCATTCCCAAAAAGACTCATGGCTGTATTAGCTCAAAAGGGTGCTTCTACTAAATACTGAGCAAAGGGTCTGAATACTTATGGCTGTGTGATATTTCCCTTTTTCTGAATAAATCTGCCAAAATTTCAACAATTCCTCTTTTTTTCTGTCAATATGGGGTTCTGTGTGTACATTGAGGAAAAAATGAATTTAAATGATTTTAGCAAATGGCTGCAATATAAAAGTGACAAATTCAAGGGGGTCTGAATACTTTCCGTACCCACTGTATGTATGTATGTATGTATGTATGTGTGTGTGTGTGTATATATATATATATATATATATATATATATATATATAAAACCACTGTCAAAAAGAGGCATAAGTTTGAAAAGATGACAAATCCATGAGAACAAAACAGCAGACTTAACTTTTTCCTCAAAAACCTGCCATCATCAATCACCTAACGAGAGTGATGTTCACAGCTGTACCCTTGGTGGGCAACAACCAACAAACAAAAAGACAACATTTTCCACATACAGTATAATAATTTCAAATTGAAAGCATTCAATGATTAAAAAGTCAACATACACATACATACGTAACAGCCGAGTTAGAAGTATTATACAGTACATTATTTTGTGGAGTCGTGAGTGGGGCTGCTGGCTGAGTGGGAATGTGGAGTGAAGTCTGCTTTTGGAAAAGGCATGATCAGGACATGAAGTCATAGTGAGTTCTAAGGCTTTTCATTTAAAAAAAAAAAAAAAAAAAAAAAAATGCAAATAATCCATTTTATTGGTCACAGCATGCTCGATTCACAGTAACAAAATCTATCGAGTCATTCAAGTCTCAGTCAAGTCCCTAAAATTTGATTTTTTTAAATGTTCACACAATAAAAAAAACATTAAAATCCTGAATAATAGTTCGTCAATCAAAATGGAGGCCAGAAACTGAGGCAGTCGTGACTAAAAAGGCATTTAAAAAAAAAAAAACAACAACAAAAAAACGGTCATATGGTTAACTATTCCTCCTCAGACGAGCCAGCGTATCAGCAGCAGGGGGCACTCTGCACCGGCTGTTCCACGTACAGCATTCACAACTCATTTTAGGGGGCACCACTTCTTGAAGGAATAGGTCCAGGTGCCAACTTGGTTAGGACAGCATCTTAGTATCTATGGTCATCTATTTATGCCAGCCACGTGTAGTGACATGCAGAAACATTAAATGCTCTTCCACTGCCACCATGCATTTTGTTCGGTGGTGTGTCGTTTAAACGATTTTTCTATTGTAAAATATATATACCTTGGCTCAATGAAAGTTTACAAACACTGGGTTTGGGGAGGGTAACAAAGGATTGTTATTATTATTATTATTTTTTTTTTACATGATTGGAATGATTAAAACGACAGATGGCACAAACGCGTGGGGTGTTTTCGGCAACTTGGGACGATTGGTGTCGAGTGGGGGTAGGGTGGTATTTACGAATCACAAAAACTACAGCGCTATGTACAGATAAATTCACAAAACAAACAATCCAAGTGCTCGTAAACTAAATAAAACCAATAATTACAACATTAAAGGCCGATCCAGTGGTGAAAATAAGGCCGTTGGGACCTCCTCGTACTGACTACATGCAACAAAGACGGTCGACACTCCACAACAGAATAAGTAGAAAAGAAAAAAACACGAGGTCATGTTACAGTACCCTGTTTCATCCCCTATCAGGTGCTCGGGCCCGCTGTGGTTCATTATTGTAACATTTTTGTATAAAATCCTTGGGTGACACTGCCAATAAAAAGCCTGGGATAGTTGACCTGAGTGAGTGAGTGAGTGAGTGAGTATGTGTGTGCGTGTGTGTGTGTGTGTATAAAAAAGTGTGAGCCTGCTGATGTGATTAAATGGTTGCAAATCATTTGTAATAACAACAACAATAAGAAATAACAGAATTACAGCATGGTAATGTTTCCCCCTTCGCCCAAGCCCAGACGGCTGTTGGTCACAATCAACTAGCTGGTAATAAACTAAAAAGAACAACAAAATAATGGTGTGAATTATGGCCAGTTAAAAAAAAAACAAAAAAACAAATTTAAAAAGCAATGATGTCACCGTTTTTTGTTTGTTTTTACGCCGTCTTGGTTATGTTTTCTGTCTCCTTGGCGGCCCAGCGCTCTTTGTGCTGCTTGCGTCCAAAGCCCTCGTCATAGTTGCCTTTGCTTTTGAACAGCTGCTTGAAATGAGGCTTGCAGTAGAATTCACCTTGCAAGGCAGCGAAGCTTCCCAGGCTGTGGGCAGAAGAAAAACAAATCACAACCAGTCCGATCGTAAAGTTGGACTAGTTGAAGCATTTTACACTCGACCGTGTGTGTGCACACACACACACACACACACACACACACACACACACACACACACACACATAAAATATACTATATATTTATAGATTTCACAGAGTATGTGTTGTGGTAGTTGGCAGAAGTATGTGCGTCAAAAATGTGACAAAGTACAACAGTACAGTTGCTATCAAAAGCCATTCCTACATGTTTTAGCTGGTTCATGAAAAAAACCACTCATCAGATGGTGTCACAAAAGCAAAAAAAATTAAAAAAAATTTGCATCAGAGGCACTGTCTGCTTCATATTTTTTTGTTTAAAAAAAAAAATGAAATAATTCTCTGGGAGAAACAGAAGCATTTAGTAAAATCTACTCATGTTCTGTCGAATCAAACTTTGTCCTGGTGAAAGAAGACAGTCTATTCTTTCATTTGGTAGATTCAGTGTATACACACACACACACACAATGGTGTGGAAAAAGTGTTTGCCTCCTTCCTGATTTCTTATTTTGTTTATGTTTGTCAAACAAATTTAAGTATTAGTCAAAGACCACACAAGTAAACACAAAATGCAGTTTTTAAAAGAAGACTTTTGTTATTTAGCAGAAGAAAAAAAAAAATCAAAACCTACATGTGGCTCTCTGTGAAAACGTGACTGTTTTTATGCAGTACAATACTATAGAATGCTATTTTTCTTATTAAAATGGTTACAAAAATGTTATGTTTTTTTGGGGGGGAGCTGCAACAGATTAATGTCATTCCCATTTATTTGAATGAGGAAAGTTGATTTGAGGACCACCCTAGTCTTTCCCGGAAATAATCCACTTTACAGTGGAAATCTGTAGTTCATAGCCATTGCTTTAATGGTTTTTTTTTACAGTTTGTATGTTAATATAACTACTGTACAATATTCAAAGCAAATATTGATTAAAATGCTGAAATTTAAGCAGTCGCACTGGATTCTCTCCCATTAGCTGCTGTTAACATCACACATTTTCGGACAGAACACTTAGTTTTGTTTTAAGCAATGGCCCACAAGCGTTCTGCATTTTCAAAAGGCATCTATCTGGTAGTGAGACTTAACACCAGAGGGCAATCCTAACTATTCAGGAGAAGAAAAAAGACCAGGCTACGGTTCGGGAATGACAAAGTTACACGGCCATTGTATTGCGAATGATTTATTTACGTTCCCTCTCAACATAAAATACTGGAACTCTATAACTTAGGCAATCTTGCCATTGGGGGGGTATTAAGAGCATGTATCAATTATCAATACTGTACACTGAATTTTCTATACCTTTAAGGCTTGCAAGATTTTTGTTAAAATAAATTTAATGTAAAAAGTGTGCTTTAACAAGCTTGTGAGAGTATATATATATATATATATATATATATATATATATATATAAATAACAGGGGTTTACTGTGCATCAATGTGGTGTGCGGTCACCTGAGCTTGGTGTTGCAGTGCTTGCAGCAGAAGCACGTGGAGTGGAAGACCTGGTTGTCAGCCACCAGCCGCTCCATGGGGTAGACCGTCTTCTCGCAGGATGAGCAAACCTCCTTCTGCGTCTTCAAGCTAAAGGACTGTGCGCACACAGAACAACACATCGACCTTATACACGGAAGTGAAAGATCTATGGTGCCGTGAAAAGTATTCGCAAATTCTGCATAATTTCCCTACTTTAAATTGCCCGTATTTTGCCAAACCAACTTTTTCTAGTATTTAGGATGTAATATTGTTTCAATGGTGCCACAGTAAACGTGAAATATGAATGAAAATCAAAAAGTGAATGTAACCCCAGAATCAGGTAAGAGTAGATCTGACTTGCAAACCACGGGTATGACACACACAACCATGGACGTACCAGGAACATAACACAAAAATGTGAACATAACACTCACGTGAATGCAACACACGCAACTGTGGAAGTAACAAACAAGTGTGGCTGTGACACACACACACACACACACACACACACCTGTGGACATTACATTCACAACCATGTGGATGTAACGCACACAACCCTGGAGGTAACACATAACCTTGGCCCTACCTAGCACAACCGTGGACACAAAACACACACATATAACAGTGGATGTAACACACACAAACAGAAAACCGCGGCCATAATACACAATCATGTACAACACAAAGCATGGACTCAACACACACAACCACAGCAGTAAACAGTTGTATGTTTGGGATCGCCGGTTGGCTCGATGTTTAGTTTCAGTGAGACCCCAGCCGCTGTTTTTGTGAGAGCACTGAGTCTACTGCATTCGGTGCATGTTGTGTACAATTTTCCTCTTTCAAGGAATGAGGGAGGAAGATATTTACAAAAACATACAATTGTTTAAAGATACTCAGAACAGAGTGTTCCAAAAATATCTCTGGGTAATGAGCCACATGCTGCTTCACAAACTCTAAAGACGACAACATTATTATCTGATGACATGGAGCAGCCTGTGCTGGTACTGGAAGGTCGAGGAGCATCAAAGAGGGACAAGAGTAAATAACCGCAGGCCTCAACTTGTCTGATTAAATTGGTTTTATTACGTAAGCTCATTTAGTCCGCACAGCCTTGGCCGTGAGCTCCGATGGAACACAGAATAGAATGAACCCAATCTCACCCCACAGTCACGTTTGTGAGTTTGAACAAGAAATGACACACACACACACACACACACACACACACACACACACACACACTTATTTACCTTGGACCGCTGGACTGGTTTCTCCTCAGTGTTTCTGGTGTCCTGAGAAAGCATTTAAAAGACACACGTCAGTTCAAGAACAAAATATGTTCTCACAGTGCCCTTATTACTTTTACCCGAATGTTAACTCGACCCCCCTCATCCCACTCCTGACTCCATCTGTCTCTTTGTACCCATGGGAGAGGATCTACGTACTACAGTCTGGACGCTCATGTGACTCAAACAGGGGGACGCTCTGCATGAACCTGCTAGCCTCAACCTAACAACCACAACCATGCATGAGCGAGTGGATTAAATAGGGATGTAACGATACCAATTTTTTCAAACAGAGTAAAAGTACTTAAATTTGAGTACGCGCCGATACAAGGTGATGAAAATGTGTTTCATTTTAAGTGTTCAAAAGCACAAACGTTTCTTGAACATGGCATTAGCTTCACTCAAATATAATACTTTTTAAAATTACAACTTGCAATTACTGACATTTTAACATCCAAGCACTCGTGCCGCACATTTCACACTATTGCTTACTTTTCTTAACTCTGGACCGTTAAAAAAAAAAAAACAGAAGGCAGCTTCTTTTTTATGAAGCATGTTATGCAAAGTACACAGTAAGCTGAAGAATTACCACAGTTATTCAAGTAACAGCAGTTTTACTTTCAGTTTCACTGTCTAGGACCATGTGTACTTAGACTTAATCATTGAGATTACTACTGGCGGGATCAATCTGGTAGCCTCTGGAGCTCAGGAGGCGTAAGAGGGCTGATACAGGCGGGAGAACGTGGACGCAGATGTGCCGCAACGCGTTGCCTGCCCGGCCTCCTTCACTGTGTCCACACAACCATGGACTAACACACAATCTGTGGACACAACTGCGAATGTGAATCTAACGCACACACACACGAAAGGACGTGTGCTGAATTGAAAAGTTGTCAGACAGCAACAACACAACATCAGGCGGAACAAAGTTTCAGACAGCGCTACCACAATGGGAAAATGTCAGCTTTGACAGTCCGTGTGAAAGGGAGTATACATTTCTCTCACTTGGCAAGTGTCACCTTACCTTCGGTGTACAACTTCACAATCTAGCTAATTAAGTCTTATCGTTACATCACTGCACTTTGGGGAAGCTTACGCCGGAGAAAAGCCAGACGAGGTTAAGCGGTGGTAATTAGCACGGAGGCGTGCAAGCCACTCCTACAGCCGCGCTAACAGGTATGGGTACCCCGGATAGTTTAACAAGAGGTGCGTTCATGCAGAGTTGCGTGTGAAAAAGAAAGAGCACTGATTGGAAGAAAAGGCGCCAGTGTTCAAGTCAGGGGGGGAAAGTCATTGGTAGACTATGTGGGGGGGAAACAGTTATGTGAATTAGAGTGGCTGCAGGAGGAGATGGGAGAAAATGATCAAATGCTAACATGCTAGGAGATGATATGTTATCATATAGCAAGATAGCAATTTTGCTACTCGTGTTGCTAAGGCCGATCGATGAGGGCTCTACACCCTGGACTGTATTCAAGTGCTATATGCTAGCAGGAGTGCTAACACATAGCAAGATGGCAACCCGAGTAGCCTGTAGATGAAATTTTTTGCCTTCAAGTAACAACCTGCCTTACTTGGTAGGATTCCAACATGCCGGCTTGTGTTTCCTTATATGTACACGCAAGGCGCGGAAACATGGCAGGAAGTGGTTACGACATGTCTCTGCTACGGTGCTCGCTCAGCCAATAAATTAGGCACCACAAAGCAGCCGGTGGTGGATGCCATTGAGGAGTGCGTGAATAGAAATAAAGCAGGTTTTTGTCTCAACTGAACAAGGAGCACTTTCATAGCAGTCTACCAGTCACTTTGTAGAATGCACATTACCGCTGCCTGCAGGACTGGAGTGGAACAACATCACCCTTCAGAATTTTTCAGTCAAACGAACACGTTTTGGATTGTTCGGCCATTTTTTGTTTTCATATCTGCAGTTTAAAGGAAGTCAAATTTAGGAGAATTTTGGGACCACTTATTAAGTGTATGACATTTAAAGACATTTTTATGAACCTTTTAAGGAGACTCTAAAAATATAAGACCTAAACGTTTCCACATTACAAATAACCTTAAACAAAGAAAATATAGCAATATTGTTTATTGCATATGTGGTATTTTTAAGACCTTGGAATGACAGCTATAAGGTTTCCTTCTTAAGGATGAATCAAATTTAAGACAATCTTTGCATTCGCTCACTTTCGTGTCTGCAAGTGTATTTTCTGCACATGCTTGTACACATGATCCAAGAGCTACTGCTGAAGAAGACAACATGTAGCCTGTGTTTGACTGCAACATTCCATCACGGCCTTGACATGCACAGGCTCAGTAAGTTATGTAGCTATGCAAAGAAACAACAGCAGTGCTGGTATGGAGCTAAAACACACACACACACACACACACACCCCCACAAATAGTTAAATGTCTAGTTGGGTTCTGACTGGAAGTTGAGCAGTCTTGCAGCACAATCACATCTCCCTTTCTTCCCCTTTATTACTTAACAACCTCCTGCATGTCCCCAGAAGAGTGATGCGGCGTTTTTGCAGCAGCGACTTCCTGTCTGGGGAGCCTGCCAAAGTTCAGATAGAACTTCAGCCAAGCGTGCAGCTCTGTTGACGTCGGATGCTATTTTTAAACCGAAGATAATAGCAATGCAAACCTACTTTCCTCCTGATTAAAACAATGTAACATCAATGGAGGATAGAAAAGCAATGTGATGGTGTTGAAACTGACAACCTGATTCTGAAAGCGCCTTCTGTTGTCATATACCACAGAAACATTTCATAAGCGAAAAAGAAAATCTCCCCCAGGTGCGGAATTCCTAAAACAAGCCCGAACCCGTACGGCGCCCAGCCCAGGAACATGCAAATACAAGTGGAATGTCTTCAGGTTACAGAATTATGATTTACACCCAAATATTACTGAAAAATATGCCTCATATAGCATTGTGAAAGTTGGGGGAGCATCAAAGAATGAACTCTGCTTGTTTGACTTTTTGGTGACACACAAGTCTTCAATTTTAATGGCATGGCCTTGGAAATGCCCTAAAAAAGCTTACATTCAAATTCCTATGGCTTGGAGGTACGATGTACAAAGAAAACAGCTGAAAAAAGACATTGAAGACATTTAACTGAAAAGGTCTGATGATTTCTTAAATTTAATTGAAGTTGGCCTATTTTTAATTTGCTGATCATAGTTGGTTATACTCTGTTCCAGCCAGACTTCTGTGAAAGGCGTACTGTACCCCCAAACCACTCATTCCAGTGTTTCGCGACTACATTTTACAATATCTTAGTGCTTAGCATAGCTTCTCCTGTTACTTACTCCTTATCGCCCTTTCGTGAAAACAATACTTGTCAGAAGTATTGCGAATTTGCTGCAATGGAGGCGAGGATTAGTGACTGCCCAAGCGTGAACTCCCAGTCCCTTGGCTGGCTCTTTTTATTTTTATTTATTTTTTTATTGTTTTTACCCCCTCCAACTTCTCCCTCCCTCCCCACTCTCTCACCTCTCCCCCGCGACATGCACGCACTTGCGGCAGAGGACCGGCTCTGCACCGTGGAAGGACAGTGTTTAGCGGAAACTCCTAGCGCAAGACTGTGCAGTGCTGAGCATTTCCACGATAGCATTCCCATGGTAGTTCTCGAACAGCAGAAAAAGCAGGGAGGATGGAAGTGGATGCACCATTTCTTTTTTTTAACCAGCTCGGAGCTGGTTAAAAAAAAAAGGTAATTTTTAAGGATATTTTTAACACCACTTTAAATCAAATTTAAGAGTTTTTTTGGGGGGTGTTTTAAGCCCACTCTAAAATGTATGACTTTGTAGGACATTTTAAGGGCCACATTTTCCAACCAGACTACTTCTATCCTGGTATAAACTATTCCTATTTCCATTACTTCCTAAATTGGTGAACAGTTTCAAACATAATGGAGGTCCTGTGAGAAAGAGACTGCATTCCACCTTAAGAGGAGTTCCCATTCTTATTTCTTATTAATTTGATAAAATACATGAGGAAATTAAACCCTACAAAGCTAATCTTTCGTGACCTTGACAACAATAGCTTGGGAAATAGTAATAAATGTTGAAAATTCTTATTTGTATTAAGTATCATGCAAAAGCTGTGAATATTTAAAGCAGTCATCTTCAGTAGATAGTACAGTATATAAGTTTGTCTAATTTCTCATGTAGAATACTCACCTCCAAACTTACTTCACAATGTCATTATGGGGTATTGATTGCAGAATTTTAGTCAACATTTGGCTATAGCGAGTGTTCATGGTAGAGCACTCGATGCCAACAAGAGCCCATTTGGTATCATTTTACATTGATTAATGTGGACAGATGGAATTAGGCAAGGTGTACACACTCACAACACAGTGGTGGGCTGTCAAACGTTTACAACCTAAATTTCTAATATTAGAGTTTGCATGTTCTCCCCGTCCGTGCCTGCGTGGATTTTCTCCGGGCACTCCGGTTTCCTCCCACATCCCAAAAACATGCATTAATTGGAGACTCTAAATTGCCCGTAGGTGTGAATGTGAGTGGGCATGGTTGTTTGTTTGTATGTGCCCTTTCAATTCGCTGGCAACCAGTTCAGGGTGTACCCCGCCTCCTGCCCGATGACAGCTGGGATAGGCTCCAGCACGCCCGCGACCCTAGTGAGGAGAAGCGGCGCAGAAAATGGATGGATGGATTTCCAATTATTTTTAGTAATTTATATCAAACAGTTCCATTTATTTTTATTAATTTATATCAAACAGTCCATTCTCTTCATTTTGTAGCATTTCTTTTGGCTGCACTGCTGCCTTCCACTACGTATATGTTCAATTCCTTTGTCCAATCAGATTATTTTCAGCCTCTTGTGTGTTGCCATGTCAATCTAACCTGCCCTGGGACTTGAGAATCAGTAGTACTGGCCGAAACTAACTAAATTACAACAACAGATTGGGAAAAAAATGAAGAAACAATCAGATTTCAAAATACCATCAGCATTTTTGTGTCATCTGAGTGGCTGTTCAGAGCCAAGCGAACTTCGACAAGCAAAACTCATCTGCAGCATCTGCACACATTGATACATTTAATAATTACGGTAGCATATCGACTAGTGAGTATGATGTATTTGCCTTTAATGTTTTTGGCATGTTATTAAATATTGATTGTGAACTGCTCCAGATGATGTATGTGGCACTGATGCATCGTGTTAAATTAACCGATATGGCATTTTGTACAGTATTGATGGCTTCTGTAATAGCGACGGGTTAGTCCCCACTGAAGGGCCAGGTACCAAATGCATAGAGAGTTACTGTCACAACCATAATATTAGCTACAGTTGTGTGTCGATTTCTAATAATATGAGATTTTTTTGCAATGGCACTGATTGGCTGTTCAGGCCAAATTAATGGAAACAAGCGTTCCAGTTGTACTACACGCACACGCACGCACCCACGCACGCACACACACACACACACAATAATTAGCGTATAATTAAATGACAGTGTCAGTCAAGCCTGAGCACTTATTAGGCGCCTGTGCAAGTGTATGCAATGTTGTGTTATGCTGTGTAGGGTTGTGTGTGCGTCGTGCAACGTAAAGGCAGGCGGCTCAGTCTGTTACAACACATCTGCTTACATTGTGTGTGGAACTGGTATTACAACAAACACTTGATACATAGGAGAGACGAGACAAAGCCATTTCCTAAACAGCGTCGTCAGGAAGAGGGTGACCAGTCTTATTCACCAGAGAAAATTGAGCATTAAAATACTCAATTTACGGTGGATTTAAATCACCTTTTGTGGTAGGGTTTTATTTAGCCAGCGAGCTTGCTCACTTCAATGGTGGAATTAAAGCGGCAAGCGACGTGGTTGGTGGTTTTTAAACGTTTTAATTGTTTCGGAAATTTATATTTAAATGTTTTTGAAATAAAGGCTTAGTATTGAGCATCCAACCTCCCCTCCCCTCCCCTCCCCAACCCAACCCAACCCAACCCAGACATCATCTCTTTACCTCGGCCGAACATAAAGGCAGATTCGCGGGGAGGGACGGGAACGGACGCGGTGTGCGGGCCGAGGCGAGCACTCACCATCTGGGCGTCTTGTCGAGTAAACTTTCGCCGGTAAACGTGGTCTCAATTCGGCGCTTTCGACGGCTTTTTGTTGAAAATGATGCCGGTGTGCGCGTGCGTGTGTCCGTCTTCCTCTCTCTGCTTTCAACAGCCAGCCCAACCAAACCCCCCCCCCAGCAGGACTTCGCACGCCATTGGCTGGATTCTTCTCGAGAGGCGTTGATTGGAAATCAGACAACTCAAAGATCGTATGGCTTTCATTAGTTTATCGTTCAAAATGTATTTTAATCGTTTTTAGTATGTCATCATACATCCTTATTAATATTGTTATGTAGAATATTTACGCGTTTCAATCGCGTTCGTTCTATGTTACTTTAGTTTTATGGTGTCCAATTGTGACGAATAAACACAAAGATATGACTTTCCCTTGCCTTGAAGCAGAGCCTTTAGATACGAGTGACCAGACTTACGAGTTTTTTAGGTATGAACCGTCATTTTGCCAATTTTTATTTCTGCTTGCCAGATAGTTATTCTTAAAAAAAAAAGAGGCTTTAAGCTGTTTATTGCCACTCCCAGTGAAGTTTACTGTCAAACTAAATAAAAATAATTGCAGGTGTATAAAAAAGACCCAGAAAGCTTCAGCTAACAAGTCCGTATAACATAATGCTAAAAAATTATGCAAAACGCCATCAGCTAACAAGTCCGTATAACATAATGCTAAAAAATTATGCAAAACGCCATAGAAGGGCTAGCGAATACCATCCATGAAGTAACTGATATTTGAAAACAAATGGTGGAGCGACACAGGTAGACAAGATATATATTATTAATGTTTGATAAATGACTAATGCAGTAGTTTCATGAGGGCCTTCCCTTTATGGGGAAATGTCTTCCCCATAAAGGGAAGACATTTGGGATGACCAGAACCCTTCCTAGAGCTGGCCGTCCGGCCAAACTGAATACTTATGGCTGCGTGATATTTCCATTTTTCTTTTTTAATAAATCTACAAAAAATTAAACAATTCTGTTTTTTCTGTCAATATGGGGTTCTGTGTGTACATTGAGGAAAAAATGAATTTAAATGATTTTAGCAAATGGCTGCAATATAACAAAGAGTGAAACATTTTAAGGGGATCTGAATACTTTCTGTACCCACTGTATATCCGTATGTCCAGAGCCATATATAAAGATTTTCCTTATATACTGCTCTGCGTATATCTGTACTATACTGTTCCCAGGTGGCCTAGGTGCACACACCAGAAGGAGCAGTCAGGTCTCCATAGATAGAAGCAAAAAATATGCCATCCATTTTCTGTACCGCTTATCCTCACCAGGATCGCAGGCGTGCTGGAGCCTATCCCAGCTGATAGCTTCGGGCGAGAGGTGGGGTACATCTTGAACTGGTTGCCAGCCAATCGCAGGGCACATAGAAACAAAGAACCACTTACACTCACATTTACACCTACGGGCAATTTAGTCACCAATTAACCTAGCATGCATGTTTTTGGGAGGAAACCGGAGTACCCGGAGAAACCCCAAACTGGCACGCGGAGAACATGCAAATTCCACACAGCCGAGGCCGGATTAGAACCCGGGTCCTCAGAACTGTGAGGCAGATGTTCAAACCAGTCTTCACCGTTCCGCCGCAAGAAATATGCCAAAAAACTTTAATTCTTTACAGTCGATTTAATTATTTCATAACTTTTTATCGATATACTATAGAGTTCCCACTTTTCTTATTGAAAACATTACTTTTTTTTTCTTCTAGGGAGCTTGAACTGATTAATGGCATTTCCATTCATTTCAGTGGGGAAAGATGATTTGAGATACAAGTGTTTTGCGTTATGACCTTGGTCACAGAACAGCTTAAACTTGTATCTTAAACAAGGCACCACTGCGTTTGTTTTCATTTCCGCCCATTCTTATTATTCAAGTCTGTGACAAAAAGCCAGGATTATTACGAGGTGTGAAATCTTATTATAGTATGACAATCACCCTTTCATCAGCAGTACCTGCAATCTGCATGTTTATCCATTAATGTATGCTTGTCCTAATAAGGGTTGTGGGTAAGCTGGTGCGGCGGGGTGCACCCAGGATTGGTTGGCTATCAATCACAAAGCACCTGCAGACAAACATTTCACACTCACATCTTGGACCTTGTCTTCAATGAACCTAACATGGATGTTTTGGGGAATGTAGGTGGAGGCCGACCTACCTGGAGAAAACCCACGCAAGCATGGGGAGAATATGGAAACTCCACACAGGAAGGCCAGAGCCCAGGTTCAAACCCAGAAGCTCAGAAATGTGAGACTAACCACTCACTCGCCCATCGTGCTGTTGAGGTAAAATCCATCCATCCATTTTCTGAGCCGCTTATCCTCACAAGGGTTGCGGGAGTGCTGGAGCCTATCCCAGTTATCATCGGCCCAAATCATATTGTAGTGCAGTGATTCCCAACCTTTATTGAACCAAGGCAGATATTTTACATTTGAAAAATCTCACGGCACACCAACAAACAAAAATGTCAGGAAAAGTGGATAGTCAATTATACACTTTCTGCCATCTAATAGAACATTTATTTGTTGTCTTTATATGCCGCTTGCATAGATAGATGAACAAAGATGCATAATTTGTTGTAAATAAATTATATTCTGACCAGTTAAGTCAAATTTGATAATTTCCCACGGCACACTGGTTGGGAATCACTGTTGTAGTGCAATTATCCACCCTTTTATAAGCACAGCTTATCTTTGTTGTTTTGTATGTAATTAAACAATTTTATCTATGATCATGAAAACAGATACAGGGGATGCTTTCAAAAGACTCTTTAATAATCAAAACATCACATTTTTGCATGAATGAATGAACACAAAAAAAGACTGGTGAAAAGCATACAGAAGAGACTCATGCCAGGGGAAGGCACATCTTCACTACGACTCAAATACAAGAAAAAGAACCAGCGTGTTTGATATCATCACAGAGCGCTTTTTGTATATTATTAATAAATCTAACAGCTTTGTTTTAGAAAGGAAAACACATCAGCAGTCCAGTTTGTAAGCATTGTGAGGACAACACAAACTAACCTGAAAAAGTGTACTGTACGGAGGGAGGTGCCCTAAGATAGGGCTTGGGGGGAAATTTCTTTAAATTCTGGACACAATATAGATATATGATTTAATATCATGAACAACTTGTACGCATGGGTAAGCAAATGTTCTGTTTTCGTCAATATCTTGTTGTCCTGCATTTAGGCTGTTATTTAATCAGGCCATGTTTGATACTTGGTCATAACAGGTTGCCCATCTGCTGACGTCTCACCCAATTTTTAAACTTCTTATCCTCATTCGTATCAATTTGCTTACCCAACCATCCTAGATATTAATATTATTAATTTGTATTTTGTGCGCATGTTATACCCATTTTGTGGCCACAAATTAGCATTCAACAGCTCTAGATAAACATAAATGACTGCAAAATGATCAGTTTTTCTCATTTTGCTATTTAATAGGTTTATGAATATTTTTGTTTTATTCTATAAATTACTCACAACATACCGTCCAAATTCCAAATACAAATATTGTCATTTAGAGCAAATAATTGCAGAAAATGAAATGGACAAAATATTTTTAATGACTCCAATTTCTTTTCCCCCAGAGCTGTATATTGTGACCAATATTTATATTTCCCCTGCTTCCCATGTTATGTCTGGCGCTCCGTACTATTGCTTGACGCTGTGCGCAAAGCGGTCTCGATGGGGATCGTACAGTGGCTGCATTTGTTTGCGCTGTTTTAACCATTAGTTGTCCCACCTGCTCTTTCTACGTTTGGGTGGCTCGGGTATGGCGAAGCTATCATCTCCTCTGTCCCTCTCGCTCCTTCTGTCCTCTCTATCCCGCCTGCTTTCATCTCCGTTACGGCTGTCACTATGGCGGCCGCTGCGATCTCTTTCCCGATCCCGATCGCTGCGTTCTCGCGAGGCCGTCGGGATGTTGCTCTGTGCGGCGGAGACTGTGCTCAGGGAGCCGGCGCTGGTGAAGCCCGGAATGGCGAAAGAGGCGGCAACGGCTTGGGCCCGCTCGGCGCCAGCCTGAGCCCACTCGGCGCCAGCCTGGGCCCGCTCGGCACCGTTGGGTGACTCTGTGGGCACCGAGCTCAAGCTGCCGGCGCTGGTCCAGCCAGATGAGCTGTTGGACTTTGTGCTGAGCTTGGGTGGGTTGCCGGACGCCGCCACAAAGTGACTCTTATACTGAGCCTGGGGACAAGCAAATCAATGACATATTGTGTATATAAAAAGAGTGAAATAAATGAAGCAACAGCCTAGCACTGGTGTCAAACTCAAGGCCCGCTGGCCAGATGCAGCTGTCCTTGTGGTTTTATGTTGCCCCCGTGAAAGCTTGCAACGGCAAGTTGCCACCATTTTTTCATCATTTGTTTTCACCATTCTTCTGTAAAAACCTAGTTACCCATCATAAAAATGATGACCAAACGCCGGGTCAGTAATGTGTATGTATGTAATGTAATACATTGAGCCCCACCTATTTGCGGGGAATACAAACCTGAGTCAAGCTGCAAATCAGTAATTGAAAAAGGTTTAGAAGTACAAGTAGGAGCCACAAGAGGGCTGCAGAGCACTATATTTGCCTTTTCCCCTTTTTAAATCTGTTACCCTATACACAAAACAGAAGCATCTTATTTTGCATTTTGTTCCCTTACTGTACCGAACCGGGACCTTAAAACCAAGGTACCTATGGAACGTGATACTTTTTCAGTGTGACATTCCACCCAAAGTTATTATACATATGCCCCCTCAGGGCAACCATAACTACGATGTGGGCCACGGTGAAAATAGATTTGAGATGACTGGTCTACAGTTTAAATAAATAAATAAAAGTAGGGTTCGCTGTACCTGGAAGGCTTGTCTCATGGCAGATATGCGGTCTCCCATGGCCCCACTGCTGGGCTTGCTGAAACCCTCGTAGCCGCTCAAGGAAGACAACACGCTGCTGGTGCTACGATCCTGCAAAGTCAACTAAGCCAGTTTTGTTCCATTTTGTGATTTATTTGCTTATCACTCGCTGGTCCTTACAGTTTACGATCCTCTTATTTTATGTGAATGGCTTAAAAGAGTTTTGCATACCAATAGTTACGATAATTATGACTAAGAAAGGTCGTAAACCAAGGACCCCATGTACACAAAGTATTTGCTCATGTGTATGTTGCTTTTCTTTAATGTATAATAATGGACACAGAAGGGTATTAGTTGTGAATCTGAGCTATAAAAAAATATATAATTATGCAAAAACTCACAGACGTGTCGGCGCCCAATCCCGGTCTCTCTTTGTAGCCAAGTCCTCCTCCACCGATGTTCAGCTTCTTTCCTTTACCGCCTTTGAATCTGGACTTTCTAAACCATGGATTCTAGAATAAAAAAGGTGCACAATGTAAAACCATTAAGTTAGGTCCAAACGTAGTATATTAGTTTTCAGTAAAAATAATAAAATAATTTAAAATAAACAGTTCTATTCAATTAAATAATTGGTTAATTATAGCTAAAGTAACAATCTCTAAAAGATAGCATGCATTATTAGTTTATTAAAAATACATGAAATACAAACATATTAGTAACATTGTAAAGTTTTACTGTATCAAGAAAAAAGTAATTGGTTAATTACAATTCAATCAATGATTAATAAAATAAAAACAAGCATGCACTCATTTTAGTATTGAAATAAACAATTTTACATAAACAAATTAGTAAAATGACCAGTTTGTCTTTTAATATTATGAAAGTTGGTAAATTAATTATTATTAAAAATAAAAGAATAAAAGAAAACAACTTTTTTGCATAACACAAAATAGTGTATAATGAATTAAAAAAAAAATTCCATTACTTGGTAAAATACTTGTAATTAAATGAATTATAAATATTATTAAAGAAAAACATTAGTACTTATTTCTCCCCCTCTTCCTCGACCTGGCTTATCTGTCCATGTTAAAACTCAAACATGGACTTGGAGCAAAAAAGTTTGCCCACCTTCGACACAGAGGGTCTAGAAGAGTCTAATTTCAAATCCAATGCGGTAGCATATAAAAGCAAAATGTCATTGTCCAACTGTCACTTTGTGGCTTACCTGCAGGGCCAAGTCCATCAATTCTTTGGAGACGCTCTGGTTGGCGCCCTCCAGATTGCGCACCAGGTCCCCAGCGAAGGTGGCATCCTTATTTGTCAAAAGGGTGTAGGCCACGCCCTTCTCGCCGGCTCGACCCGTCCGGCCGATGCGGTGCGTGTGTGTGTCGATGTCCCGCGCCACGTCGTAGTTGACCACCGTGCGGATGGATGGGATGTCCAGACCGCGGGCTGGAGAGGGAGATAAGGGAAGGACAGTGACTGATCAAGTATAAGAAAAAAATGAAATAAAATATAAATAATAAGTGTTAGGAGAAAAAAGTTGTACTGTTACGAAAAAAGGCAGAAATGTTATAAAAATAAAGTCAGATTTTCGGCAAAAAAGTTATACCGTTACAAGAACATAGTTGTAATATTACAAGAAAAAGTCAATGTTACGAGAATCGAGTCGGAATGTAACAAGATAAAAGTGACAATATTAAAAGAGAATGGTAATCTAACAAAAATAAATGTTGGAACGTTACAACAATGAAGTGGAAATGTTACAAATTAAATAAGATTGTATTATTTTTTTCATTAAAAAAGTATCAGTATTACGAGTAAAAAGATGTCATGTTCAGAGAAAAAGTAATTGTTACAAGGATAAAGTTATATTACAAGAAAAAACTTGTACTGTCACAATAAGGTCGCGTTTTCAAATTTGTTTTACCAAAAAAAAAAAAGTGATATTACAAAGTGAAGAAGTGGAAATGAAGTGGAAGAAGTGGAAATGTTACAAATTAAATAAGATTGTATTATTTTTTTCATTAAAAAAGTATCAGTATTACGAGTAAAAAGATGTAATGTTCAGAGAAAAAGTAATTGTTACAAGGATAAAGTTATATTACAAGAAAAAACTTGTACTGTCACAATAAGGTCGCGTTTTCAAATTTGTTTTACCAAAAAAAAAAAAAAAGTGATATTACAAAGTGAAGCTCCTTAACACATTTCTTAGATTGTGCCAAGACAACAATTTACTTTTACGGCTATGGCCTGAGCACAAAAACAGTGAACAGAGGACAGGTTTATTAAAAATAAAAAAATCTGTGAATACAGGGGGGGGGGACACTGTATTATAAGAGAAAGGTATATTGTTACCAGAATAAGGTCATAATGTTACGAGACAAAACCTCACAATGTTACAAGAAATAAAGTTACTCAAGTGCATGACAAAGTGTGTGAGCAAACTTTTTCCATCACAGCTCTATATCTGCTGAATCAGGTGGGTCACCGACCCCCATGGCTCCAATGCGATGACGGCAACTCACCGGCAACGTCGGTGGCCACCAGGATGGGCAGATTCTTCTTCTTGAAATCACTAATGACCTTGTTCCTCTCGCTCTGATCCATGTCGCCGTGAAGCAGGCCCAGGCTGTAGCCCTCCTTCATCAGGTTGGTGGCCAGCTCCTCCGAATTGGCCTTCTTAGTGACAAAGATCAGCACCGAGCCGCTGGACGTGAACTCCACCAGGTGCCGAGTCAGCCAGCTCCATTTGTCCGTGCCGCTCGGCAGCATCTCCACCACCTGCGTCACGTCCTCGTTGGCCTAAAAGAGAGGTTAAATCCATTCGAGTGTTCGTTAAGAATCGATCCTGTGTGTGAAATTGATTGCCGATTAATTGGGTCTTGAGGCAAAATGATTGCATGATTGATTCCATCCGACTTCAGCTATTTATAGGAAGTTGAGCTCACCCGGACAACTTTATTGTGATCAAAATATTTCAATAAAAAATGTAAAATCTCTCTCTCTCTATTAATCAATTGTGTATTTTCCCAATTTAATGATTACGGAAAATGACCACCAATTAAGTCCACTATTTGGCTGCGACAAGCAGAGTGGCGCTGTTGATTCTGACTCTCAATGACTGACTCTCACCACATTAACTTATGTCAATGTAATAATAATAATAACAATAAACATTAGAATAGATGGCGACAGCGTGGCACCTCTCCGATGTCTCCCTGCACCACGCGGATGGGATCTATCAGGATGTCCCTGGCCAGCCTCTCAATTTTCTTCCGGAACGTGGCGCTGAATAGAAGCGCTGTGGCGGGAATCAAATTCATTAAATTTATGGAAAACTGTTTAATATTTAGAAAATAATGAGTGATATGTCAAAATCGCTCACTCTGTCTGTCTGGACGCACGTGGCTGGCGATGGATCTAACTTGATACTCTGAAAAATGAAACAAAAAATGTATAAATTCCTTGGTTTTTAGACTTTCTTAAAATGTTTTTTTTTTTTTAATTATTTTATTTCAACCCACCAAAGCCCATATCAAACATGCGGTCTGCTTCATCAAACACAAGGTAGGATACTCTCTGCAGGGACGTGGCCTTCTTTTTAACGTGGTCGATCAGACGACCCTGTGGGGAAAAAAAACACATTTCATATCAATTTGTTGTCTTTTTTTGGTGGTGGTGGTGGTGGTGGGGGGTGGGTGGTTGAATGTGTTGTTTTTCCTTACTGGGGTGCACACCACAATCTCTGCGCCTTCCTGCAGAGCTTTGGCTTGCTCCCACATGCTGCCTCCTCCGTAGACTGCCACCGAGCGCAAAGAGTACGCTTTGCCAAACCGCTTGCATTCAGCGTGGATCTGAATAATGAGTATAAGAGTGAGAAACCCAAACTTGAAACCCTAACACAGGCTTGAAAGACAAATATGAGAAACCTAAACCTGGTTTGGAACCCTACTTTAAAAACCTAACCCAGCTTGAAATTCTAATATGAAACCCTAACATTGGCCTGAAAGTCTAACTTGAAACCCTACTTGAAATCCTAAATTGCTACTTTAACCCTGGCTTGCAAACCAAATTTGAAACCCTCACCCAAACCCTGCCATACCTGCTGACAGAGTTCCCTGGTGGGGCACACAATAACACCGATGGGCCCATCCCCGGCCTCCAGCTCCTTCTGGTCCATGATATGCACAAGCATGGGCCAGATAAACGCCGCTGTTTTGCCACTGCCAGTTTTCGCGATGCCGATCATGTCACGGCCCGACAGTGCGATGGGGACACCCTAGAAATAAATCCAGTAAATACTGCATCAAATATTTCACTTTTCCAACTGGACATATGTTTGACTATCTTGCTATACCTGGCACTGGATGGGAGTGGGCTGAGTGTACTCGGACTTGCGGATCTGATGCATCAGCTGCTCATCAAAGCTGAAGTGGGCGAAGCTAGTACATGGTTTAGGCGGGGCGGCACCAGATACCTGAGAGATCAAAAATCCGGATCACCACTACAGATAATGGCATTTATAGTGTATGACCATACATTTTATGAATCCTTACACGCAAGTTGAGCTTTTGCCGTAGTTCGACCACCTGAGTTCCGGTCAGGCTACTGAGCTCCTCGTGCTCATTGTAGAAGTTCTTCTCAAAAGGCGGGTAATCAATCTATGGAGAAGCATACATTTTATATCCAGACTTTTAAAAACAATTTAATTATTGAAACTATATTAACACACAGTACAGTACAGATTGCCAACGATAGTTTGTCGACAGGCAGGGCCAAATGGCCCACGAACCGGTCGGGACCACTGCTTTAAGCCACTGAGATACTGCGGCATTTACTATTCGACATGCTTTTTGTTGTCTTTTAAATTCAGTCCAAAACAAACCTTCGAGTTGAGCACGTAGTCTTTTTATTTTCTCAAAATCCATCTTTGTCATAATAAAAGTTAAAATCCACAACCATTTTTGGTAAAAAATAAATAAATGAATAAAAAGTCACCCAATGCACTTACAAGAGTAGATGACAGAATGCTGATTAAGCCTATCAGCTTCTGATCATCATCATCTTGCTCTATTTGTCAATATTTATTTATTTTTTTCCATTTAGTGACTATCCTATACATTCCCACGCCGGATCACTTTGTGGCGGTCTACACAAGCAACAAGCAACAAGACTGCTGAAACAGCAGTCCGAAAACTGTTTTACCCAACCAACGAGGCAAAAGAAGGTTTGTACCTAAATAAAACTGACCATCAATTATCCAGTGACATCAGAAACACCATTCACACATATTCTGCTCCTCCAGAGACTATATGCACCCATCTAGTTTCTGTACCGCTTATCCTCACTAGGGTCGTGGGCGTGCTGCATCTTATCCCAGCTATCTTCGGGCGGGAGGTGGTGTACACCCTGGACTGGTCGCCAGCCAATCGCAGGGCAAGACTATATACAGTTAAACACAATTTTGAATAGTTTCCTCCAACATGCTTGACGCCCAGCCACACACCGAGCAAAAGCAAATTAAATTATAAATATAGTTAAACACTATTGCAAAAAAAAAAAAAAAAACCTGTATCCTGTATTATACTTTCATTGTATGGCTTGGAAATGGCAGTGGTCAGCTGAATCTCGCTTGTAACCGGAAATGTATATATTTTTTTGTGAAACCGCACGTAATATGAAATGGCATATTTTTGATATAACGTTACATTGCAACAAAACCAGTGGCCGACACTCGGCCACTCATGAAACCTAGTTGCCGAACCCCGCACACTGAGTGGCAGTTCATACGGTTTCACCCACGCCGCTCGGTTTGTGGCGGGCCCTAAACACGTTTAAACTGAACACATTGTAAACGTATTTGAACACAAAAATATGATAGAAAATATCAAGTAATGGTGTAATAAAAAATAAAACCATTTAATAGTTTAGGTCTTAAAATACCCTTCCTACTTATTTAAACACACTTTGTAAATGTATTTCACCATTCTTGTATACGTTTAGCAGAACAATTTGCGACAGAACGGGCTGCGATAAGTGAACCGCCACATAGCGGAGGATTACTGTGCAATACCTCTGAGTGGTCGATAGGAGGCAGGGGCATGATGATTTTCTTGGTGACAGGGGCAATGGGGTTGCCATCGCTGTCGTAGTCCACGTTCTCCTCCTCCTCCTCCTGCATAAGGCCGGCGGTGGGGTTCTCGGCCATGTAGCGAAAGTAGGCCTCCTGCAGAAAGCACAACGACGCATGTCTAGGAACTGAACTAACAATAATAATGACACGCATTCAGCACAGCGGGTCAATATTGACGAGCGATCCTTCTGAGCTAAATCAACACTTAAACATGCTTTGTTGTCTTCACAGAACAAAAAACATGAATAAAAATGGTGAAGAGCCAATACAACCTATATGGTGCCTGTATAGCAAAGGGGGACGGGTGTTTCCTCAGTTGACAAAGAGATGCAAGAATGATTCAAGTATTGCGAAGGGCTCACTACTCACTTGTTCATCTTCTTCTTCAATGTCATCACGAACACCCCTGAAATGACAAGCGGAGAAAAAAAAAACTTCCCTGCGGCTCGTTCATACACCCAAAAGAGACCCCCCCAGACCTGTGTGAGCAAGTGGCTCGCTGTGCTTACCTGATAGTACGCTAACTACTGTACAAAGGAGTCTTAGGGCCACACTGGAAATGAAAAATACACTAAAATGACATGAAAAGACAAGAATTAAGTCCTAATGTTATTACAATAAAGTTATATTCTGAAAAAAGTGGTCATTAAAAAAAATTGTGACCAAAAGTAATGTTATGAGAATTTAATCGGAAAGTTACAATAAAAAGTACAAGGGTAAGACGGAATTTTACGGGACTCAAGTTGCAACTGTGAGAATTTGTACTGTTACAAGGAAAGTTGTAATTTTATAAGAATAACTTCATAATATTACAGGAAAATTATATCGTGAGAATTAAGTCATCATTTTATGAGAATTCAGTTGTTATATGAGAACAATTATGTAATATCACAAGGATTAAGTCATAACACGATGAGAATGAAGTCATAAAGTTAATGGTAAAATCTAATACTACAAGAATTAAGTTGTAATGTTACAAGGAAAGCTGTAATTTTATAAGAATAATATAGTATTATAGGAAAAATTACATCATGAGAAGTAAGTCATCCTTTTATGAGAATTCAGTTGTTATATGAGAAAAAATATGGAATATAATGTATAATAATATAACAATATTAAGTCATAACGTTATGAGAATAAAGTCGTAAAGTTAATGGTAAATTAATACTACAAGAATGAAGTTGTAATGTTTCAAGAAAAAAGTAATGTTATAAGAAGTTGTAAAATGAGAACTGAGTCGTGTGTATATATATATATATATATAGATATTCATTCATAATGTTAAGAGAATAAGTAATGTGATCAAATAAAGTCAATTAAATGAGAATAAAGTTATGAGATATTTCAAGAAAAAAGGCATAATTTTAAGTCGCAATTTTACGAGAATTATGTCACAACCACAAGAATTAAGTTGTAATTTTACAAGAATTAAATAGTAACGTTAGAAAATTATAATTTTTCTGAGAATTACTGTAAATCACAACGTTACAAGAAGTGTGGTAATATTAAGACAAAAAGTTATATTATGAGCAAAAAGTCAAACTACAATATTTTTTCAACAAAATTTATATAATTACTAAAATAGTTGTCCTGGTTTGTGAAAATGATAAAAGAGCCTAAAGAGTCCTCCACTTATCGTAGGTTTACGTTCATACCTTTGATATTAGGATTATTTTCTGGTAATATTACATACCTGTTCCCATAACCTTACAACTTTATTCTTGTAAAGTTCAACGTAATTCTCCCAATATTGCTATTTTATTATATTTTCAGTGGGGCCCTAATGCTCTTCCGTACTATAAAAGCCAAAAAAGCAGAAAGGAAATGCTGGCACGTCACTTTTTTTTTGTGCCACGCAACAACACAACAATCTGTTTAAGTTGTGGGCATTTTCCTTCTTGCTAAAACACACAATGTAAACACCTACATAAGAATGTCATAAGAAACTCTAAAGATAGTCTTACTTGGCCGACTTTTCCTCGATTTTCTTAATGTCCTTTGCCGCTTGGTTCTGGGAGAGAAGACATTTTTTAGTTAGACAGGACAAAATAGGCCTGGTCGGTATGGCCTAAAAACTTTTGTTTCCCCACTAAAATCTGATTTTCAATTTTAATCAACATTTTTTTTCCTTAGAAAGAGAAAATCAAAATGACATTATTCAAAATAAGTTTAACTTTTTTCCCCTCATAGGATTTGCTTTATTTCTTCTGATAGCAAACGAGCTTTGAAACATTTCTATTTCCCAGTATTAACTTGCAATAACTTCCACAGATTTTTTTCACATATAATAAAACATATATTTAGAAATAAGTGCTTCCTCTTGGGGAAAAAATAAAAAATAAATTTTGTGAAAATGTATATGTGGACACAATCCTTAATAAATTACATTATTAAATGTTCAACAATTGAACGTAAAGGTGAAGTGATAAGAAAAATATGAGCCCAAAAAACTGAAGATTGGCGAAATTGTGGGAGCATTTCATACTGAAATGCAAGGTGAGCACTCGTGACTTCCAATCATTGTAACACGTAAAGTGAAATTAACATAGCGCAAATGAGTGAGATGAATGTTAGTCTACTTTACTAACAAAGTTATAGCCCACGGGATGGTCTCTGTAAATTACGACTACTGTCGAATATGTGGCTAAGTTGTTTGTTACGAAGGTGACAAGGACACTATAAGGCAACCATTGCAACTAGAACATTACTTATTCAGAGTGCTTAAAAGTCTTGCTCAGTTTAGGTACTGTGTGACATACGGCCAGTATACTAGCATCTGATCTGAGAGTGGCTACATTTTGAGTCAACCAGGTGGAAAACATGGCAAATGTGCTGAAAGAGGAATAAGAGTAAAATGGGTCAGGTACACAAACAGGAGGGTTTTGGTGAAGTCAGATGAAGAAAATATTTGTTTCCTCTCGAGGTGTCTTCTTTTTAGTTTGAACAAATTGAACACTTCCGAAACTTGTAGTACTACAAAGAATATTTGTCTTATTCTTAGTCAGCTGGTCTAACCTCATAAATGCACAGCCATGAACCTAATGTATTTAATGTCACAAAATGCTAAAATGTTAGTTGCTTAAGTGAAGACGCACAAGGGCTGTTAATGCCATTTTAAAATTAAAGCCCTATCTTGTATGCCCAATGTGAATTTAAGAAATAAAAACTGTTTCTTACATGAAGAGAGAACCACTTTGTTGTACGTTATTAAGTGAAGGATTTTATTTGCCTTCTGTATTAATAATTGCTCTTTAGCCAAGGAAAACTATAGTTTACTCAAATACTCGATTATTCTATAGCATTTTCATTAGGATACTCGAGTACTAAAATATTCCTTAGCAGCACCCCGAGATTCAACTCCCCCCTCATATTGTCATATTTCAGTTTAAGAAAACCCCTGGTTTGCGATTAACCTACAAACAAATTACTCTTCAAAATTAAAAAAATTGCTCTTCAAATTCAGAAATGATGAGCAAAACTGCTCCTCAAAGAAAATAAATAAGTACATTTGAGCCTTGATATTAGTCTACATGAACAAATTCTTATAATACCCAAAATATAATTCAAGACGAAGAAGCACAACAGTACTAATTCACAAAAACTTCTTAGCTATATAAATTATTAGACTTTACACCAATCTGATCGGCATCTACCGATAATTAGCATTTTATGCTGATCCGCTTTAATGTCATAATTCGCCAATCCGATCCTCTGCAAAAGGCATTTACTCCGCATCGCCATTGTGTACTGTATAATTGAATCCAAAAGCTGGTTTATTTTTAGTCTTGTCGCGTGTCTATTGACGTAGTACTGTAAATATCTGACAGCCAATAAAGTTATTTAAAACAACAACAAAAAAAACATGTTCGGCGGTGTGGGACAGACAACACGTAATGCCGGATCAGACTACAAGACAAATTTGGTCTTTCACGATTGCACTATGACAGACTACTGCAATAATATCTTGTATTCCGATAACACCTTCTTTTACGATCCCTGGGCTTTATCTTGTCAACTCAAACGTGACCGGATACACTCATTACCACGGCCATGACAACAACAATCAATCGCGTCGTGTGTATTATAAGAACAAAAAGGGGAAAAACGTGTTTTGGTGGTCACCGGTGCTCGGGAGAAGACTTTAATTCAAGGATTGCTTGAGGAATGTTCACGTACTTTTAATACGATACGGCTCGCAAGCAGACAACAAAACGTAATGTAGCCTAGCAAGCTAGTGCTAGCTCTAACGGTTGTACCGGCGTTCTGTCAAATCCTGCTCTAAAGTTTCGGTGTGTGTGCAGTAATTTCATTACAATGAAGTAATTTAATTACAGTAAGTTAGCACCAATTATTTCTGTCATGTTGTAATGTTGGTTTGACCTGACTGATTAGAATACATGACCTGACAAGATATTTTTTAATATACGCAGAAAACAGTACACAAGTACATACAGGAAATGAACAAGTCATTTAAATAGACACATTGCTCCATCAGTGATCGGATTGGTGATCGGTTATCGTTTTTTTTTTTTAAACTCGCTGATCGGCCCCAGAAATCCTGATCGTGTAAACCCTATAAATTAGTCATATTTACTAGCTGTTGAAAAGTTCCATTTGCAGCCACTGGGTATTTCAAAACAGTTCAAAAGTAAATGCTGAAGCAAACATTAAAACAGAATGAAAATAAGTATAAACAGTTGCTCGTGCTCACCTCAACCTCGGCCATAAAGGCATCAAGGGGATCGTCTTCGCTCTCCGAGCCTCCACCGGACTTCATCTGTAGTCGGGTGGGTGAGTTCTCCGCTGGGATGTACGGGAGGTCCGCGTTACTGCTGGACTCCTCCTCATCGTCCTCAAAGTACCTTTTCGGAAAAAACTTGAAATTTTATTTGGTGCTGGTTTTCATGTGTCTTCTGTGACGTTGAAGTGAACACTCACGCATTCTCCTCGTCAAAATTTCCTCTTTTGGTACCGATTTTGTAGAATGACGGCAGTTGGCTCTTCCCGTAGCTGCCAGCGCCGCTTAATCCCGGCGGCTTGAACGACCCGTGAGATTTCTGGGGAAGTGGTGGTTCCTCTTTCTTCCCGCCGGCGAGGGAAAAGCCCCCAAAGCCGAAGCCTCGCTTTACGCCCGGACCGCCTTTATTCCAATTCATGGCCGTGCTGTGAAAAATAAAAATTTTAATAATACATTTAACATTCAAATTCCCCGCATATTTGTCATTGACTCTTTGCGAATTCACCTAATTGCATATGTTTGTGCTCTTTCTGAAACTCCCTAAAAAGTCACAAGATGCCGTCAAAACTCAGGTTAATAGGAAAGTTCATGTGTTTAACTATCAGACTATCAGTACATGATGTTTCATTTTGTTGATATTTATATTGCAGATTTTTTGTTTTTTCAGTTATTGTTTTTGTAGCTGCATGTTCAAACCAAACTTCAATCAGACAATCAAAAAAATGGTAATAGGTGTGGCACAGTGGCCGACTGGTTAGGACATCTGCCTCACAGTTCTGAGGACCCCTGATTCAAATCCGGCCTCGCCCGTGTGGAGTTTCCATGTTCTCCCCGTGCCTGCGTGGGTTTTCTCCAGGTACTCTGGTTTCATCCCACATCCCAAAAACATGCATAGTAGGCTAATTGAAGACTCTAAATTGCCCATAGGTGTGAATGTGAGTATGAATGACTGTTTGTTTATACGTGCCCTGCGATTGGCTGGCAACTAGTTCAGGGTGTACCCCGCCTCGCACCTGCAGTTAGCTGGGATAGGCTCCAGCATACCCTTGACCCTAGTGAGGATAAGCGGTGTAGAAAATGGATGGACGGATGGGTAATTAGTTTCAATTAATTTAGGGAGGAGCCAAATTAAGCCTGTGTTTCGAGCAGACGTTATTACTACATGTGTATGTTTTGCTGATGTATTGTTGTCAAACTCAAATAATCTGTAAGACATTTATTTTTAATGGTTGCAGTGTGAGTTTGAGATGATATTTAAGTATTGTGGGATAATCGTTTGGGGTTTACTTAAGCTATAAATATAGGCAACTATAAATATTTCTTGGTGAGGCCGTCCACAGACCTTGGTCTCTAACCGCCTGTGAATAGCCAGAGTGCGCTTATTGCTACATTAATAACTTTCTGACAGCATGTCAATCAAAAGTGAGCATTATTATCTTTGTGAACCATTGAATTGGTCGCCATTTTGACAACCTAGGTGTACCTAAATGAAATTTGCAGTGGACAGCCCTGAAATACTGAAATTGAATTGCTTGATCACAAATCTTTATTTTAGTGGATGTACGGACACGTGTCGTATTACACTTAATGTAACCTCAATACTGTTTATTAAAAAAATAAAAATAAAAAAAAATAAAATTAAAAAAAAGGATTGTTTACGTGCATATTTGTACGTTAAAATTGGGTCGCGCTGAATGGCTAGCTTGAGAAAGGTACGTCTATAGGTAGGTATAACTAGGTAAAACTGCGCATCAGAAATTATAAAAAATATAATCCAAAAGCAGGTACATTGTTGTGTTGTGGGCATTGTTAAAAAAATAAAAATAAATCAATGTGGTGTGCGCACGATGACAACACGTTAGTATTAGCATTAGCTTGATCGACAGGCCACGAACTGAGACCGAGATACTGGGCACGGCTTCTCAATGCATGTGGCGTAATACACGAAGGTGAAATTTACACAAAAATAACACATTGAACTTTCTATAAACCATACATGCCACAACAATCTTTATTTACCTGCTGGCTGATGTCCCGGAGTGCGTCGTTGAATTGTTTTTACAGCAGAGGAAGCGCACTTTGACATCATCAATCCACGCCACCCTGTTTTAGCCCCCTCCCTCCACGTTACAAGGATTCCCACGTGGTTTCCAGGCAGGACACGCCAACTGCAACACGATTGGCTCCTGCGTAGCGGGAAGGGTGGGTGATGTAGATTTAACAGGATTACCGTCCCAAACATGTATCACATTTGAACGAAATGAAAACAAATAAGTTTGTTATGGTTAGGTTTTGGGCTAAAGTTGGGTCTAAAGAGGGTTTAGGATGGGTTACGTCTAGGATTAGTGTGGGTTACGGTTAGTGGGAAGCTGCCTGGAAACTGTGTGGGTAACGCGCCCGCTCCTGTTGCATGACGTAGTTAATGCGCGACACCAACAGTCAGCGACATAGAGTTGGATATATGACAGGATGGCGATCCTCGAAGTAAAATTTTAATCCAGTCGTTGTCGTCCCGAACACTATACGATTGAAATAGTAAGTAAACACCTTAAATACCTCGAGTATAGCGAGGAGTTTTATTCAAATAATGAGTCACCAGCGAGTTTAGCTAATGTCAGTTCAGCGGGTGTTAGCATAACTAGCCTGCGCACTTCACCATGACAACTGAGCAGCTCCGACCACTCACTGATTTCTAATATATTGTGTGTAATAAAGACAAAGAGCACAATTGTTCATCTATTTCCGCCGATACATGTGATTTTGCAGGTTTCCCCAGGACGTGGTTTCAACATTTGCTGAAACAAAGAGATCAATGTCTTTTCTTGTGAGTCCTATGCACCAATTTACCATTATGGTCTCAGGAAAATAGAATTGAACATTGTTTAGTATAGTAATACAAGCTGCCATTGTGAGTCATCATTCATCGCAGATGTGTTTCCTGTGGAAATTGTCCTCATTCATGCTTGAATCGTCTCTCTTCTTTGTCTCCCTGTTTGTCTGTGAATTATTGCTTTGTATTTGTCAGCGTTGGGTGTCTGAGAAATTGAGTGTGGAGAGCCTGCGGGATTTGGAGTTATTTGGAGGTGAGGCCCAACGCTAAAATCAGTGTCTGTCAACCTTGTACAATTAAGTGAACAGGGTCAGGAAAACAAAAATAACTTTTGTATGTTTAGGGCTTGAATTTTCATCAAGGTACTGTTTTTGTACCCTGGACACATGGCTTTTACATTGGGGGACATACTTGTACCTTTTTGGCCAGGTGCAGTTTGTGGATGGTCAGGGAAGGGCATCCGGATGCTATGTACACGTCTGAACATGGACCTTCTAAGGTTGAACATGAGCCGGTTTACCCCTGATTTCTTTGTATTTTTAATCATTTCCAGTGTCACACTGTCACCATAAAACCTTTATTAACCAAAAAAATCCCGGTTCTAAGTAACACGTTATTGTTCCCAACTGTCATACAACTGTAAAGTAAGATAACATTCACACATATTTCGGTTATAATATTGGCCGTGTTGCGGCCTGTGGCAGGAAATCTTTTTTAAAGAGATTTTGTCTTTTACTTGTACGTCTTTTATACCTTGATGAAATTTGCACTCTCACTTTCGTGGCATGATATAACTGGCACAAACAAGACTCTCTACAATGGGAAAATGGTTGAATTTGAATTGGAGAATACGCGGCTTTATCCTAGTCACTGATGGTGTAATGATGCTTTCGCCTGATTTCGGTGCAGGCAGCATGGGTTCAGTATCCACTCAGTGACGATGTGAATGTGAGTGCGAGTGGATGTCCATCTCTATACAGTGGGTACAGAAAGTATTCAGACCCCCTTAAAAATTTCACTCTTTGTTATATTGCAGCCATTTGCTAAAATTATTTAAGTGCATTTTTTCCTCATTCATTTACATACAGCACTCCGTATTGACAGAAAAAGAAATGGAATTATTGAAATTCACTTAAGGTTCCTAAGAGCACTGTGGCCTCCATAATCCGTAAAGGGAAGACATTTGGGATGACCAGAACCCTTCCTAGAGCTGGCCGTCCGGCCAAACTGAGCAATTGGGGAAGAAGAGCCTTGGTGAGAGAGGCAAAGAAAACCCCAAAGATCACTGTGGCTGAGCTCCAGAGATGCAGTCGGGAGATGGGAGAAAGTTTTATAAAGTCAACCATCACTGCAGTACTCCACCGGTCGGGGCATTATGGTAGAGCGGCCCGACGGAAGCCTCTCCTCAGTGCAAGACACATGAAAGCTCCCATGGAGTTTGCTGAAAAACACCTGAAGGACTCCCAAGATGGTGAGAAATAAGATTATCTGGTCTGATGAGACTAAAATATAAATTGTTGGCCTTAATTCTAAGTGACATGTGTGGAGAAAACCAGGCACTGCTCATCACCTGTCCAATACAGTCCCAACAGTGAAGCATGGTGGTGGCAGCATCATGGTGTGGGTGTGTTCTTCAGCTGCAGGGACAGGACAACTGGTTGCAATCAAAGGAAAGATGAATACGGCCAAGTACAGGGATATTCTGGACGAAAACCTTCTCCAGAGTGTTCAGGACCTCAGACTGGAACGAAGTTTCACCAATAAATATGACCCTAAGTACACAGCTAAAATAACGAAGGAGTGGCTTCAAAACAACCGTGATTGTTCTTGAGTGGCCCAGCCAGAGCCCTGACTTAAACTCAATTGACCATTTCTGGAGAGACCTGAAAATGGCTGTCCACCAACTTTCACCATCCAACCTGACAGAACTGGAGAGGATCTGCAAGGAGGAATGTCAGATCCCCAAATCCAGGTGTGAAAAACATGTTGCATCATTCCCAATAAGACTCATGGCTGTAATAGCTCAAAAGGGTGCTTCTTCTAAATACTGAGCAAAGTGTCTGAATACGTATGGCTGTGTGATATTGAAGTTTTTCTTTTTTTAATAAATCTGCAAAAATTTCAACCATTTTTTTTTTCTGTCAATATGGGGTGCTGTGTGTACATTTAATGAGGAAAAAAATAACAAATGATTTTAACAAAATGGCTGCAATATAACAAAGACTGAAAAATTTAAGGGAGTCTGAATAGTTTCTGTACCCACTATATATGCCCCGCTACTGACTGGCGGTGACCAGTTCAGGGTGTAGTCCGCCTTTCGCCCAACGTCAGCTGGGATAAGCTCGAGCACCCCGCGTCTCTGAACGGTATTGAGAAAGGATGGATGGATGGTTTTATCCTGTAATGGCAGAGAGATTAAAAACTGCCGTTTTAATCCCAGTCAATGAGTCGTTTTTTGGCCACAAAGTTTCCAGAGGGAGTTTTTGGAACTACATGAAAAATACAAATGCATTAAAATCTTTTTTGTTGCTAATCTTTAATATATCCAAGACTCAAATCACCACGAACGCCCCACCACCCTGCTATTTATTACGTGGGAAATAATTCACAGTTTGTTTTTGTCAGAACTCGAAAATTAAAATAATTAAATTAAAGGGTTAAATGGTGTCCAAAGGAGGGCACAAGACGGATGACGAAAATGTGACTTAAAGGTGAATTCTTCCTTTGATGCTCACTGATCTGCGCTCCCGTATGACATATAGGTTTGAACGCAAAGGTTTGAACGTTAGAGGTGTCGTTTTCCTGAATAATCAGCTCAAACAACCACAATTTACAGTGGCAAAATTGGCTTTTCCGTTCACTTAAATTGTCAGTATAATTTTGGTAATATGTTGTCCTAGTTTTTTTTGTATCACAGTGTGGTTCACTGGTTTCTTAGCTTTGCTTTGTTCCCATCAATTTATGTGCAACGTATGGTTGAATTCAAGCCATTCATGTACAGGCAAACATCATTGAGGGGCAGGTGGTCCTCTAAAGTAGTAAGGAAGATGCTATAAGTGTGTCTGTGTGTGTATGTTCTTGTCTTCATGTCACTGATGTGGTCTTTCTACCCCAGAGCAAGCTCAGGGACTCTCTCACAGGGAAGTAAGTGTCCTGTCATCGCATTGCCACGCTCTCTATGCCTGTTGTGAGCGTGCGTGCATGCATGTGCGTGTGTGCGCACAGGCTCTTCGCTGTGTGTGGAAACCCACTGACCGCCAGGTGTCTTCACACTTATTCAGTATGCATGAATATTCACTCCCTTTTTCCCCCCAGTGTTGGCAATGTGCTCTGACTTTAGTCAACTCACTAAAAGGATGATCACACCAGGTGCTCACATGCGTTCCTATTGATCTGGCATCAACTATGGAGACCTCTCTATTTATAATAATAATATTGATATTATCGATTAATTCACGTTTATTTGTCAGGCGGATTTTCTTTTTTGTTTTGTTTTTTATTTTTTGTTTTTTTATGGCTTCTGTAGTTCAACGCATGTCCCCAATGATGTGCACTCCTTCCACTAACATGGTGGAGCTACAGTTGATGTAAAACGTCGACACACCCCTGTTCCAATGCCAGGATTTGTGATATAAAAAATGAGATCAAGATAAATTATTTCAGTTATTATTATTAATCAGTTTATTTGAAAGGGGACAATGCAATTTGATAAAACACATGAAATCCACATGGTTAAAAAAGCCAGAATTAGCCAGAAGGCTAGTTTTCATCTGTAGTCCCCTGGCCATGATGTAAAAAAGCAGTAAAATACATCTACAAGACAATATAATATAAAACAGGATACATAAAGACTTACTATTAAGAGAGAATAAAACCACAAATCATTTGATCATAACAAAAAAAAAAAAAAACATCATAACATACTTGTCTTTTAGTGTTGGCAGCTATAGGTGTAGTTGGGGGGCTGTTTTTCTTTAGCTGGAACTGGAGTCTTGGTCAAGGTTGAGGGAATTGTGAACTGTTCACAACACCAGTCAGTGTAGTCTCAAAACCTTCAGGTTTCTGCTAGAAAGAAAGAAAATGTTAGGAAAAGCCTACTAGAACATCTAAACTTTATTCAGGGTTAATGGTGGCAGATTTGTCCTGACTCCCATTTACATATACGTGATTGTTTAATTCTGAACACAGCCGTGTCTTTAGTTATAAGAGGATGTGCACATTTGCGCAACTATATAGTCTCAGTTGTTCATTTTTACTTCCTCTCTCAAAAAAAAAATATATTAAAAAAAAATTAATGGAGCAGTACAGGTTATAGGTCTATTTTTTTTTTTTATCACAAAAACCTGGTCATTTTAACATGGGTGTGTAGACTTTTTATATGTCCACTTTATGGACCAGCTGAGCTATGTCGCTCGACGTCTCATTTTATGAGGTTAAATAGGTGAAGATTAAAATTGTTCATTTACATAATCCACATTATGTTTTGACAAAATGGAATTTTCTTCCCCACATTGTAAGGGGGGGGGGAACAATTGACATCAGGAGAAATAAAGCAAGTCCCAGAAGCCAAAGAAAAACAGTCATCGTCATTATTGTTTTCTGTGCTATGGGGAAAAACTATTAAAATTGGGGGGGGAGGAAAATCAAGATTTTTTATTATTTTTTTTTTTTTAAATGGAGATTTTAAGGCTGTATCACCCAGCCCTACTCTTTAATGAGATCCAATACAAGAGCTGTCTATCAAGGCATGGCAAAATGGCTGCTTGTGATGAGGTCAAATAGGACACATGTTAGTCCTAGGTGTTCACTAATGTCGTGCAACTTTTGGGAAATGCATGGCGACGCCCGCCCGCTCCATCCACCGTCGCCTTGGATTTTTTGTATTTTCTAGGCCTTACCCCTCCACAACTCACACAGGTTACAGCATTGTTCCAGGTTGTGTGCGTGCTTCACATCACCTTGGAAACAGTGACACAGTGGACCCCCACGCAATCTCACATTGTATTTCTGCACAGTATGTTTTTACAAATGTGTGTTATAGTATTGACCAACCTGCTGATGACTGTACTAACCTTGTTTAGTTGTGTTATTTGGCACGTAGTAGGCACACCGAACAGACTCCAACATGTTCTTATGAAAAACATCCAGTATTTACACTTTATACTTGTGATTATTATTTTTTCGTGTGTTAAAAAGTGTGTTTTAATAAATTTAAATGTCTTCAAAACATTTGGGAGGGTAGTTTTTTATTTATTTTTTCTTATGGTCTCCATGGCGGATTATCATGGCTTAAATATTCTCTACCACTATTCAGACATTTTTTTGTGGGAATTAGTTATGTAGTTGTTACACAGTTCTGCTTGCTAATAAGCAAAAAATGTGGAGGACAACATAAATCATCAATACAGATGTTCATCCTCACTGAAAGTCACCTTTGTTAGGTAGGCTCCATCAAGCTCACCTGTGTCTCTAATGAAGAACATGGACGGATGGATACAGGGGCTCCTCAGTCTATGACGATGTTCTGTTTCCAAGGCGACCTAAAGAGACCTGTGACAAATTTGCACATATGTAGTAACAGGCTATTGCTAACCTACTTTAACACAGTCATAGCAAGGTCATAATTACAGTAAATATTTAAAAAAAATATATAAAAGAATCAGAGTAGTTCTTTGCACACTCGAAATGATGTATGTCATAAACCGTGTATTTAACTAAGCTTCCTTAATTGGGAAATTTAGATAATTGTTATTCTGTATTTTTGAAGCAGGAAAAGTGTGGGTGTTGAGCACTTTCACAGGGAGAAGTGTGGGTCTTCTGACCGGGTGCGCCACTGCCCATCTCCCACACCTGTCGAAATGTAGGAAAAGACCCAAAAAGCCAATTTTTGAGGGAGTTAATTCAGTTGTCGCACAATACTTCTCTCTAACACCCAAAGAAATAGCGAGGACAACATATTCAATGATAAATTAATTAGTTGGACTTTTTTGACTCTCATAACTCTGAGCATGTGAGGAACCAAATGGGAATCGGACGTCATCTTGTCCTTGTCGTTGTAACTAATTCATCTGTGTTGCCTTTCTTGCATCTCCGGCCAGGCCCATGAGGACAGCAGGGAAAGCCTGACGTCCCTTCCACGTCGAGACACCATGGGAAGCTTCCTCCCCGACAGCAGCGCCTATCAGTTGCTCGCTGTTATCGGTAAGTCATTGTAATTTTATTAGTCCGGTGAAGTACGAGTGCAATGATTATTTAAATAACTAAAAAAAAAAATATGATAAAAAAGTCGAAGCAAAATCTCTGCCTCGAAGCTTCGCAGTGATAACTTTTCCACATACGCCGATGTAACTGCAGATTCATGTTGAAATAAGTCAGCACAATGCCAGCGAGCCATGAGGAAAGATTGCGAAGACAGAGAATGTCCAAAGTTTGGGATCATTTCACACTTTAAAACAGATGAAGTGCAATGTGTTTACTGTAAAGGAGAACTGGCTTACACAACAGCACATATACGATTGCCCACACAAGGTAACATGGTCAAGGATAGACACAGCCGCTGGTGCACTTTTAATTGCTTTATTAAACTAACGGTAACGAAATAAACACGTAATAAATCACATTCATAGAGTAGCTGCTCAGTCAAAACTGACGCCCAGGGACTCAACAGCCAATTCGCTGACGCCCACGTCACTCACCAGGCCAGGCCCCGCCTTTTAAAGCGACACACATTCAAAGTCACACATACTTCAGTGTAGAATCTGAGGATAGCGACCACAAGTGGACGAGAATAATACCTGGACCTCAAATGCGTATTTTGTATTGGAATTGTAGTTAAATATTTTACTTGAATAATGGGGTAATCACTAGAATAATCGATTCTAAAAATATTTGAGAGTTCCTATAGTGAACCCCCGCTATCCGCGGTGGATAGAGACCGAGCCCTGCTGCGAATTGCAAAAATCTGTGTGTAATAAAAAGGTTTATACTGTAGATGCCACAAATTGGTGGCACAGGACTGCTTTTGTTTAAATGAAGCTCCTCAGCATAATTCCTTGGCCCCAAGATGGCCTGAGCACAGGAATTATGTGAGTTTTTTTTTTTTTTTAGCAAATAACAGAAGATATCTCTCCCCCCCAAAAAATCCACAAATAGGCGAATTTGCAAATGGCGAACCGCTGATATGCGGGGGTTCGCTCTCTCGTCTAATTTCAATTTACAAATACCTAATACGAGCACTGGAAGGAACGTTTGAGTGACACAAGATTGTCTGTTTAACAGGTCAAGGCCTAGCCCACCTGATGACGGTCAACCGGGCCCGGTACAGACCCACCGGGGAGCACGTGGCCATACGTCGTATCGACCTGGAGTCATGTACTAACGAGATGGTCGCCTACCTGCAGGTCTGCGTCAGTCTGAAAGTTGTCATCTGCTCTGGACAATCTCCTCTCTGTCGCTCAAGGAATGAACTAAAAAAACAACCCTTAACCGCTTTGCAGGCTGAGCTGCACGTGTCCAAGCTGTTTCACCACTCCAGCATTTTGCCCTACAAGAGCGTCTTCATCGCCGAGAACGAGTTGTGGGTCATCACCCCCTTTATGGCGTACGGTGAGGTGGAGCATGTGCAGATAACAATTACATTTTATGCTCCCACTCTATACTTATTGTCAGCCTGTTGTTTGTTTTCCAGGCTCGGCCAGAGAGCTCGTCAGCACGTACTTTCCTGACGGCATGAGCGAGCTCACCATCGCTTACATCCTACTGGGCATCCTCAAAGCTCTGGAGTACATCCACCAAATGGGATACGTGCACAGGTAAGATAATAGACAGAGGGATCGATAGATAGACAGACAGACTTAATGTCGTGAGGAAAATTAAGTTCTCACAGAAGCAATAGTCACACATATGCATATGTGCAGCCAACCAAGTACAAACAAAAAACAAAGAGCAGCATTAAGGAGGGATGAAAAGAAATTCAATTCCAATCTATAAAAAGAAAGAAACAGAATATTAATCCAACAATTGGGATATGTGCACGGGTACGTGGAAGGATGGATGGGGAGAAAGAGAGATACTCTTAGATCAGGTGTTACTAATCTAAAAAAAAGTTAAGATGCTGCATATTACTATATAGTAGTTAAACAATATAGTGTAATTGTGTCGCAGTAATATGTGTACAATGAGTGCAAAGCAGGAAGTATGATAGTGACAGTGATGTGCAGTATAACGGTATAATGATGAACAATAATAGACCCAACCCAAATCACAAGAATAAACAGTCTGCTTAATCTATTATCACACAAACAATTATATTGTTTGTATGCAATTATTTTCATATTTTAATTGAAAATAACATATAAACATTCACAGGATAGGGAGGAAAAGTAAGTGAACGTCTAGGCTACAGATTCTCCAAGAGCTAATCAGTCAGTCATTTGAGTCCAATCAATGAGGCAATATTGTAGGTGTGGCTTAAAGCTGCTCTTTGGCATGTGCAGGAGTGTGAAGGCTAGTCACGTGCTGATTGCCGCTGATGGCCAGGTGCGCATGTCAGGCCTTCGCAGCATCTTCAGCCTGATCCGACACGGCCAGCGGGCCAAGGTGGTGCACGACTTCCCACAGAACAGCATCAAAGTGCTGCCGTGGCTCAGTCCCGAGGTGCTGCAGCAGGTACGGCAAACTCACGTTATCTCTGTGATACTCAGAGTGTGGTTTGTGAGCTACCTCGAGGGGTACACGAAAGAATCACTGAAATGTTCAAACTTTGCATAATGTTAAAATCAATGGCTTGAACTTTTTTTCTTAAATCCAGTACAGTAACTTTTCAGTTGTATTTAACTTTAAAGTACAATATATCTGAATATAAATTGTACAACAGTTTGTCTTCATACATTCCTTTAGGTAAAATTTGTATTTAACTTATGTGCGATACTTATAAAACTTATGTGCAGTAGGAATAAATCATTAACACATGGTGCAGAGCCTCAACTCAACTTTATTTATAGAGCCCTTTAAAACTGCACATAAAGAGCCGTACATTATATCCTATATTATATCTTGGAACAAGTGCAGCTTAAGGAATTTATTTTCATGTGTTGGGCGGGAAAGAAATTTTTGCTATTTTTTTGAATGGGGAAGTTACTGTCCCCTTATGTGGATCCACATGAATAATTGGCTAATTGAATTTAAAAAAATAAAATAAAATATATATATATATATATATATATATATATATATATATATATATTTTTTTTTTTAGAAAGAAAAAAATTACATATACTGTAGTTTCATTTATTTTAGTAAATAATTGGTCGATAAATAAGTGCTGTATATTGATGATAAATAACACAGAAAATGAGTGCATTATTTTAATAAAATAAACTATTTTACATACACATCTACATACCATATCACGTACCTTATCCACAAATGACCTAGCTGTCCATTTGAAAAATCAAATGTGCCCTTTTTAGCACAAAAGTTTGCCCACCCCTGAGTTAGATGGACATGTCACCGGTATGTCTGGGTATCAACGACAGCTCAAATCAAATGCAATGCCGACTATCTTTCCTTACTAGGAGCCTAAACGGCCGCGAGTGACAACCGAAAGGCGAGCAAAAAGACAAGTAATGTTTAGGATTGTCAAACCTTAGTAGAGTTCTTCTCTCTACTGATTGCTTTTCTCAATCTATTTTCTGTGTGGCTTATTGTGTTACGGTTATGCAGTTGTAACCATGAACTGACTAAACTTGGAACACTGATTGGGAATCCCACACATGCTACATGAAAGTCAGCTCAGCGACCCCTAACTACCCCTCTCTAATTTTATTCATTTATTATTATTTTTTGCCTTTCAGAACCTGCAGGGCTACGACTTCCGATCAGATGTCTACAGCCTGGGCATCACAGCGTGTGAGCTAGCTAATGGGCACGTCCCTTTCAAAGATATGCCTGCTACGCAAGTGAGAGAGGAGACCCCATCCACCTATTGTTGGACATCTCGCAAAGGACTACAGCTCTCTCCTCCCCGCTTACTTTGCGCAGATGCTGCTGGAGAAGCTAAACGGGACAGTGCCATGCTTGCTTGACACCACCACCATCCCGCCGGAGGAGCTCTCCATGAGGCCGTCGCGCTCTGGCGCAGACTCTGGCATTTGTGAAGGGCTTGGAGGAGGCAGCAGTGTTGGTGCGGTCCGCCACACCAACGGCGAACCAGCTTCCTCCTCATCAGGACACCCGTATAACCGCACCTTCTCCCCGCACTTTCATGCCTTTGTCGAGTTGTGTCTTCAGCGAGATCCAGAGAAGAGGTAGAGTCAGTGTCAGCTAAAAGATTTCTATAAAATCTTACTCATTCATTCCCCTTTCTTCATTTAGACCCTCTGCCTCCGCTCTCATAGGTCATCCCTTCTTCAAGCAGGTGCGTATGAATTCATCCTAACGTTGTTGTAGCCCACCGGGTAAACACTGCCGACACTATAGATTCATAAGCCCCTTTCATATTGCCCGTCAAAGTTTTACTTTTTTGTGCGTCGCACCTCTTCGTGAAAGGTAGAGTTGGAATGGGGGAAGCAAAGGCAAGTTTGAGGGAAGCGAAGTAAGTAAGGGTGTAAGGATGCATGAATAAAACAGGCGTGACAGAAGGAAAGGAGGGAAGTTTAAGGGAAGGAAATATGTAAAAATGCATGAAATAAAGTGGGTATGATAGAAGGAATGTAAGCAGGCAGAAAGGTAAGTTCACGCAAAGAATAATGTGAGGATGCACAAATTAAAAAGGTGTGTCGGAAGGAAAGGGAATGTAGGAAGTCAGAAAAGGCTTAAGCAAAGGAAGGATGGAAGTCAGGATGCAAGAATAAAAAGCAAATCTGAGGGAAGTAAGGAGATCAGGAAGGAAAACATGCCAGGAATGTAAAAAAAATAAAATAAATAAAAATTAAGAGTTTATATACTGTACCTACTTTTGACCCACCCAGTATTAAGTGATATGTGTGCCCGTATCTCTCAGATCAAGCGGCGTCCCTCCGAGGCGCTGCCAGAGCTCCTGCGACCCGCAACACCCATCGGCAGCGGCGAGAATTCCCAGCCGCAGCCCTTGCTGTCTGGACTGGCCAGTCTGGAGTCGGGCCTGAGCCACCTGGAAGTGGACGACTGGGATTTCTGACGTCGGCGGAGAGCGACGAGCCTTGTCCGACTGTGAATAAATTGACGTTACTCTTCTCGGAGGTGACGAGCCGGTTGCCGTCTCGGTTCTGTTGACATCTCTTGTTGTTGTCTTAAAATGGCCTCCTCTTCCTCTCAGGCTTTGTACACAAGACGCTCTACCTCTCACTCATTACACACACACACGTTTGCATGTTCCTTAACTGGCCCCACTGCATGAATGTGACGAATTTGACAATAAAAGTGATGTTTCCACTTGAAAAAACTAAAATACACTTTTATTCACAATGTGCACAAAGACAGTAAGGGGCAAAAGTCGGAGACGTCAGTCATCCTCTTCGTCGGACGGTGGCAAGTTGCTGGCAGCTTTGCGTTTCTCTATCTTGGCCAGCAAGTCTGAAAGAAACAAACTATGAGCACATGGTAGGCCTGAGCAGTTAAATTATTTTATTTTTAGCAACTTCCGTAGTTAAAAACACATCCCCACTGACGTGCCCTTCTTACAATAACATGGCTGAACAGAGAGGAGCTAGTTTACAAAAGCAGTCAAGCGTTGGCGAATTAGCAACTTTTTCAACCCCTCTAGCGACAAATAAAAACAATTTAAATCAACTACTTCAATTCCTGCTGAGGGATGGACCACATGAGCGGAATGATTTTTACATTGTTTTATGTATGACAAGAAAGGAGCCTGGTGGAAGGCAATTGCAGATTTAATTACAGTGAACATTGCCAAAGACATGGTGCATAAATGGCAAAACCAGTGATGTAGCCACATGTTGCAAACTTTTGAGCTGAGGTATCTTCCAAGCCAAAACTATTTTGCTGAGGCGGCAAGTTGTTGAACATTTTCCGTGTTACTTCATTAAGTATTGTCTTTACACACAGTGATGACTTGAGATACCAGCCGTCATTTGGCTGAGGAAAAATTTTACATGCAAGCGCTGTAGTGGCAGTGAACTCAATTCACTTCACAACAAGCAGCAGTTTGACAGATAGTGAACAATTCCTTAAAAAAAAAAAAAGGTTTCAAGCTGCTATTTGCAACTCCCAGTTGAACTTTACTGTGAAATTAAACATAATTACATGTTGTGTATTTAAAACAACCACATAACGTTGCCTTAGAGTTTGATAACCTAATGCTCACACATTAGAAAACGCCTTGAAGGGCTAACGGATAGCATCAGCGTTTTTAATCACGCTTTAAGGAATGCATATTTTAACATAAACGATGCAGCAACACATGTAGACAGCTTTTTCTATCAGCAAAGTGAAAAAAAAAAATCTATTTCAATGCAGCATCTGGTTTTTGTGTGGGGGAAAAAAAAGATTATATTTTAAGGCCAAATCTCCCAACCATAGCAGTTGATTTTAGCACAGGGATGCTGAGGGGCTCACCTTTGGCCGGGTTGAAGACGCCATTGGTCTGAGTGTTGCACACGTAGCAGCGTTTGGACTTCCGGTAGTGCTGAAGGGCGCAGGCCTCGCAGAAGTAATGGCGACACCTGTGAGGAGGTAGATGTGAGTGTGCAGTGATCACACGCTAAAATAAAGAAAAGGAGCCGCCTACTTTGTGATTATGGGATTCTTGTAGGACTCCCTGCAGATGAAACACTTGAAGGGCAAGTCCTCCTCGTCGCTGCTTACCTCGTAGTTCTCCTCGTCTAGAGCACATTGTTGTTGATTAGGTAAGATCAACAATCTGTTTACCCCATAAGAAATAATGTGACATGAATGAATTAATAAAACTGAAATAAAATTATTTTAATGAGTTTTTTCTTGTGAATTTATCAGCCCGAGTAAATTCTGCATGGCAGTATTAAGTGAAGTGAGATACTTTTTTGTGGTCTTGGATTAATGGTGCATATGAGAGTTGTGTGAGAGACATGACCATGAAAGATTGTAGTCATACTGTGCATAAACGGAGTTATTTTATTACTATTTTTTTCACAGATACCCCACATACTTTATTTGTACTTGGTTTAATGTTCTATCGTCTAATGAATTGTTAGTGAAGGCATCATTCAGCTGCTGTTTTTCTTCTGCGTGCCTTGAACGCAACCCGTGTTGAACCGCCCCAGTCGAGGCACGTTGAAATGATTTGAAATTATAAACAACCAGTCAAAGGTTTGGTCAAAATTTAGCATTTAATAGCACTTGAGTGTGTGTGTGTCCAAACTGGGTTGGTAGTGTAGGAGCTTGTTGGATTGGTTTTACTGTTGAAGTTGAATGTCAACGCGCCACTTGGAGGAAAAAGATTGGACACCCCCGCTCTAAATTGACCACAAATGTGAAAGTGAGCATGAATACTTGTTTGTCTTTAAAGTGGAACCTCGGCTCAGAAACTTAAATTTGTCCTGAGACTCTGTTCGCAAACAGGAGCAGATATTGTACGTGCCCTGCAATTGGCTGCAGACCAGTCCGGGGTGTACCCCGCCTCTCGCCCTAAGTCAGCTGGGATAGACTCCGTCCAGTACACACCGACCCAAATAAGGAAACGTGCTATAGCAAATAAAAGCAAAATATATATATATATAATTTTCTTAATGATTTATTTTAGTAATATTGTGATAATACTAATTAATTGTGATCATTTTGTTCATGATAATCATGATATGAAATGTTCAGACGCCTTCAACTCTAGCTGTGACCGAGCTCACCATTGGCGCCGTATCTGCCTTCCTCCAGCTCCCTCTCGATCTGCCAGCCATGCTTGTAGTCGGATCGGTCGTGGAGGAACTTGCAGCTGTCTGGTATAAGAACCGGAAGGTGAAACGAGTTTGTCTAATCACTTGATTGATGTTTCGATGATCTGCATTTTATTTACCTCCAAAGCCGCAGAATCCGGTCTCCTTGTAGTCCTTGCAGATGTCTGGCTGATAGTCCCATCTGACCGTGGCTCGTAGGTGCTCCGGGGCTCGGATAGGTCCTTTCCTGTTTGTTGGGCCACAAACGAGAAGGTGAGCCCTGCACAATTGTGATGGGTTTGTTGATTACCTGTAAGACTGGGCGATCAATTTGTTCTTTTTTTTTTTTGTGGCGTACACTACTAACATGACTGAGAGGAGCAAGTTTACTATAGCAAACGGTGCCCATTTATACGCTGCAAAAGCAGTGATTTAGCCTCGCTGTAAAATTTTGACCCTATTTGTCCCCTTCTCAAATTCTTATTTTTTTTGCAGTTTCCCCACTTTAAAGATAATCAAAACAATTTTTAATATCAGACAAAGATAACCCAAGTAAACAGAAAATGCATTTTTTAAATGGTGATTTTATTTAATACGGGGAAAAAAACTATGCCTATCCTTTCCACGGAGATCATCGTATCGGTGGAGGGCTATGGCTATTTGCATCCACTATCCATTATCAACTGTAAGAACGAAATACAACTGCAAAACAGACCGGTCCCCGCTAAGGATGTGCAGAAACTTCGCACAGTAAATCAAAATGCCATCGCCCATAAACACAGGCTAAAAATCATGAAATTTATATATATATTTTTTTTAGTAAACGTGTCTTGTCAGAATAAAGTCAGTAGTATAATATTCTAAGATTTGTTCTGATTCTATACCAATTCATGCACAGCCCGAGTAAAGAATTTTTAAAATTTCTTTTTTTTCTGTCAAAGTTGATGCAAGTTAATGCTGGGGGGGGGGGGAACTTTTTCAATGCTTGATTGGTATTGGTATTTGTAAAAACAAAAGGCAAAACATGTTTTGAATAATGTTATTATCATTTCAAATTGGGTGGGGAAATCAGATTTTTGTGGAGAAAAGTGTCTTAAGGCCTTCGTGCTCAGTCCTATTTCGCGGTTGATGGTTACCCACCGGACCATGCCAGAGGATGCGTTGCCCATAGTGGTATCTTTGGGTTTGATGAATTTTTGGTAGTTGTTGATGCCACGGTATATCTTATCGTCCTCCTTGCCAGTCAGCTCCTATGGGAAGGACACAATGGGGTTTATCCAGCAGCACCCATGTGTAATTTTGTCATACCTTTGAAGCTTAATAAAAAAAAAACTGGAAGACCCTCTTCTGCTAACATAAGTCAGATTCCTGTTGAAAAATCCCCAGACCTTGCAAATTTGGACATGCAATTTACCTCTTGGATTTTCTGGCTCCTCTCAAAGATGGCCTGAGCATCCTTGTCACGCTCCGTGTCCAGTTCGTACGTCGCCGTGGCGCCCATGTCCTCTGGGCCCTCTGGTTTCTTTTTTAAACAAGTTTAAATATTGAAAAACATAGTGTAAATGAATGGGGTGATGCTATATTTAAATACTGAGTGGTGCATATCTACGATTGTTATTAATCATGATAAATGTTAGCGTGATAATGTCAACTCACAGCTGAACGTGTGGACTTGTAGGAAATGGTTATCTTGTCCTCTTTGTTATCTTCACTTTCATTGGAGCACACAGCCTCTTTCTCCACTTTCTTGGACTGGACACAAATGATTCATGAAGCTACTATGTGAGATTTTTTTTAATTAAAAGTGCTTTATAAATTAAACGTATAATTATCTGCAGGTTAAAAGTAGGACTGGGAGATATGGGCTTAAAAATGGCAAAGATCAGATTTCTAATTGTAATTTTTTTCCCGCCCCTTCATTATAGAAAACACAAATGACAATAACATTGAAATAAAGTTTTGCTTTTTTTCTTTGATAAACTAGCTGTTCTCAATCATGGTGTCATTGGACGCAATGCAAGTCAGCAGGGAGGCACTTGCAAATAACAGAAGCAGCTAAAAATAATTTATATTAAAAAGAGTCCGACTTAATTTTTTTTATTATTTATATGTTACCTTTTGAATCATCGGATTTACTCGAGTCTCTTTCTTATCCTTTCTGACCACAGAACTGAGATCTTCATCACTGTTCCCATCTAAACGTGGAATCGTAACATAGAAACCAATACACATTATAATTATTCGTAAGGGTAAAAATATTATTGAAATAAGCAATGGTACCTTTATCACTGTCACTGGCCTTTCTTTTTCGTCCCGAAAATTTCTTTGTTGATTTCTTGAACAAGAAAGTACAAGAGCCTTCTTTTGGATTGTCTGCCTCTGCCATCTTGTCCGTTCAGTTTGTAAACACAACACTGAGCCCTTTCGCTACAGCGCCCTCTACAGGACCGGACGTATTGTTACTGAATTACCACAATCAAAACTTGATTAGTAGCCGAAAACCAAACAACAAATATTTTATTTAGACGTACGACTACTTATCCATTATATTTACCTAATACTTGTAGGTTAGTTTTATCTAAAATATTTGCCGTGTAGCACGTGATGACGTCGCTTGCGTTGGAACGGAAATAAACAACGTCGAGCTCTCTAAAGACCCGGATGTATTGTCACACAATCACCCCAAGGAAAACATGACTAGAAGGCTTACAAAAGAAAACAAATTACTTTAAGACTTAATTAGCTACGACTTTTGTTATAATATTATACAAAACGAACGTGAAACTGAGTACTGTACAGCGAAAATACAACGAGCTCTCACGCCCTCTACAGGTCCTGTTTTCGGTTTGAAGTTAATGTAGCTACGAGTAAATTAAAACACGGTAGACGACTGGTTAGCACATCTGCCTCACAGTTCTGAGGACCTGGGTTCGAATCCCGGCCACGTTTGTTTCTAAGTACCCTGCGATTGGCTGGCGACCAGTTGAGGGTGTACCCCACCTCTCGCCCGAAGTCAGATGGAATAGGCTCTAGCACGCCCGCGACCCTAGTGAGGATAAACTGTTCGGAAATGAATGAATGAATATTCTCTTGCGTGAAAAAATTAATCCGGAGAACATAGTACTAGTGTACATCTGTGAAGGTTGTAGTTTTATTTTGAAGCATACAACAGGAACCAGTTTGTTTCCATCCTGTGCGATTAAGGGTTTCGTCCTTCAGCTTTGGCAACAGCAGCTGACAATGTTTGATTTATAAATTGAAATATCGGATTGCATTGACGTGAAGTTACCGCTTTCCTGAAACCGTAAACAGCGAAAATAGAACTACTTCTGCGAGGCTTCCATTTTACTTTGAAGCTTATAAGCGGAACCAGTGTATTTCAACCTTTTAGGACCTCCAGCCTCAGCAGCAGGCACCAACCCCACTCCGCCGCATCGGTGGCCGACTTTCCGCGCAGGACAGCGGCTGCACGTCGGACACAGGTAGGGGAGGCGTGGGGTGTTGGGGGGTGCGGACAGCTCCCGTTGCCGCCGCTGCTGGATGGACGAATGGAGCCCGGCTGCGTGCACACAGCAATGGCTATGGGGCTGACGTCGAAGAAGGCGTCCGCCCGGAGTGTCGGCGTGGAAAGAAAGAACCTCATCACAGTGTGCAGGTATGTCACGACATGCATCCAGGATCATGCTTGCCCCCCCCATAATTTTCCGTGATCTGCAGAATAAAGACCACGTTTATTGGATATTAAGAATAGACATCTACCGAGTGTTCAGTGGCAAGTCCTGCGCATAAATATTTGCTTTTACCTCTAAATGACGCCCTGTTTCTTTTGATGTCACCTCTGAATCATGATTGTATTTTATATTATAACTGGACATAATTCTAATATAACAGATGGCAATTCTTGCTCCTAGATCTTAAATAATTGCTTTAATCCTCCCTGAATATCTCTAAATGTTACCCCATTTACTTTAAGATCACCATGAGTCATGCTCATATATTATGAATAGACATGATTTTTCTCAACATAAAGGAAATAAAAGCTCCTCCATCATAGTGATGTCCACTGCTTACATGGGACAAGGGCGTGCAAGGTCTCCTCCCCCTCCATCTTTCCCCTTTGACGTGTCCTATATATCAGCGGTCCCCAACCACCGGTTCGCGGACCGGTACCGAGCCGTGAGGCATTTGTTACCGGGCCGCAGAGTGAATGACCAATTTATATAATTTCTGTTGTATTGCAATTTGCGTGTCCATGTGTTTTATTTTGAAAATTGACCGGATCTTCTCCGCCGCAACAGCTGAGCGTCTTATTTGACACGTCGAGACTGCGCAGAATGCTTCCGTTTCCGGTCCCAGCCGGCTCAAACGCTTCTGTTTCCGGTCCGAGCGGGCTGGCTAACGGCGGTAGAGCTCAAAGAACGAAATCAATTCATAAACTAATTCAGCTCATTGTGTTTACTGAAAAGATTTGTTCTTTTGAACGAAACGTTCGCGAACGAAACAACACTATATCAGGAGTCCCAGTTAAAATACGGGTTTATCGCAACAGTTAACGCTCACGCACCAAGTCCTCTCTGATACAGATACAGTCGTAGGTTGCTGCTCGACACAGGAAGAACTACATTTTCGGAGTTAGAAGTCTACTCTCATTGAGGATCGACGGAACTGCAGTTTGGTCTGGCTGCCTAACAATAACTCAGACCCCCACTCCTGCATCCCACCCACAGTGAACACACCACGAACGGCAAAAGAGGAAGCAGAAGCGAGGCAAGCGTGTGTGTGTGGGTATATCTATGTGCGCACACACCACCGCAGCCGGTCCGTGAGAAAAATGCCGACTCCTAACCGGTCCGCGGTGCATAGAAGCTTGGGGAACACTGCTATATATCATCATCATCATCATGCTCATGAGAGGTCATGGCTGTGTGTTGTGCACGTGTCACGTTATGCGGCCGACCCAAACATAACTTCTCCACCTCCTCCGAGGCACCCGGTGCATTTTAGGAGGCCTGCTTTGCAGCCATGATGTCACATTGTCTGCGTCCATCTCGGGGAGGACTGGCAGGAGCATGTGGACACTGAAAATAAAACCAAAGAATTAAGTCAGGAATTAGGAACAACCAAGTTGTTGTGATAATCTAGTTTACGAAGGTAAACAAACAAACGAGCCAAAGTTAAGAAATGGCAGTTAACTAGGACACAGGTGGGAGAACCTATTGGTATACTGGAAGCTGAATGGCCATGCAGGAGCAGGGTGCGGTCAGAGGTGGGAAGAGTAGTGCTTCTTAAATATCTTGTCTTTGTAGTGTATTCAATTAAATATAGGTTGAAAATGAAAATGGTTGAACACACAGGCCCCAACTATGCAAAGTAAAAGCCATTTATCAACAACACCCAGAAATGCCGCCGGCTTCTCTGGGCCCGAGCTTATCTAAGACGGACTGAAGCAAAGTGGAAAAGTGTTGTGTGGTCCGACGAGTCCACATTTTAAATTGTTTTTGGAAATTGTGGACGCCGTGTCCTCCGGGCCAAAGAGGAAAAGAACCATCCGGACTGTTATGGACGCAAAGTTCAAAAGCCAGCATCTATGATGGTATGGGGCTGTGTAGTGCCAATGGGATGGGTAATTTACACATCTGTGAAGGCACCATAAATGCTGAAAAGTACATACAGGCTTTGGAGAAACATGTGCTGCCATCCAAGTAACGTCTTTTTCATGGACACCCGCTGCTTATTTCAGCAAGACAATGCCAAACCACATTCTTCACGTGTTACAACAGCCTGGCTCCGTAGTAAAAGAGTGCGGGTACTAGACTGGCCTGCCTGCAGTCCAGACCTATCTCCCATTGAAAATGTGTGGCACATTATGAAGCATAAAATACGACAACGGAGACCCCGGACTGTTGAACAGCTGAAGCTGTACATCAAGCAAGAATGGGAAAGAATTCCAACTACAAAGCTTCAACAATTAGTGTCCTCAGTTCCCAAATGTTTATTGAATGTTGTTAAAAGATAAGGTGATGTAACACAGTGGTAAACATGACCCTGTCCCAGCATTTTTGGAACGTGTTGCAGCCATAAAATTCCAAGTTAATGATTCTTTGCTAAAAACAATAAAGTTGATCATTTTTAATATTAAATAGTACTCACCGATACAAAGTACTTGATACTTGCCGATACTTGATAATGCCATTACGTCTTGCAATTGTATTGTAAATGTATTTTATTTTAATCAAATCTTGTCCAAAACCACACATATTTCTTGAACAAGGCATAAGTTCGCTCAAATAGAACACATTTTAGGTTAACAAACTAATGTCATTACTGACATTTTAACACCCAACGGCATGTTTTTCTTAGTCTTGCCACACATTTCTCTTAAATGTCTGTATTTACACGCAGATTTAACATTTGTATTCATTTCATAAAATAATTGGTTGATTCATTCAAATTAAATTATTTATAAATACATTTTCAATTGATAAATAATAATTTTGTTTATAAATAAACTGTTTCATTTGTTTTATATATACATTTTCAAGTTTTTCCCCCTAAATCTAATCTACAAATGACGCAGCCAGTCTGTCCCCTTTAAAATTCAAATGTGGCCCTTGAGTGCAAATCTTTGCCCACTCGTGTTCAAGAAAATTTCAATTTCAACATTGATCTAGCATTCCAGTGTCATAAGTAGTGTTGAAAAAAATACACCCTCCCCAAGTACAACAAAGACACCAAGTCAAAAATAGACACATCATCAAGAGTTTTTATTCCAGTAATCCAACCTTCCTGCTTTATTTTAGCACCACAAATAGTGAAGTACACAAAGTCACAGGGTCCAAAAAGCAAATAAACCTCTTTGGGAGATTAGCAAGCTTACATATAACACGTGGGACTGTTCTAAGATCCGTTAGAGGATTTTGTTATAATATCAATAAACGTAATGATGACAGCACACGAGGACAAGACACACCAACAAAAAGCACATGCATATTTTCGTCGGTATTGTTGACATGCTTTTTTTCTCTTTCCACTTTTTAATGAGCAACAGTCATGAGTCCTGCTGTCTCTTTGCCCATGTGGGTCATGGAGTTGATTCAAGTAGGGTTCCTGGGATGGGCGGTGGTGGGGGGTGGAGGTCCCACATCAGCTGGTCGGAGTGGGGACGCGCCCTACTTGCTGCCGTACTTGTTAAACTGATGTTAGTTATTACGTTAATGCATGGGGGATTCCCAAACTGTGGTGCCTGGCAGATAAGTGTAATGACAGTGTGGTCTGATACACAATAGGAGCATTTTATTTACTTTTATTGGGCGGGCTTCTTTGATCTACCCACAAGTTTTGGCAGTTTTTTTTTTTTTTTTTTTAAATTTGAAATACTTATTTTGTGTTGATAGAAGATTTGGGTTTACCTCCCCCAAGGAGGTTATGTTTTTGTCAACGACGCTCTTTGTTAGCTACAGAGGTTATGCAAAAAATACTAAACAGACCAAAATGTCATACTCTAAACCCGTAAACTGAATCCCATAACTGCAACCCCATACCCTAAACCTGACCCCCTAACCCAGGGGTGTCAGACTCATTTTCATCACGGGCCACATTGGAGTTAGCCTTTCCCTAAGAGGGCTGTTATGACCGTGAAAATTATATGAATGTATAGTCACCTCATCATATCATTACATATACACAATTGCCCCACATTACATTATTATATATATTTTTACCAACGAATTTAGTTTTTAATCATAAGTCGTAAAATAGTGACAACCAAATATATTGTGCAATTTATGTTAAGGAATTTGGTGGGGGAAAAAATGCTTGTAAAATCTATAAAAGTGAAGGAAAATATCAATTTTCATTCAGGGTTTCTGCCAAAACAAAAAAGAACACATTCATTTAGCTTAAACTGTGAAGTCGACACGTTTGATTTGCTTTCGTGGGCCATAAAAAAATTATGTGGTAGGCTGGATCTGGCCCCTGAGCCTTGAGTTTGACACCACTGCCCTTACCCTTACCCCAAACCCTAAATTCCCAATTTAAAACCTAATCCCCATCATTTTGAACGTTTTGATCTGTGAACATCCTTAATGGAATTAGGATTGTTTCGCCTATAGCATTGGTCTACTGAGTGCCCTTATTGTTTAGTCAAAGACTTATTTCACCTGTTTGTGTGGAAGTGAGGGGCAAAACAGCCCAAACCCTGAAGCGCGACGTCGTCATCGGTGGCGTCAAAAGCCACGCTGAAGATGTTGTGTGATGAATGTTGGAAAAAAACAGGAAGCACTGAGTGCGAGGGAAGATGATGGAAAAAATGATGCACACTGTCACTGGGCTCCGCTGCTGTTGCCGCTGGCAACGGGTCGAGGGATGTTTTTGCAACTTTTAAAAAGACATTTTGGACGCATTGTTTACGGTGTTGGCGGCGAGGGACTCTGTGAACCTAGGAAACAAATGACAGCAGTGAGACCAAAGAGGGGACGGCAAAGGGCAAAATTTGGCGACCAGACAGTGAAATATAGAAAAATGTCATAAAATACAACACAACTGACATTTTCTGAAAAATAACAGATTCACAGCATGGTTTTTCTTTGTCGGTTCCCAACAACTGTTCCTCAAGATTAACAGCCCCTACGTATTGGAGGTGAAACCACTGTGAAATCCTGAATACAGCGAACCAGGGACTAGGACCCACCCCAAATAGTGCCGAATAGCAAAAACCAGTGATCAATTTGACAACCCCCCCCCCAAAATGTTTACAATTGCCTATATTAATTGTACAAATCCTAAATATACCTCAAAATAAGATCCCAAAACACTTTAATATTGTTTCAAGCTTGTCTTCCCACATTACCATTAAACGTAAATGGCTTATTGATGATTTTATTTTGAAGAAGAAAGAAAAAGCACTGTAAGTGCATGGTACTTTGCTACGAGCCAGCGCTTTGACGGCACCTTGTTGCATCTTAGCATGTTGCAGAAAGAGCACATACATACGCTGAGAGTTGATAGTGAATTTGAGAATGATGATCTTCAAATAGGTTTTGCTGTATTTGGTGCCTGGGATTCACAGCATGATTCATCTTCACTGTTTTCTTAGTAAACCAGTTTTTCTCAGTAAACCTTTTCACATCTTCCGTTCTGACTTTCAGAGGTAATTTAACGAATGAATTCAATTGGAACATCTCTGGAGTAGTTGTGGCCTGATTTTTCCCTACCTCCAGTGTCTAACACTAGAAACTTCTACATATTCTTCATTTGTCTCACCGCCATGCTAGGGTATACCACCAACATCTTTCATGTCCACTTTCAGAAGTAATATAATATTTAATTTGAAATCTGCATGTCTGCAGTAGTCATAGCCCAATTTCTCCCCTCTCCAGTGTATGTTTTAAAGATACTCAGAGGCTTCTATCGGTTCGTCATACTCCTTCATCCCAAAAATGTCCAATATTTCTCCAGTCCACCTCGCCTGTTTGTTCTTTCTGCACGTTCACAGACAACCAAACACTTGCCAAGACTCGCGGTAATATGGGAGAAAGGGGATGGGAGGCACACTCAACCAGAGTTACACTTTCGATTTTGGCTTTGACCCAGATTTCTTGAATTATTCATCAGCCATTAATTCTGTGGGACGTCTCGTCAGACCATCCACCTGGCGGTGGGCCCTGCTTCATCATCGTCTGTTGCTAATGCGACTGAAAAATAGAGAAGTAGAAAGAGAAAGAAAGAGGAGATCAAAAGTTTGTACAAGGGAGTGTGGAAAGATTGAAAAGATTGGTTTTGGTTTGTATCAAAACACTCCTGTACACAGGAAGTACGGCGGAACCTTTTACCGCCCTCAAAGGTTTGATTGATTTGGGCCCCCTTACAGTATATCTGTCTATCATCAGGTCTTAAGGCTAAACTCAGTAAGGACGCTGTAATAATGAATTTGCTCAATGAGCGACCAGCAGTGGTTTGCGCCACCTGATTGAGACCACTTAGAACGCCAACTGACCAACTGTGCCAAACAGTACCTCATTGTACCTGATTTTGACCATGGAACCGCGTCAGCACCACGTACAACCGGAACAAGTAGGGGTGTAACGATATGGTATAGAGATGTACTGACTTCCCACACGGAACATATTAACCTCGAGCCACACAGCTACTCTGCAAACAAACTCAGTGCAGCTCAGCCTCTGGCTAGTGAAAGAAGAGGAAGAAAATATTAGATACATATATTGATGTTTTTATTTAGATGTCATTCAATCTGTTCAGCAAAGCGTGATGGAGAAATGGTTAGCATGTCTGGCTTACAGTTTTGAGGTTCTGGATTCGAATGTGTGCTCCAGCCTTACTGTGTGGAGTTGGCAGATTCTCCTCATGAATACTGTGTGGAGTTGGCATATTCTCCTCATGCTTGCGTGGGTTTTACTCTTGAATACTCCAGCTTCCTCACAAATTCCAAAAACATGCATGATATGTTCATTAAAGAGTCTAAATTATCCATGGGTGTGTATGTGTGTGTTTGAATGTTTATTTTTCTATATGTTCCCTGTGATTGGCTGACAACCATTTAAGGGTGTACCCCGCCTCTCACCCAAAGTCAGTTGGGATAGGCTCCAGCTATCCATAAGCCGCATAGAACATTGATGGGTGAATAAATCTGTTCCTGTTCACACAAAAGATAAAACAGTTTTACATGGTTTTCACTTACTGTACCCAATGTGGACTGAATCGTGAAATTAAAACCAAAGTACATACCAAACCATGATTTACCGTTGCACCCCTATTGACAAGGCCAGTTACTGTAGAGCAATGGAAAAGGGGGTTGGAGTACCTAATAAGAGCTCAGTTCAGTGAGCTTCAAATGATTTTTCTTTCTTATTTTGCCACCAAAAGAAGGCGCCACCTCAACAGGAAAAGAAGAATTCTACCAGGGTCCCAGAACAGATTGCGTTTGACCTCAGAGGTTCCGGTGTACAGTAGAAGGGTGAGGCGGGAGAACAAGAGGGCATTTAAAGCGAGCCGTGAGTGGGCTGGGCGCTGGTCCAAGCAGAGTGAGAGTGGGTTGTGTATGTTGGGGGGGGGGGGGGGGGGGGACACAAAAGAAGCTTGTCAGAAGGACAAGCTGTTGTTTTTCTGTGTCGAATGGTACCAAGAGCATTGTGCTAGTCTACAGCAGCAGGTTCCATTTGGACTCTAAGGAAGGTTAAATCTGGTCAACGAAGTCACTTACATCTTTAGACCCCACCCCTATATTAAGGCTAATCAAAATGACATACATTTTGTTCAGTACAGAGGACTATCCTAAATTGGGTCCAAGGACTATCAGGGGTGCCTCCTGGATGGGGTTTCACACGGTGTAACAGAACATATTATCTGAGCCATCGTGTACTGTCGTCCTGCAAAGTTCTTGGTTTCTGGATACCGACAGGAACACTTCTTAGCTCTTTAAATCACTTTTCTTGGTTCTGGTTTCTGTATATTGACGGGAACCAGGCTTAGCTCTCTAAACTACCTTTCTTGGTTCTGTTTTGGATACTGACAGAAACCATGCTTGGCTCTCTAAACCAATGATTCCCACCCAGGGTGTCATGGCACACTAGTGTATATATCTTATAGCTATATCTTTATCTATGCCAGCGACATGACAGGCAGAACAATTAAATGCTCTTCCATTAGATGGCAGATGGTACTATAAACCTGTATCTCCACCTGTTGCCATTTATACAACAGAATAAGTCATGGGTTCCTGTGAATATATCAGCTTCGTGTTCAATTCAATAGGCCCAGATTTCACGCTGTAAATAGTAAAATAAAATTGGGAGTAAATTGAGACAAGTGCACAAACTATCGGTATTCTTTCTCTTTGTGAAATATTTTTGGGTTGCTGTGCCGTGTAATTTTTCGAATGTAAAATAGGAGCCTTGGCTTGGTTGGGAAACACTGGTCTAAACCACCTTTTTGGGTTGCGGTCTGGATACTGACAGGAACCATGCTAGGCTCTCTAATCCAATTTCCTTCACGAGAAATAAGACACCACTGACCTGTTTGACTGATCCGATGTGGCCCAGAAAACAGTCAAAGCCCCAAAAGTGGATTTAATCCAGTGTTTGTTGCCGGTTGGAGGAGGCCCGGTGCAGATGTTTGTGGTGTTTTGCTTCTGTCCTACCAGGCTGGGACGAGGTTCCTCTTCCCTGCCTAGAGCGTTTTGCGTTTGGGGAAGATGGCTTTCCGAAAGGAGGTGGTGGTGGTTCCCCGGCTGAAGGAGGCGCCACCCAAGGAGATCTTGGTCTTGCCGCTGGTGATGGTGGAGGAGCCCAGCGAGGTTGTGCTCTTGCCCCGGGAGATGGAGGAGTTGCCCATGGCCAGCTTGCTCTTTCCCCGCTTGATGCTGGTGTTCCCCAGCGTCAGGGCTGTCTTGCCCTCGGTGAAGCTGGTGTTGCCCATTGAGGCCAAGCCCGTCGTCGTCTGGACCCAGAATTGGAGGTGGCGGTTGGGTCTCACTCCACGTTGAGCATGGCACGCTCATGCAGCATGAACGCCCGCTCTGCAAGCCCTCAGATGCAACAGTAACACCAGCGATGATCTGGAGCCCACCAGAATACCGAGAGATCCCCGACTGTCATAAAGCCTTCGTTGAGCTGCTGGACGTGGGCTTGGGAAGGCCGCATACCACCCGGGAGTTGCTCTGAATGGACAGAGGCTGCCCGTAGGTTGGCCGCTGCGTATTGAGAGGGCGAGGGGTTGGGGGTGCGACTTAGGACAGTTGTGCAATTGTCCTGTGGACTCGACGACAGCAGGAACATTGTTGACACTGGCGGTGGGGGTACAATCTCGCAGTGACATCACTTCGTTCTGCACCACTGTTCAAAGTGTAAATGTTTGAAATAACTCAAAAACACCTCGAAATGTGTTTCCGTGCAGTTCATTGAAATGGATTTTATTATCCATTTGCAAGTCATTACATATTTGTAGGTGTCACGAAACCAAGACAAGCAGAATTAAGACACGTTATAAGCACTGTGGTGGTTCAAAACCTAAAATCAACAATAGACACATAACTGTACATTAACGTGCACTCGTCTTTTCACACACCCCTCCCTCCCACCGTTGAACATCTCATTGAATAAAACCAATTCTTGCAACTTGCTGATACACCATCATATCTTGCCTCACACTCAAACCGACGCTGACTGACCTGAGGCAACAGACCAGACCGACATATCCGTGTTTTTTCTTTGTTTTTTGGTGAGTACATACTGGATTCAGACAGACAAATCCACATTTTTCTTTGTTACGTGCTGGATTCACGGCCGATAATTCCAGTAGACGTGGCTGTGGGTCTTGTCGCCCCTGCTTAGTGTGGTCCTGACCACAGATGCACACTTGGTCCCGTGGGTGAAGGTCAGCGTGGTGATGGAGCTGGTGGTCTCACCTCGTGTGACCGAGGTCTTGCCCACAGCCACTCCACTCTTGCCCAGTGTTAGTGTACTTCTGCTCCAGGAGACGGAGGATTGACCCCAGGAGATGGCGTACTTAGTGCTCAGTAGGGAAACTTTGCCTTTGCTGAAGGAAGTCCTACTGGATGAAAAGGTGGTCTTCCACTCAGTTTCAGAGTCTACTTTGGACTTCTTCTTCGTGGAGCTGGCTCCCAGGGTCTGCTCCATCTAGGTGTTCCTGCGTTTGGGCATGAGCGCTTTGCGGAAGGAGGTGGTGGTGGTCCCTCGGCTGAAGCTGGCCCGTCCTAGAGCCACGGTGGTCTTCTGTCTCTGGATTGTGGAGTCACCCATGGAGGTGGTGGTCACTCCGCGGAAGATGGAGGAGTTCCCCATGGCGACGGTGGTCTTCCCCCTGGCAATGGATGTGCTTCCCACAGCCAGGGCGGTCTTGCCCTCGGTGATGCTGGTGTTGCCCATTGCCCCGGAAGCGGGTGGCTGGCAACTCCTAGCAATCGTGCGGCATGGCCGTCGACCTTTTTTGCGATGCTTCCGATCTGGAGCTAAACTAAAACTGCAGCAGCCCTAAATAGCTGCAATCAGCTGAGGGGGAGGGAAGGATTTGATCCCCCCCCCCCCCCGATACGGGGGACACAAAAGGACCTGGAAGCTCAGTGTGTGCACAAAGGCTGCAAGGACAGGGGGTTAATTGTATTGTTGTCATGATAACACTGAAGGGGTGCTTTGTGCGGCACACAAGACAATTGGGGTGACCTCAGGGACAAGATGGCGTCCCCCCCCCACCAACAAAAAAAAAGCCGCCCCCACCGCCTCATTGGTGTGTTCACAACGTCACATACAGTAGTACATTTGTCCACCGGGTACAGTACCCAGCTAAAGAAGACTCTTCTGTTTATGTTTAGGTTCTCGGTCAAGACGCTCCTGGAAAAGTACACGGCCGAGCCCATCGACGACTCGGCCGAGGAGTTTGTCAACTTTGCTGCCATCTTGGAGCACATCCTCAGTCACCGCTTTAAAGGTAACAAACAACCCCCCTGGAGAAGGATGCTCAACAGGTTTTGATGTTCCTGCTCCTGTAGTCAAGTTTTGTCCAACCAGCATTGGTGGGAAGTCATTAAGTACAAATACTTCTTTAAACAGTACAAATATTTAGTTTCTGTACTTGAGTAGATTTTTAAGGTATTTGTACTTTACTCAAATTTACTTTTTAACGAAAACTTTTTATTTTTACGCCCTACATTTGAAAACAGATATCTGTACTTTCTACTCCTTATTTTGTCCGAATAGGCTCGTTATTTTTTTCAACCTCAGCAGATGACGACATGACGTAAAAAAGACAGACAAAAACAAAAATAAAAGGGACAGCTGCGACATGGAGGAATGTGAACCAGTTAAAACGGTGATGGCAACAGATTCGAAGAAGCAAGATATTCCCCATGGATGGCCGCATTTAGATTTGTTTGATTTTGTTGGCTCCCAAAGGATTAGTGGTGAATGGGTTGCCTTGTGCCAGCCTAAAAACCACAAGTGCCTAATCTGTAAAAAACACATACATGTACTACAAGTTAACTGCATTGTTTCAGTTGTTTACGTTAGCTAATTTAGCTTTTTCTTCTTACTCAGTTCACAAGGTTAGCAAAGCTACACGTTGTTTGGAAAAGTTGACCCAACGTGTAACTTTTATTTGTGCTGTTTCAAAATGGGTATTGTATATACTTGACAGTAAACATACATTTTTACTTTTACCTTTCTACTTCAGTATATTTTAAAGTCTGTACTGTTTTTTTTTTTTTTTTTTTAGTTTTGCTAAAGTACAGGTCCATGTATGTCTACTTTTACCAGAGTCTTTTACAATACTACTTTTGCCATCTCTGCCAACCAGGCCCGGCCAGCTGGTTCAGCTCCGATGGACAGCGCAGTTTCTGGGAGTACATCCGGCTGGCCTGTGGCAAGGTGCAAAACAACTGCATTGCCAGCATCGAGAACATCGAGAACATCAGCACGTCTCGAGCCAAGGCAAGGAGCGTGCGTGTGTGCACGCGTGTGTGTGTGTGATACCGTGTCTGATACTTTGTTTCTTTCAGGGCCGAGCATGGATTCGAGTGGCGCTGATGGAGAAACGTCTGTCAGAATACGTGTCCGCTGCCCTGAGGGACACCAGAACGACCAGGTAAGGCTCATTCTACATTCCAGTAGGCTAGGAAATCAGAACTGTCACAGGTCAAGTTTTCACTTGTACTCGTTACAAATCATTTGAATTAAGACCAAATGGGGCCGTAACCCACCAGATCTTGATGAATATGCAGATCTAGGAATTTATTCATTACGTTTGGTCGTTACAGTTCACTTTTATTGGGGCCTTTGGGTCAATGACCCACCAGATACAGTTAAAGGTGTACATCAAGGAATTTATTTTCATGTTTAGTCATTACAGTCCACTTGTGTTGGGGCCGAGTGCCGCAGTGACCCACCAGATCCAGATACAAGACTTTTTTTTACATGAAGTCGTTGCAGTCCACTAACATTAAGACCGAGTGGGGCAGTGGCCCACCAGATCCAGATGAAGGTTCAAGTTGAATAATTTATTCTTACAGTATTTGTAGTCGTTAGAGTTCACTTGTATTGGGACTGAGTCGAGCAGTGACGCACCAAATCTAGGAATGCATTCGTTTAGTTTTACTGTTACAGTCCATTTGCGTTTGAGCCAGTTGGGGCAGTGACCCACAATCTATTGCCCTGAGGGACACCAGAATGATCAGGTAAGGCTAAGTCTGAGGAGCTTGGAAAATTGTAACTATCCTGGTTCCAACCCCAAAACGTAAAGGAAAAACACAACTGTTGACTACACAAAAGCTTGCATTTGCTTGATTTATCATTCAACGATCAATCTAATCACTATCTTCAGGAAGAGCCACCATTTTGCTCGTTCAAAGATGGTAACAGTTTTTTTTTGGTTGACAGGAGGTTCTACGATGACGGCGCTATCATGCTGAGAGAGGAGGCTACGGTGCTGACTGGCATGCTCATCGGACTGAGCGCCATTGACTTTAGGTAAGTTTTAGTTACAACATTTGGTACAAACTACTTAAATGATTGTGAACCTTACATAAACACAACAAACGACAACCTCATTCGATGAGATATCGGCATTATGGATGTGTTAAATGGCATTTCCCATGTCACATTTACAGTGTTATCAAATATGCACAATCTGGATCAGATCCAGACAGAACTTCATTTAACATGACATCTAAAAAATAAAAATAAAAAATCCTTCCAAAATGTAATAGAACAATTATATTTTGTCATTAAACTAATCCATAACTTCCTTGGCAGAGAATGAATGTAAGTAAACATGCAAAAAAAAAAAAAAAAAAAAAATGTAATTCCAAAATGTTATTAAATATTGTCCATGTAAGGTGGAACAGTAGGGACAGGTTAGCACATGTGCCTCACAGTTCTCAGGACTGGAGTTCAAATCCAAGCCCCGCCTTTGAGGAGTTTGCATGTTCTCCCCGTGCCTGCGTGGGTTTTCTCCGGGTACTCTGGTTTCATCCCACATCCCAAAAACATGCATGGTAGGCTAATTGAAGACTCTAAATTGCCTTTAGGTGTGAATGTGAGTGTGAATGGTTGTTTGTTTATATGTGCCCTGCGATTGGCTTATTGCCAGTTCAGGGTGTACCCTGCCTTTAGTCCGTAGATAGCTGGGATAGGCTCCAGCACACCCGCGACCTTAGTGAGGATAAGCGGTACAGAAAATGGATGGATATTGTCCACGTAGTTTCTGCTTGAAGGGGCCTAGTGGATTAGTGACCCAGCAGATCCCGATATAGTTGTGGATGAAATAATTTATCAATTTTGGCGGTTCCAGTCGACTTGCATTGGCACCGAATGGCACAATGACCCACCGGATCCAGATGAAGTTGTGGATAGTATATTTTTTAATGTTTGGTCACAACCTAGCCAGAGAATACATTTACAGAAAAAAATGAAGTAATACACAAGCAAATTACATATCGTCCATATAGTTTCTGCCTGAAGGGGGAAACACTGGACGGCAAGTCGCCGGCGGTGATCGACTACACTCCCTACCTGAAGTTCACTCAGAGGTAAGCTTTTTTCCATGAGCTTAGCATTAGCATGTGTCGCAAACGCTTGCTGCTCCTCCGCAGCTACGACTGCCTGAGCGACGACGAGGATCGGCGCAGCGTAGACAGCAGCAACAGCGAGGAGAGCGTCCCTGAGCATCCATACATCCCACTGGTCACCGATGAGGAGAGCTGGAGTAACAAATTCCGCAAGATGGAGCAGCGATTCAAGATCGTATACGCCCAAAAGGTTAAACAAAAAACAGAACAACATGATACAGTAATCTAAGCTAATAAGATGTTTTGCAGTAGACAGTGAAAACCTGCGAGTAATTGACGCATCCCACAATATGTTTCACCTGTATCAGTAGTTTAAACTGTAAATATACTGCGTCCCAAAACATTTGTGTCATTTCAAATTAATCTTACTTACATTACCCTGAAAATTAAATTACTTACAGATATTTGATTAAACTGAAGCATTTATTGTTCCTTCTGAACAAAACAAAACAATTTTAAAAATCAATTTCTGAATATGACTTTAAATTGGTGTCATTTATCCTGAAATATTAGTTTATTTAACATTTTAAGTATTTTATTCCTTCCTTGCCATCTTGCACCATCACTGGGAAGCCGTCTGGTGTATGAATTACTGCCCGCAGTGGATTACCTGTGGCATGCATGGATTTCATAGTACAGTGTGCTTATTCGCCGTTTGCGCTTCATAAATTCTCCAGGTCACGCTTTTTTCTGTGGAACATATCCCCAGTCATTTGATAAAAACCTATTTGTCCAATTCTTTGCTCTTTCTGTAATTCCCTAAGATGCTGCAAGATGGTGCCAAAGCCCTGGTTAATATGAAAGCAGTAATTGTGTGTGAATTAAGTATTGTTGAAGTGATACGTCTATCTCGACGAAGTGACTAAAATCTTTGTATGTCAGGAAGGAGCTAAGTGTAGCATGTGCCATTAGTGGAAGTTACAGAGCGTCTTCGCTGCATGTGCATGGACGTACAGTTGGGTGGGAGGGTGTGGTGGGAGGGCGTGGTGCATAAATTATTCATGTTTTTTTGCTATTCGCAGCAGGGCTTGGACTGTATACCCCAGGAGTTTACTGGTTATATCTGGCTTTTCAAAAAAAATAACACAAAACTCAAGAATCACATATATTACAATCAGTTTTCTAACTGGTGTGTGTTTAGGGCTACCTGGAGGAGCTGGTACGCCTTCGCGAGTCACAGTTGAAGAACGTGGAGACGGAGAACAAACGTCTGAGGGCCAAAGTGGACGAGCTGACCTCGCAGAGTCAGCGCGAGAAGAAGGAGCTGGAGGCTGTCGTGCTGGAGCTGCAGGCTCAGCTGTGAGACAGCACCCCCTACCTTTGACCTTGGGTTTGGATTAGCGGAATTACACACAAAAATGACATATTTGATAGTTTAGAGGGTGATTGTATTTTGGTACAGATTTGGATAAAGCTGTAAATCAGGGAATTTATTTTTCATGTTTGGTTGTACAGATGTCCGCCTATTCACACGAACTGCATTGACTTTATGTAATCACTTCGTGCGTATGGTTCAGTTCGCGTCTGGTGTGAACGCATCATAAGTGCAGGGCTTGACATTAGCACCCCCCAACCCTCCCAATGCGGGTGGATTTCAGTGGTAACACCGCTACTCACATGACCCAATTTGTCAGGTCTTGTTTTGATCAGGAAAAAAAATTATCTTTCCCCCTCCCGTTGATGACTCTATTTCAATTGCTAGCAAATTCTGTCAGTACCTAACCCCTATTATCCAACAGTAACATTTTGGCTGGTGAAAATGCTGAGTGGCTAGTAACTCTGGGAAACCAGTAGCCACAGTGACTGTTGAGCAAAAAGGTTACTTTTATTTTCACTTTTAGTCCGCCTGCATTTGGGCCAAGTGGGGCAGTGTCCCACCAGATCCAGGGTAAGATGCAGATGGAAAATGTATTTTACGTTTAGTCATTACAGTCTGCTTGACCAAGTCAAGCTCTAGCTAGAGGTGTGCGTCGAGGAATAAAAAAATGTTCACGTTTGTTCGTTAAAGTCCACTTGCATTCGAGCCGAGCAATCAACCAGGAATGCATTTAGTTTCAGTTACTGTCCACTTGTATTAGGGCAAATCCCACCCATCAATCCCGTCAATCCAGATAAAGTTGCAGTTTTGGTGGGTACAGTCCACTAGCTTTGGGGCCTGTTGGTGCAGAGACCCACTGGATCCACAAAAAGCAGATTGAATAATTTATTTTCAATTTTGTGTGTTGCATTGAGTAGTCCACTTGTGTTAGGGCCGAGTGGAGTAGTGACGAAGCCAATCGCTATCATACGGTACTGATATGACAGAGACTGGTTTAGAAGAAATGCATGATTATTATTGTCTTGTCTCTCCTTAAGCTCGTCCCTTATGCCCTGTGACTCCTCCCACCTGGGAAAAAACCATTCCATCCCGCTCATCAACCGGTGGGCCACCATCACCGACCGCCGGGGAGACGTCAAACTCTTCCGCAGGTAATCACGATCGTAGCATTCCGGAATACAGTGAACCGCTACTATTCCTGGAAGGTAGGGATCGAGCCTTACCGCAAATAGCAAAAATCCTTGAGTCATGAACGCATTTCTAAAAGGGGGTTGTAATTGCGTACAGATGCCACAAGATGCCAGCAGAGCACTTAAAAGAGGGGTTTGCAATTTTAAAACTGCTAGCAAGATTTGAATGTAGCCTCACTTCACTGATCTCTCCCCTCCTTGAGTCTCTGACCAAAGCCACGGCCGTCACTAACGTGCACAAGTGTAATTTTCAAATTCACTGAGAACACACATCCAGCGTCAACTCAAGAGCAGCGGCAACAATACTAAGCTAGCATTAGCACTATAAAGAAACTGAGTTTAGCCACAGCTGCTACATTGGTAGCATGACTTGTTTGCAATGGAGTCTACTATAACACAAAATGTTATTGTTTTGAAGTTTTCTTTTTCAGAATGTAAAAATCAATTAAAAATTGAAAAGAGACGATAAACTTAGTTGTTGAGCAGAATGTTGCTAATTCCGCATCCTTTCTGTAGCCTCTCAACTGTATGAGGTCCCTTCGCTCTACTTTGATTTTGCTAGTCTTATGCTCAGTTGTCGGCATCTATTTTCCGGAGGTGAATATTCCGCCATAGTTTTAGCAAAGCGGCAAATGATTGAAACCTTGTCAGTCACACCTTCACACATTCGCGAATTAGCGAATTTGTGAGGGCCTAACTGCGAATATGGAGGGTTTTACTGTATTCTCTGAAGACACAATTGAATTGTATATTTGTGGTTCCGACAGGAGGAGTTTTCATAGTTTGGAGCAACTTTCTGCAGAGATCAGCCTCAGCTCGGACTCTCAAAGGCCCGATGAGAGGCAGAACGGAGACACTGCCTGGACCTCAACAAGTAAGTATGATTGACATAATAAAATGAGTAATACTACAATACTAACCGCTACATTAGGTTGATTCGTCAATCCCAGCCGACTTGCAAACCACATAATGCAGTTCACTCCAGTCCAGTGGGTGCCAGTTTTGCGCATTAGAAAGTGGATTGCCAACTACCGCTCCTTCTCCTGTCCATCCATTTTCCATACGGCTTATCCTCACTAGGGTCACGGGTGTGGTGGAGCCTATCCCAGCTCACGGCGGGGGAGAGGCGAGTTACACCCTGAACTGGTGGCCAGCTAATCGCAGGTCACATTTAAGCAAACAATCATTCACACCTACAGACAATTTAGTGTCGTCAATTTACCGACCGTGCATGTTTTTGGGATGTGTGAGGAAACCGAGTACTTGGAGAAAACCCACGCAGGCACGGAGGGAACCTGCAAACTCCACACAATCGAGGCCGGATTTGAATGCGGGTCCTCAGAACTGTGAGGCAGATGTGCTAACCAGTCGGTCACCGGGCCGACCCTCTTTCTGCTGTGCCCGCCTATATACAGTCCGACAGACACGAATGAAGTCACCACTAATCTCAGTGACTCTGTAAACGCAATGATATTAATCGATTTTTGGATAAAGGACAAATTATTGTTATATTGTCAGTCTACGTGCGTTGCGCCAACGCTTGTGTTCAAATCAATCATTAGCTTGTCTATTACATTTTCCATTCAGGGTTAGCATTAACCTAGCAAAGCCAAAGTTGTTTGGTTGTTTTAAACAGACAACCTGTAATTCTCTTTGTCGTATGTTTAGTTTGCCAAACTGCTGCTTATTGTGAAGTGAGTTGGATTGTGTTTGCTGCCACCATACAGCGCCCGTATCTCAAATTGCACTCGCAAGTCAAAGCAAAACATCAGTCGAAATATGGCTCCTATCTAAAAAAAAAAAAAAAAATAACCTTATGAGTCAGCTCACTCGTATCTCGAGGCACCAATGTACTTTAGGAAGGTCCAGGAAGCTTTGGGGGTGGAGTCTGCAGCCCTGAACATACTACTTGTACGAAGAACTAAAAGTTCCTGGAACTAACTTTACGCAATTACTAACTACTCGAAATAGGAACTTTTTGAAGACCTCCTGTGTGTTTGGACCGCAAGAACTAATGTCTAAATTAGTTGCGGGGTAATTTATCTGGGCCAAAAGAAAGACCCTGTTATGGAGTGGCTGTGGTACTTTCAAGACATTTTGGGGTGGGTTCTGCAGCTCTAAGATGTCTGACTGGAGCTAAAAGGTTCCTGGAACTTCATGTGGAAATGAATCTCTGAGCAACCTTGGACCCTCTATGACTCTGCGCTTGCATTGTTTTAGGAAAGGACAACACACCGTCCATGTTGGGTCTGTGCGGCTCTCTGGTGTCGCTGCCGAGCTCCAAGTCACTGACCAGCCTGAAGTCCAGCGAGTGTCTGGTCAACATCAGCGCCGAGCCCAGCCCCACGCTTTCCCCCAGCTAAGGATCCCAACAGCCCACCCTTCTTTGCCTTCCCACTTACTCCCTCCCACCCGGACCAACCGCCAACGTCTCCGTGAATGTACAGCAGGAATTCTGGTCATTATTGTCCTCTCTCTCTTGCTCTCTTTCTCTCTCTCTTTCTCTCTCTCCCTCTCTCTCTCTCCCTCTCTGTCTCCCTCTCTGTCTCCCTCTGCCTCCCTCTCTCTCTCTCTCTCTCTCTCTCTGCCCCCCTCTCTCTATCTTTCGCACAGCCATTTTGTTGTCTTTCTGACATCACAACAACACAATCCAGATGTCAATACTGTACAACCAAAACAAACACGCAGCTTTGGATGTGCTATTTCAGCCTATTCCCTTCTTTGTATGCTTCAAATCTGAGATTATTATTATTACTATTGTTTGTGTTGCAATAAACTGCCTTTTACACGATGTTACGTGCATTTATTAAGTACATGACTTATGCTTAGGAGGGAATCAGCAAGTAGATGGCACAAGCGGGATTTGGCTCTATCTGGTGGCCGTGAGTAAAAACCCTCCTCATAGGCCACTTCATTAGGTACACTAATACAAATGAAGATTATTACATTGTATTTCAGCTCACCCTCAATCCTAACTTTCTGGAGGCAACACTATTTAAAGTTGCAATTTTGTTTAATTTAACACAATCGGAATGTGTGTGAATTTGGTGAAATACATTGTTGTTGTTTTTTAGTTTATATTTTTTTTAATTATTTTTTTTGCACAGCAGCAGAGGCGAAGATATATTGAAAGTAATTCTGTAGTCCAAGTCTTAGTATATAGATGTATCCATCCATGCATCCATCCATCCATTTTCTGTACCACTCTTAGCCTGTTCAGGTTCTCGGGAGCTGGAGCCTAGCCCATCTGACTTTGGGCCAAAGGCAAACTATGCTCTGGAGTGATCGCCAGTCAGTCACAGTAAATAAAATAATATTTAAAAAAACATGTAAGTTGAACTGCCTCGAGTGGACTACTGGTAAGTCTTATAAGTGAAAAGTACTTCAGCAAACACTTGTAGGGCCTTGTTTGAAATGATTCCAAAAGTGTATTTTTTAAATCATAAATGGGGGGGGAAATCACAAAATTTAGACAGACTTGCTTTTTGAAGGTCTACGGTCATTTTATGACTACAAATTAGTTTTATTTGACTTACATATTTTTCACAAACGAGTCCCCCCCCCCCAATCAATTGCATAGGTTGACTTACACGAAAAGGCTACACAGTCGTGAAGGGGGGAAAAAAGTGGGTTGGACCTTCAAGCTTTTTAGGGGGTGTAGATGACAAATGGATGTGCTGACCAATAGGAGCTCGCTTGTCTTGCACCAACCAACCAGATGCCAGCCGACCCAAAACCTTTGCATTAAGTCGCCACTTGCATGTTGTCACTTTTGTTGAGACCAAGCAGAAGAACCCACATCATAAGACGTAAACACATGACAGTCGGCCATCATGGGACTTTGGGAGCATCGGTGCGCGTGAACTGAAGAGAGGCGCGTGCGCGTGTCCGTGTGTGTGAGTTCCTTTCAGCCGGGGCGAGTGAGGGATGGCGGGCCGAAGTGGAGCAGCTCCTCGCGGCTGCAACAATCCCAACGTGCCGCTGCTGCCCCTCCGTGCTACGGTGCCCTACCAGCTGCTGCTCAAGACGGGTAAAAACCAACAGCAGCACACGCGAACATACACTTTAACCTCCTTTGGTCCAAATTATGCATTAATGTGATTATAATTTGGATCAAAAAATGTTGTGTATGAAGTGCAACTCTGATGCAACAAAGAAAGTAACTCCTGTTGGAAAAAGTGTATCAATAATGATACTAAGCAATATTAGGGGTTTTCTTCCAGTAGATCACATAATTGCTGTATTGCAATAGTATTGATATCGTTGGAAAATGATCACAATATCACATCATGAATGACACTGCGATTCCCAACCCCAATAGATATCATGACGTATTGTCCATGGTTTTCTTCCAATATTTCGCACAATCGCTATATCGTACTATCGATATCATTGTAAAAATATTGCTTCTTATCTTATAATGACCGACGATTCCTACCCCGAATAGAGATTGTGAAGTACTGCCATGGTTTCATTACAATCGCTCATGCAATTGCTGTATCGCGATACTATCGATATTAGTGGAAAAATAAAGAGGTAACGTTGTTTAATGAGTGGCTCTGCGATTCCCACACCTATTAGATATCATGATGTTATCGTCCATAGTTTTTCTTCAGCTATATCTCACAATAACTGTATCGTGATATTATCGATACCGTTGGAAACATATTGCATTATCACATCTGGAGTTACGCTGTGATGGCCACCTCTAATTGATATCGTTATGTATTGGTCATAGTTTCTTTCAATACATTGTGCAATTGCTGTATCATGATACTATTGTATTGTACTGTTGTAAAAATATTGCAATGTGGTTCCAACACATTTGTAAACATTGCCAGGTATTGTACACGGTTTTCTTCCAATATTTCAATTATCGCACAATCACTGTATCGCGATACTAACTGTAATGTTGGAAAAATATCACACTGATATCGTATCCTGAGTTAAGTTTGAACAAGAAAACGGTTGTCTTGCAATATCAACTAATGCAATTGCTGTATCATGGTATTGTCAGGAATGGAAAAATATTGCAATATCACATTATGAGTTACTCTGCGATTCCACCCGTAATAGATATTTTGATCTATGGAACCTGTTTTCCTTCCAATAGATTGCATAATTGCTGTTCTGCAATACTAGCAGTACCGTTGGAAAATTATCACAAGATCAGGAGTTAAGCTGCAATTCTCTCCCCTAATAGATATCATGATGTATGTTACAAATGTTTGTTCCAATATATACTATAGTGTAATTGCACAATCTATATCCCAAAATACTTTGATATCACATCATACTACTATTCCCACCCCTAATAAATATGGTGTTCTTCCAATGTAGCACACAATCGCTGTATCATGATACTATCGGTAAATATTGTATCGTGAGTTACTCTCCCCACCCATAATAGATATCCTAAAGTATATTACATGTTTTTCTTCCAATATATTGTTAGATGATTTACTTGTGACTCTTCTTGTAGGTCTGCCGTGTTCACAGATGTGTTTGTGTGTGTGTGTGTGTGTACCACACAACGCCTGGGATCAATTTAGCAAATAACTCAGTCTAAAGCCTCCTTTCATGCCTTTTTTTTTGTCTCCAACCCCCCCCCCCCCCCCCCACCCCCCAAAAAAAGCAGAACGGACCCTGGCCCGCCCGCCCAAGCCCACCATGCGGCGGACCCTCTCCTTGGATGCCATCCTCGCACCATACCTGCAGGGACAGTGGCCCAAAGAGCCCACTGAGGGCCTGGCGGGGACCTGTGTCAGTGACAAGGCCACACAGGTGAGCATCACTGAGATGAGTGCTGTTTTTTTTCACAAATTGAAAATGTAGCTCTCGAAGTGTGTTTCACTTAGCAGCATGAAATGTGGTAGAAAGATCTTGTCATAAGTAGACCCCACATAAAAGACTCAAGTAGCCATGCCTAAAAAGACACAGGAAGTCTGCCATTTTGGTTTGAGGCGGCCTTTGTAGGCTGATGTGCCCATTTCCATGGGTCCTGCAAATAGAAACTCCTCCTCGAGATTTTGTCTGACTGCTACCAATTTTGAAGCATGCATACTAGACAGATGAACAACATTAAATTGCGAGGGATTTGTGTTTACGTCATTGCGCGTTGCCCGAGCATGACGGAGAAATTTGATGATGCGCCATAAAACGTAACATGACAAATGTTTGAAAATTCAGCCCTTGAATCAAGTTTCACTTAGCCATATGAAATTTGGCAGGCATGTCCATCATGAGTAGACTCACAAAAACGTCTCAAGAAACCGTGACGGAGAGGCCACCGGAAGTCTGCTATTCGGGTTTTAAACGACCATTGTAGCATCATTTGGTCATTTCCAAGGGTTCTTCAAAGACAAACGAATCCTAGAGATTTTTTTCTGATTGCTACCAAGTTTCAACCACTTGTACTAGAAAGATGGGTAACTTGAAGTTTGGGAGGCATGTTGAAGTAGACTCACAAAAAAGTCTCAAGAAACCATGCTTCAAAAGACACAGGAAGTTAAACTTTTGGTTTGAAGCAGACATTTAAGTGTCAGTTTGGCCATCTCCGACTTGCCATAAAACATTCCGCCCCTAAAGCTAGTTTCACTTAGCAAATTGAAATAGGGTAGGCATGTCTATCAGAAGTAGACCAATAAAAAAGTCTCAAGAAGTCATGCTGAAAACACACAGCAAGTCTGCCATTTTGGTTTGAAGCAAACATTTTAAGCTAAATTTGTCAATTTCTGACTCGCCATAAAACCTGAAATAATTCTGAAAATTCAGCCACTAAAGCCAGTTTTACTCAGGCAACTTGAAATTTGGTAGTCATGTCTATCATGAGTAGATTCACAAAAAAAGTTTCAAGAAGTCATGCCTGAAAAGACAGAAGTTCTGGCATTTTGGTTTGAACTGACCATTTTATTTTTGCCATTTCTGACTCGCCATAAAACATGAAAACATTTAGGAAATTCAGCCACTGAAGCGATTTTCACTTAGCCACATGAAATGTAGTAGGCATGCCTGTCATGAATAGACACGCAAAAATGTCTCGAGAAGCCATACCGAAAAAGCCACAAGAAGTCTGCTGTTTTGGTTTGACACAACCATTGTAGCATCATTTGGTCATTTCGAACGTTTCTTCAAAGACAAATTAGTCCGAGAGATTCGTTCCGATTGCTACCAAGAAAAAAAAAAAACTTACTGTGAATGTAGCCTGAGTGTCACAACATCATGTTATGTTCTGTTGTGACACTCAAGACAACCTATGTGATGTTAGGCTTGCAGGTGTTTGCTGCATACACAAACAATCAACTGGAAATTTTTTTTTTTTTTTTTTTTTGGTCTCAAACTCAAGCATGCGTCAAAATGGTGCACAAAAAAATAAATGGTGCACAAAATCCCACACTCCCCTCGCGCCCCCTCTCGCCGCCTGAACCCCAGGAACTTCGTCAAGCTCCTTCAAGCTGTCTGGGCTCCTGACACAGTTTAAAGGCGAGTGAACCCCCTCAGCCTCCATTGTGAGGAGCGGTAGACCCTTCCTGACCTCATTATATGCACACCCCATCCCCCTTCATGCACGCACACACACACACCAGTCAGCGTCTGCCGCCCTCTCACCCCCCAGCCTCGTGGCATCCCATCATACAACTTATTGTTGCTCCGATTTCATCCTTCACTCGTCTTCTTTAGAAACTGCATCTTTGGGCTTGATTATTTGAACATTATGTGGGACTCGACTGCTTGTCAATTAATGCTCGTCATTTGGTAACATGTCGAAAACATCCTAAAAAGGTAGAAAAGGTTCATGTTTTCATTACAGGTGGATTTTGTCGCCCGCTTTCTACGTCACTGACATTTATACTGAACGGCAACATGGAAACTGGTGTAAAAGTGGAGGCTTTTATAGGTAGTATGAAGAGGGCTTCTTATCCTACCTCCGAAGGCGGAACATTTGCAGACTTGGGAGTTTGTAGCCCCATTCTGTGTTGGTGCTGTTTATAAAGAAGAGTCATGTCTTCTAAATTTGAAACACCACAGAGAAGAGTGTTGTTAACAACCCTGCCAAATTTGAAATGATTACAAAAAATCACCCCAAATATAAAATTAGACTTAAATCATTCTCTCCGCTCTCAAATGCTGTCCCGTAAATGCTCTGTAACCACGCCATGCTCAGCTGTCAACTGTCAATCGAATACCACTTCTTCAACCTAGAAAAATATAGTTGGGGAAGGGTGACTCATGGCCGAGCCGAAGTGATTCACAGGGGCGCCGTTTTAGCCACGCCCCCCCCCCCCCCCCCAAAATATCACGTAAACTGAAATGGCGAAAAAGAGTTTACTGCTATAGCTCCACATTTCAGTACTAATGTAATTATCTTCAAACATGTATAACGTATTAAGAAACCATTCTTCGAATTCACAGGGTCTTTAACAGGCTGTGTAAAAGGGGCTTGCCAGGTCCACTTTATACAACCCAATCTGTTAACTTTGGGGGGAAAAGTACTACAGTCTAGTATTACTCAATTAATGGATGTGGCCTGGCGGTGCCATTTTGGAGGCCTTTTTATAACTGCGTGTCCCATGATCCCCCTGCTGGCGGAGGGTGTGAGGTGTCGGGGTGACGGCTGTAACTTTATCCACCAAAGTCATGGCATGACTCAGTCCGACTTATTTAGCCAGTTGACGTGACACAGAGGACGACGACAGCCTCTTTCTCTTTTGTTTGATTGTGAGGGCGACTATTTGAGGGCGGGACGCTGGCTTGGGCAGGGGGGTCCGAACCAGGAGAGTCGGAACTTGGGGGTCAGGAATGGACAGCAGAGCGTCTGTGAGAAGAACGAGAATCCATGTGAAGAAAAGGGTACTGTGTGTGTAAGGTGTCGAATGCCAATGGTTGCGTGGTTGTGTCTATTCCTAGACGTGCCGGTGATGTCTCTAGTGTATCGTGAGAGGAAGTGGTTCTGTTGAGTGGTTCCATCAGTGTTCCTCTGTGCAGGTGCATCCTGCCAGGTGGAGCGCACACACCTGTTTTGTTTGTCATATGTGTTGACTAGTTGGAGGCAAAAACACTTCCTTCTTTTGAGGGGGGGGGGGGGGGGAGCAGGGGGGAAGCACAAGCAAATGATTGGCTTGGAGCAACCATGCAGAGAAATGTCTTCATGCTTTGGATAATATCACACTTATTTATTTCGTTACTTACTTGGTCACTCACTTGGTTATTAAGTCAGTCAATCGCTTAGTCGGTCAATGAGTTTGATAGTTGGTTAGTCAGTCATTCAGTCAGTGGGTTTTCTAGTTAGTCAGTTAATTAGTTAGACAATTAGTCAGCGAGACTGTTCCTCTAGTTATTCAGTCAGTTAGTCAGTCAGTCAGTCAGTCTAGCACTTAGTCAGTCAGTCAAACAAAATAAAAATGAACGCCTTCTGTGTGGCAGTTGCCAGACACTGTTTAATGTCAAAGACTGACTGCCACCTACAGCACTGGAGTGGAATAGTCTTTTTTTCTTCTTCTGACAAACAGACTGATTGTTGCGCCTTAGCGGGAATCTTTTTTTCTGCTGTAAAGTAAAAACCGAGTTAGTTCCTCTGACATTTTTTGCTTTTTCTCGTCTTTTGTCTTCCATGTTGTCATCATGCGTTCAGACGCCATCTTGTTGGGCGGAGGAGACGCAGGCCAGAAGAAGTTTCGGCGGTCACAAGCGTTCTGCATCATGGGGCAGCGCTGAGCACCTGAAGGAGGCAAGCATCTTTATAATGTCATCATCATCATAATCATCATCATCATCATTACCATGCTCCTCTTTCTACCTCAGGTGGCCAAGCTGAGGCAGCAGCTGCAGAAGCGATCTCGCCACGCCGCTCCCACCACGGCAGGGTACGAACTGTCACATCATCCGCTGACGGCGGGCCACGCGGCGGGCATCACCCAGGTACGATTGCGGACGCTATCTTTGGCTCTTAAACGAACAGTAACTAGACTTAGTAACAAGCATATATAGTGTTCACCTGCATATTCACGATTTGCCTATTTCCAGATATACTTATAACATATCCTCCATTCACTGTTTTTGCACTCAGTCCAAAGCCCTGTCTAATATGAAGTACTGGTTTCACAAAACGTTACTTTCTCATTTTGACCAACATGCACTCTTACGCCATTTTGACTGAATGTCAGATGACCCTGGTGGCGGTCCTGATTGTTTCCTTGGACATAGAACCTTCTGGTGTAAAACCAAGGTTTGAATTATAGAACTTCATGTTTCTGTATGCAAATGTTTGTAGATCTGTGACATAGTACTAAATGAGTTGAGAATACTCTGGTATGGTTAATTCTGCTTTTGGAAAAACAGAAAAAAACCAGACACACAAATAAAATATATAAAAAAATATTTATAGTAAAGTACTGTATATAGCTGCGATTGGCTGGCAACCAGTTCAGGATGTAACCCGCCTTCTGTCCGATGACAGCTGGGATAGGCTCCAGCACGCCCGCGACCCTACTGAAGAGAAGCGGCTCAGAAAATGGATGGATGGATGGATACTGTATATAGTAAAGTATATATTTTAAAAAATACATTTTTTGGAAATAAAATATATTAAAACTAGATAAAGAACAAAATATAATAAATGGGCGGCACGGTGACCGACTGGTTAGAGCATCTGCCTCACAGTTCTGAGAACCGGGATTCAATCCCCGGCCCCGCCTGTGTGGAGTTTGCATGTTCTCCCCGTGCCTGCATGGGTTTTCTCCGGACACTCCGGTTTCCTCCCACATCCCAAAAACATGCATGTTAGGTTAATTGTCAACTCTAAATTGCCCGTAGGTGTGTATGTGAGTGTGAATGGTTGTTTGTTTGTATGTGCCCTGCGATTGGCTGGCAACCAGTTCAGGGTGTACCCCGCCTCCTGCCCGATGATAGCTGGGATAGGCTCCAGCACGCCCGCGACCCTAGTGAAGAGAAGCGGCTCGGAAAATGGATGCATGGGTGGATATAATAAATGAAATAAATTAAATTATATATTATTAATATTTATATTTTAAAATTAAATTCTAAATAATGATATAAAAATCATAATAACTATATAGTATAAGCACAGCATTAAGGTACACAAAAAGCTGAAAAACTGATCTGGAGAGTGTATGACCATAAAACTGGTGTATAAAATGGTGGTGGTTGTTGTTGCAGACACCACCTCTGGTGCCGCTGAGCAGACTGGCTTCACGGCTTCGGCGGAGCGTCGAGGGCCTCAACTTAGAGCTGGAGGAGGTGTTTGTGTCGGAGAAGCGTGACGACCAGCATGAGGTCGGGACCGGGATCAGTTGCGATGAAAATGGGGATTCTTGGAGTAGTGCGTAACAAAAAAAAACCACGTTTTTATGTTGCAGCTTTTGGACATCCCGGACGGACACAGGGCTCCCGCTCCGGTCCAGAGGTGCAGCAGCGGCTCCCAGAGCGAGTCGTCGCCGGGGCCCTTGGATCTTTCCTTGCTGTCTCCTTCTCAGTCGCCGTGTCCATTGGATCCTTCCCTGCTATCTCCGTCCACCTCACCATGTCCTTTGAACCCTTCGCTCTTCTCCCCTCCCCAATCACCAGGTCAGATGCTCACTTTCATGGATTCATCTTGATATTTTGCAGAGGTACTACACAGTATTTGTGTCCGTGTAACAGAGTCTGCTACTCGTGAGGCCCTTGGTCGGTCTCCTTCCACGCTTTTCTCTTCATGTGGAGCGGATCCTCCAGGGCTGCCACCGTACTCATCCTCCCCCTCGCCGCTGCTGCCGCCATGTCCCGGCCAAACCTTCTCCTTCCAGCGGCAGCCGCCAGAAGGCTGCGAGCCGCTTCCAATGTGCCAGGACACAATGTGAGTTCCCTCTTCAATCTGTATTATATAGACTCCTGAAAAATGTGGGGTTTGACATTAAAAGGTCTAAGAACATTGTATGGTTTCACCATAAAATAGCTGAAAAAAGTGGAAAAATATTTTTACATTCAAATGTTAACAAAGAGTGGAAAATGATGATGATGGAAATTCGAATGTTTAAGAACAGTAGACAACTTATTAAGGTTTCTCATTCAAATTCCTAGGAACTGTGGACAAATACGGAGGTTGATGTTTAAATGTATGAACAGTGGAAAAATGTGCGGTTTGACATTCAAAGGGTTGAGAAAAGTGGAGATATTGTCCACTTTGCATTATGTCTAAGAACATTGGAGAAATTGTGCAGTTTCACCTAAAACTCTCTAAGAACTGTGGACCATTTGTGAGGTTTCAAATTTAAATGTTTAAGAACAGTGGATGTGCAGTTTGTGTTGAAATATCTGAGAACAGTGGAAAAAAATCTCCAGTGTCACGTTCTTCACGAACAGTGGGAAAATGTGTGGTGTAATATTAAGACGGTTAAGAACCGTGGAGAAATTATGCAATTTGATAGTAATGTATCAAAGAACTGTGGATGAAATGTCTGGTTTCATGTTCAAATGTTTAAGAACTGTGGAAAATGTGCAGTTTGACATTCAAATGTTTTCAAACAGTGGAAAATTGTGCATTTTGATATTACAATGTTTCCAAATGACATTTGAAAAATGGTGTGCTTTGACATTCAAATTTCCTTGTCCGCAGGTCCGCCTGCCTGGACGAGGCCCCCCGCCTCCAGCCGTCCTGCCCCGACCTCAACAAGGTGAACTTCACCCCGCACGGAGGCTCTGCTTTCTGCCCCGTCAGCCTCCTCAAGCCCCTCCTGCCCTCCATGGACCTGCTCTTCCGCGGCCTGTCCGTCTCCCCTGTCACCGGATGCCCGGGCCAGGCGTCTCCCACCAGGCAGCTGGGCATGCAGTGAGGATGAAGACCACCTTGGTGGACTAAACCACTCTGAGTCTACTTAGGGGTTTGCTGCCTCGTCACTGTAGCCTTGACCACGGACTTGTGAATGACTACCCAAATGTTTTGTGGCTTTGTTACTGTATTGTGATCCGACCCATTGATTTTTGAATGGCTACTTTTCTACAAATTTCTTACTAAGGAGATTTAAAGTATATAGTTTTTGTAGCTTTCTTAAAAGTCCTGTGTTTCTATTTGCATCAAGCAGGAGAAATCAACTCATTTTTATGTTTATACTGTGACCACCATTATAAACAGGAAGGATTTTATTAGCTTTAATGGCCTATAGGGGGCTTCTTTCTCATCAAAACATTAGAAAAGCAACACATAAATTGAATTTATGTACAGTTTGGTTTTCATTCAAACTACGAACTATGCCCGTGCTTCTGTTGATTGTATACTGTACATCTATAAAGTGACAAGAAAGCTTTCCATTTTATTCTCAGTGATGTGGCAAAGCTTGATCATTTTGTCTGACTGAGCTTTATTGTAAAGTTGTGCTCATGTTTACATACCTGGCAGAATTTGTAAGAAGTGTACGTACCATTATTTAAAGAAAACATGAGCGATGAGGCAAAACATTATTATGATTATTTTTTTAATGGGATTCAAATTAAACGGAGATATTTCAGAACAGCGCAATCATTAAGCAAAACATAGCAATAAAGAAAATAGGGAGATGGTCATTCATCAGTCATATTTCCCCAAAATTTACATAAATTTGATAAAAACTGCCAGGGTATTGTAATGCCCCCGTATGTGGTTCAGGATGGCACTGTCGCTAATGCACTTCAGTCTCTTTAGTCCCATGAGCTATAAAAGAGTGCATATACATACAAGAGCTACTATCTGCTATCAGTAATTGCGGATATCTGTGACGGGATTGTATATATCTCTAACTCCAGTTTGCGATATCTACAATTTGATTCTGACTAGTCATAATTGCAGTCCACGTTCTTGCTAATTCACCTGAATTCAAGATGCCTCTTTTCAGGTATCTTAAATCAGGTTTTGACTAGGCGCAATCAATATGTCGATATCTGTAACTGGAATTATGACTACTCAAAATCAAACTGTAGCTATCTAAAACTAGAGTTATAGATATCTACAATACAGTTTCAGATATCGAATTCAGTTTCGACTTGTCATAATTCGGTTACAGATCTAGTGAATGAAAATTTTGTAAATTCATGACGTTGTTGATATCTATAATGTTAATGCTGGATAGCCGATCGTAAGCCTGTTAAGAAGGCTTGCCATATTACAGTATGTACACTTATGGCACAACTGTACAGTATATAGCTTAAACAGTGACTAACTTGGGGAAAACGCTTTGTTTTCATTGTTTACATGACAAATAAATGAGTGAAATTAAATATATTTGGCCTGGTTGCATGAAATGCATTCTTAAAATCCAATTTCGTATTTATCCAATTTATTTTCGTTCGACACGTGGATTTGCGGTTTTTAAACCTAGGTCCCGCCCTTTTCTACTAGAGCCGCTCTGTCACTGGCCAAAGAGAATAATGGCTTTAGTTTATGGACCAATGCGCTTTAACCACATACTGCGACGTCAAAGAGGCACGCGACGGTTTTAAGAAAAGGACCAGAGTTTTATTTTTCAGAATAGCTGCCTTTCACATTGCCGTGGTAAAATGTGTGGTTAGGGATAAAATATAGCTAACACCAATAAAAAAGTTGTCGTATTGGGTTTTTTTGACGCAAATTAAGACAAATTTAGCTCACATACTGGAGTAGAACAATAAAGTTAAATCTTTAAATTCAGGCGGAACTGCGGACAACCATCTTTTGAGGCCCTTTCACAACAGCAGTGTTTCCCGACGCAATTTAATGAAACCTATAATTACCTCATCACAACAACATTCCTCCACAGTGCATCTATAGATATTTAGACATCGTGAATGCAAAACTATAAATAAACAACAATGACACCCGCCGTACAAGATTGAAGAAATAACAAACTGAGCACCTACTCCGGCTTGGGACCGCGGCTATAGTGGAGCGGGACGTCGGTGTCGGGGGCACCGGGAGCGCGGGGGTGTCGGTTTCCATACCCAGACTGGTGGCGGACGGCATGGGTACGAGCAAAGGATCCGCCAGGGGCGCGTCGCTGTGGGACAACATGCGGCTACGCTTCATCGTCTGTTTCCTGGGTGTCTTCGTGTGTTATTTTTATTACGGAATTCTACAAGAAACCATGTACGTGAGCAGGACTCTTCTTGTTGGGTTTCGATGACACCTGGTGACTTTACTATGCAGCTTAATTTCCCCTCACAGGACTAATAATGTTTGTAGTTATTAATTATAACCTTCCTGAATCGTCGTAAACTGACATATGGTGTCCTAAAGTCGGAATTGTATTCAAATATCACAATGTAATGCACTTTAATTCAGTTTATTCTAGTTTTTGATCATTAATGGAGCTAATACTTCAATTTGTGGCCTGTACGATAGATAAGATGGTGTTTATTACTGTATGACATAGAAGTGGGCCACGACACCGATGGAATGCTGGTGCCCGATTGGCATGGGGAGGGTGCAGGGATCATATCTGGTTTCTACAACATGACGACGACCTCACGCACACAGTGTTTGTCTAACAATAAATGGGTTGTATTCCAAATGCATCAGGGCCTCACCACCAGATGAAGTCTATAACTTTTTAAATTCAATTTTACACCCCAGCACAAGAGGAGATTATGGCCCTGGCGACCAAAAGGAGAAGTTTCGATTCGCCAGGACGTTGGTGTTCATCCAGTGCATCATCAACGCTCTCTTTGCCAGGATATGTAAGTATTTCGACCTTCAAGGTCCGACGTAGTCTCATGTGAGATGCTGGTTTGAATTTCAAGACCATTTACCCACATAGGAAATATTGAAAATTGAAATAATTAAACAGTCGCCATCATAAAACCTTTATTGATGTGTATAGGCAATGTTTTAAGTCACAGTTTAACATTCTTGAATTTCATGTCATACTGCAACATGTAAAAAAAACCTGTTTTTCCTTGGCCAAAGGCACAATTGTGATTGATGCCCTATGAATTCTGCCTAGCAGCAAGTTAGAAAAATGCGTGCGTTGGTTTTCATTGACATATGAAGTATTCATGTTTGTGGCACTATGAATTCTGCCTTGCAACAACTTCGAAATGTAAATTGACTGGCATGTCATTTGTTCCCCATTGACATATGGCGCAGTCATGATTGCGCCCCTACGAATTCTGCCGAGCAACAAGTTCCAAAAATTGTTGGAATGACTGGCATGTAATTTGTTTCATTGGCCAATGAGAAATTGTGATTTAGCCCTCTGAATTCCGCCTAGCAACAAAGTCTGGACACTCTTTGAACTTACTCAACAGCAGTGTTTTAGGTTAAATCCACGTCACATGGTTTATGGACGCCATGTTGTCGCCCAGGCTCTCCATTGCCTCGCGTTGTTAGCCTTGGTCAGTTTTTGGGCTTTTTAAAGTCGCCCCCCTTCTGACAGCTTTGGTAAAAAAACTTATGTTGTTTTAAGAATCGTAGCCTATTTCTTTTACAGTTCACTAGCTGGCTGTGATGATAATCTCAGATGAGCATTATGTGATATTTCTGTGGAAAATATCCTTGACATATGGTACCTGGGAAATAGTCAAGTGCGTTTCACTCATAGCATAGCGACGTCATGTCAAGCTGGGTGGCGCCAGCGCGTGTCACTATCTAGAGAAGCAAGTGTACATGGCGGTAAAACACTTAGATGCCAGATTCTCGCTTTGAATCAGTGTGTGCTTACTTCACGTCCCTTCCTATGTGTATTCTTCCTCCTCAGTGATTCAGTTTTTAGAGGGCCCCAAACCAGATTTAACCAGGAGCTGGTTGTACGGCCTGTGTTCCCTCTCCTACGTGGGAGCCATGGTGTCCAGTAACTCTGCCCTACAGTATGTCAACTATCCCACACAGGTCAGTCAGAAGTCCCTCTAACGCTAATGTCCACGAAATATAGTTGATAAACTAATCATCGTTCCGAAAACAATACCTTTTTTCTAGGTGCTGGGAAAATCCTGCAAGCCAATCCCAGGTGAGCGAATTTTCATTCCCACAACTTCAGAGTTAAAAATTAGACACATACTTTGCACATGGCCCTATTTGTCGAGCAACGGGTTAAAAAAGTGGGTCTGCCAAACACGTTTAAAACAAAAAACGTTGTTGGGAATTTGAGCTGGTCCCGTCAGTTGTTGCCAAAGTTAGTCAGTCACCTGAATTGTTTTGAACAGTTTTTACATCTGATGCCCTTCTGACACAACGTAAATTTGTATTTATTTTTTAATCTGGGTTTGGGAACCCACAACTGGAATTGAACCCACACTGTCTGGGTGAAAGGCAGAAACATATGCCTGTTGCTGGTATCGATATTTATTTTTTTCAGTGGCATATGGGGGATTCGTGATGGAGCCCTATGAATTCTGCATAGCAGCAAGTTAGAAACTTTTATTTGTATTATTTTTTTTGTTGCCCACAAAATAAACATACTTGTCCGTGTTAGTCTACATGCTGTGTGTGCAATTCCGCTCGTGTGCAACTGTTCAGCTGTCAGTCCATCTCTGCCTGGAGTTTTTCCTGGCCAAAAAGTCATTCCATCAAATTGATGTTATCACTGCAGTGATGATCCTGGGGGTGACCATCCTGAAGAAGCGCTACCCGATGGCCAAGTACTTGTGTGTGCTTCTGATCGTGAGTGGCGTGGCGCTCTTTCTGTACAAGCCCAACAAGGGCTCGACAGTGGCGGACGACCACGTCTTCGGCTTCGGGGAGATCCTCTTAGTGAGTATCCACCCATCCATCCCTTTTCTGAGCCGCTTCTCCTCACTAGGGTCGCGGGCGTGCTGGAGCCTATCCCAGCTATCATCGGGCAGGAGCCGGGGTACACCCTGAACTGGTTGCCAGCCAATCGCAGGGCACATACATACATACATACAAACAAACAAACAAACAACCATTCGCACTCACATTCACACCTATGGGCAATTTAGAGTCTCCAATTCATGCATGTTTTTGGGATGTGGGAGGAAACCGGGGTGTCCGGAGAAAACCCACGCAGGCACGGGGAGAACATGCCGGGGATTGAACCCCGCACCTCAGAACTGTGAGGCTGACGTTCTAACCAGTCGGCCACCGTGCCGCCTTAGTGAGTATTTACACCAATAAAGGAGGAAAAGAAAAAAATGAAAACCTCTGAGCTCTGCTGGTCATTTGTGTCCACCTTGCCCTGTTGTTTTTTCTTTATTAACCATATTAGCTGTGTTAATGCAAATGAAATGAAATTTTTGTCTGGTTTTCTTATTTCCAACTTCAGCTCTTTAAATATATCAATAATAAACTGTTTACATCAAATTGGACTATCAATCAATAATAAACTGTTTATATCAAATTGGACTATCAATCTCTTTTGGCCTATAGAAATTCATGAACTAGATTTTATAATTCCTTATTTACTGAATTAAATCATAAAATTTGTGTAAATTATGTTTATTTCAGACTGAACCCTTGCATTTTTAAGTTTTGTATCGATTCTGCCTGATTACATCATTAATTAAGTTTTGGACTTTGGGGTAAACCATGTACTATTATGAGTTTCCGAAAGAGATGCTTACTGGATTACAGCACTCCAATGGAGAGAATGAATTACAATTTAGATTTTAAGAAGTGGAGATACCCTCTGCTCACCTTGGAGAAGAATTATATTTTAATTTAAGAATGGAAGCTCCCTCTGACAGCTGTCGAAATACTGTACTCTTAGCAATCCACCAAAAGACAAACAAAAAAACAGTTGTACTGAGAATATACTGTTTAAGAATTTTGTTTTTCAGATTGTTTTCCAACCTGTACATTGTGAAATCAAACTGGAATTTGAATGGTTAAATGTTTTTAAAATGGATGGATATTATTAGACTAATTACAATAACTGATGTTCGTTAAACACTTTATATAGCAAATGTAGCCAAAAACATTTGGAACATCTTTAAAATTGCAGACTGTGTCTATACATGGACAAAAATGCCCACGAATAAGATGAAAGGGTAGTAAAATCGAACAAGGGCCTGAGGGTTAAACATTTATTATTGTAACTATTTTGTTTTTGTAGCTAGTGTCTCTGACGCTGGACGGCTTGACGGGCGTGGCCCAGGACCACATGAGGTCTCGCTTTCAAACCAGCGCCAATCACATGATGCTCAACATAAACCTGTGGTCCACTGTGCTCCTGGGACTGAGTGAGTCACATTTGCAATATTACAAACAAACAGCAAAATTTATATTGGCATATACAATTAAGTCAGGTGTTTCCTTCAGGGATAGTCTGAAATCATACCTTTGATTTTGTTCCAAATGTCCTTAAAATGTCTTTTCAACCATCCATCCTACTATATGTCACTTTTCAACCTACCACTTGGTGGCGCCATGGTCACACCACTTATCCTGCCAGCACATCAGTTGCACTTGCATCTCCAAGCTATATTTGAGGCTCTTCTTGATAATATATGAAGATTGATATTATTTTTATTCAAACCTATCTGAAAGGAGCATTTAGTTATCTTTGGTCCTCCTTACAGTCTCAAGCTAGAGCTGGTGAAGAGAAAAAAGTTTTAAATTCAGTATGTGTATGTTGTGTGCAGCTGTGCTGTGGACCGGTGAGGTGTGGGAGTTCCTGAGCTTTACCGAACGCTACCCGAGCATCTTGTACAACATCCTCCTCTTTGGATTGACCAGCGCGTTGGGCCAGGTGAGCCAACCTTAAAAGTTGATTAAATGCGATCCGCGCCTATTCAAAATGGACATGGTTTCCTGTTTGACGCCAGACGTTCATCTTCATGACGGTGGTTTACTTTGGACCCCTGACCTGCTCCATCGTTACCACCACCAGGAAGTTCTTCACCATCCTGGGCTCCGTCCTTCTCTTTGGGAACCAAATGAGCAACATGCAGTGGTTGGGCACCGTCCTTGTGTTCCTTGGTGAGAGACATTGGCAATTTAGTTGGATTTACAGTGGTACCTTGACTTGCAAGTTTAATTTGTTCATGGCCTCGCTCGTAATTCAAATCTCCATTTTCTCAAATCGTCTTTCCCCATTGAAATGAATAGAAATACCATTAATTTCTCCAAAATCACCAACAAACATTTTTCTAAAGTGTTTTCAGTAAGAAAGATGGGATTCTAGAGTATTATACTGTATAAAAACATACAGCATCAACATATTTAAATAAGCTGTAACTAATTAAATAGTTTCATCTTTTTTGTTTCAAGATTTAATTCAACGGACATTGTGCTCTGATTTCTGGTGTGCCTGCCTTGGCCATTAGGGAGCAGTATAATAAATACATATATCTAATACACAGGTTTGATGATGAAACCCGAAGAAGAATAAGCTCCAGCAATATTATTTGTTTTTTTTTGCAGAGAATAAAGAATATAACCTTGTGGGTATTGTTAAATTATCTGTTTGTATGTGTAGCGGCATCGTTTGTTACAAAATCCGTTGTTTAATAGTTTACTGCTGCAACATAGATGCTAGTTTCGTTAGCCTGTCTATGGGGTTTTGCATGATGTATTAGCATTAAGATAGTGGACGTTTGTCAGCCAAAGTTACATGGTTGATTCAATAAACAACATGTAGATATCTTTGTTTTATGTTTAGTTTTACTGTAAACTTCAACTGGGAGTGGCAATAAACAGCTCGAGGCAAGCACACTTCTCTTTTTTATTGTGGTGACGTTCACTGCTGCCGTCAAGTGGTTTTAACTGAAATTACTGCTCGTAATATTTTTGCTGAGGAACGGCTCGTTACCTCGAAAAACTCGTGAGCTGGGTCACTCGTAAGTTTAGGTACCACTGTGTTTCTGTGACAATTACTGAGCTCCTTCATCACGCCTCTGTTGTTGACCTTTCAGGCCTCGGATTGGACGCTAAATTTGGCAAAGGACCCAAGAAGACAACACATTAAACCACCCGGACACAATCCATAAGCCAGAAGATTACTTGTCATACAGGCTGAAACATTTATGACCTGATTTTTAAATAAAACAAACTTCTGAGTATTAACACATTCATCAAGGACAAACAATTTCAGCATCTCAGTGATGAATTTACCAAAAAGTCTCATCACATTGCTTGCAAAATCTGCCAGTATCACGTTCTTGGCCAATAATTAGCCAAGTGTCTTGTCATTTATAAAACTTGTCTTTTGTTTTTTTTTTTCCTTTCTTTTTTTAATTTTCTACAGGTTATCAATCACTTGCATTAAAGGGAAATTGTCACCTTTCCTCCTCACGTTTTAATTCAAGCATTCAAATTGTGACAGTGTACAATGAACACACCGACCACCAAGAACTGTTTGGAACATGTAATGACTTAAATCCATCTTTCTTTAGTGTTATGAGGATCTTTTGTGGTCACTCTGTGGTAAATTGTTCCACTCCAAATGTGCTAAACAGCGACTCCTGCTGCCACTTTACACGTACAGCTGTTATTCCTGTGGCCACTCAACCAACGATTGTTCCATCATTGACATACTACTTACGATTTTAAGAGACTACGATTTAAAACGTCACTTAGATATTTATTGTTAGTTATGTGTGGTCGTGACGCCTTAACATTAAAAGTACAAGAAACCCATCGTTATAATTTAAGGGGAGAAATCATTTATAGTGGCAACCTTATGGCCATTGTAGTTTTGCCAGATCTAAATATCAATTTAATAATGAAATCATAAATCACGCTAATTGAAGGCTTCAAAAAGTATGCATTTTAGCCGTATTAATTGGAAGCATATACAAAACATGGTCGAATAACAATAAACAATCTTGCGTTTTAGCTGCTTTTTGTCAGGCAGCCTCCTTGACGTCCTATTTCAGTGCTGTCTGGTTTTCTTCGCCTCAAATTGGCGGATTAAATAGCGCAGTTTTTGGCCAGACTTCCTTTAATCCTTTTATTTGTGTACAAATTGGGAGAAAGCACACGCTACTACCTGTCAGGATGTTGGCTACAGTCCGCAAGCAACTTAGGAACCACCCGGCCGTGAGTAAACTCTCGTTTTTTCCGAGGAAAACACAGCGGTGGCGCAATGTTTGCTTCGGAATTCTGTGCATTTTCGTGCTTAGCTTAGCAACGCTAGCTGTCGCAAGCGCCGAACTTCGACAAACCTTTCGCCAAACGGAAATGAACACACTTTCTGCTGTCATTCCGTAACATGTTTAGACTTAATGACACTTTTGACGTAATTAAACGTGTGTCTGGGGATGCTTTGGAGTCAAATCGGGTCATAGACTGCGTACACGCTGATAAGACAGCCAAGTAGGTGCTCGTTAGTAGGTCGTAAACAGCAGCTGCTGCTTAGCAAGTGTATGTCTTTAAAGGCAACAATTATGCCATTTCGGTACATTAAGCGCAAACTGCTCAATGGAATAACTTGTTGTTACTGTTAAAATTAAATAGATTTATTTATACATTCATCCCGTGAGGGAAATTAAATAAAATCAATAAAACTGATACTAAAATATTTATACATAATACGTAAAAATCATTCTACATAATAATACTTTGAATGAAAAAAAAATAAAAATAAATATATATATATATATATATATATATATATACACACACACACACACACACACACATGAATAACATTAAAGTGATTATTTTCCTGCTTTCGGTGTCCGTGGTCATGTTTGTGAATAACTTGTCAGGTGTCAATCACACAGTCTTATGCTTCTGTCTTGCTCCTTGTAGCTGATTCCACTCTTCTTCTTCATCGGTGGCGGCACAGTCATGTCATTGATGTACCTTGCTCGCCTGGGCCTGAGGAACCCGGATGTCTGGTATATAATATTTTCTACTTCTGCTACTTAGTTTTATATAGCCAATTTCAAGGGACCCTTAAAATTAACCCAGGAGGGTAATTAAAATGTTGCGTATATAAGGAGTAGAGTAGCTTGGCGTTGGGCACCAGTGGCTTGCCAGCCGGTTTGACAGCGAATAGCAGTGTGATGGAAAGTTCCAGTAGTGGTCAGACAGGCAAACACACAAACAAGCGATGCTCCTTTTTGGTTTGGAGAACGGGTGTGAAACTTCTCAAGATGATGCAAAGAAAGGTCCAACTTGGTGAAGTGGTGAAAGTTAACAGCTGATCAGCTGGTAATGACTAGCTGCTGAAGAAATATATATGGATTGGATTTACAAGTACCCCAATTTCATATATATATATATATTTTTTCCAAACACATTTGTGTTCCTTCTCCATTAGCTTTAATTAATCAGAATTTTATTTTAGTGTTTTTGCACTTGCGAGACAGGAATGTTAAATGTTACTTAAAACATGGTCTGTGCAGTTAATAAAAGTTTTAAAAGGCAAAGTTTAAAACTGTTTTCATATCTCAGTGGTTTTATTATATTTCATTGCATTGTATTGTATTTTTTTGTCATTTGTTTCTATAAACTTCTCAGTAGTTTTTTTTTCATTGACTCTTTTTACTGTGTAGCACCTTGTAACTGTGTTTTGAAAAGGTGTACCAATAGTTGTGCAATAATTTTTAATGAGTTTTTTTTTTGGGCAGCTGGGATCGCAAGAACAACCCCGAGCCCTGGAACAAGATGGCCCCGACTGATCAGTACAAGGTAGGTTTGAAAAGGAATTATATTGTAAGCATCGGTTTTAATATCACATCATGTATTCTTGACGGAGGGGCTTGGGTTTTATAAAGTATAAGTAAATGAAAATGTCCAAAATTAAGGCCATTAAAAGAACATCTTGCATGTTAACTTTTTTTTGTGTTGAAGTTTATTAATCTGCTAAAGTTGGCATTGGTGTATTTAAAAGTACGATTCAGTGTGATCATTTTCATTGGTTTTTTAACTCGATGGTTTTGTCAAATTTTGTTACTCAAATATCAATGTGACGGTACCCTGTACTTGGGCTATGTCTTTTTGCTAAACATTCTAAAATACAACAAACATGTTTTTGTCATCAAAACAAGACAACATATTTAACCCGTCTTTTTGCTACACATTCTAAAATACAACAAACATGTTTTTGTCATCAAAACAAGACAAAATATTAAACCCATTCGCAAAAAATCATGTGGAGCGGCATGGAGCAGGAAACCAATGGCTCTTTTGCTACAGCTCTAAGAGTTTTAAACTTCTCTTTGAACTACTTTGCAGTAAACACTGCTGCCTTCACCATTTGCAATTGTAACACATGTGAGGGAGGGAGCAGGTTGAGAGCTGTTGAGCCACCTTTCTTCTCCGTTGTGCTCTCCAGTTCTTCGCAGTGAACACGGACTACAGCAAACTGAAGAAGCAAGGGCCCGACTTCTAAAGCGTCTCTTGTCTGCTGGACCAAAATGCACAAGCACACTGATTGGTCTTGTTGTGATGCCACGTTCATATTTAAGCTTCCTCATTGCATACCCTTTTATTTGAAACACCTCTCGTCTTCAGTTTTGGGTGCGTGACAATAAAGTGAAAGGGGTCTTTTCTTCTCCTCACAAGAGAAAATAATCTGTTTCTTTTTATTGGGATTATTTTTCCTCTGTCCTTGTGCACTCATGCTTGCTTTTTATTTACTGGGTTTCATCATCACTTCACCTCATTTCACCTTCATCGTGTTCACTTCATTTGGCCGCCATCCAGAAGCTTATCAGTCGAATTAGGTCATAAATCCACAGGGAGAGCCCTCTAGGAAAATTGCATCACCAAGCAAGCTAGCAAAGATGTTTTATTTTTATTTTTTTTAAAAGTAACAAGCGGAGAAAAGAATAGTTGTGCTTTAGCTTTTCATTTTCTTCTTCAGTCTGATAAGTTTGTGAATGTCAACATGTCGCTGCGTGAGAGACGTCGCCGTGTGCGAGAAAGGTGACAAGGATGAGCAGCCAACGCGGGCGCACAAAATGTCAAGAAGACCTTTTGTGTTTGAACAGAAGCACTCGACTAAATCCACCACCACCTTCACTCGCTTATATCTTTTTGGGAACGGCCTGTGCACAATGTAGAGGCCTTCCTTACCTATGATAAGTGCTTTTTAATTACGATGAGAAAGGATCATCCACCAGCAGTAGACTCACAAAAAAGACAAGCCATGCCTGAAAATACAGGGAATCTACCATTTTGGTCATTTCCCCGAGTCCTCTAAAGTCAACTCATCCTGGAGATTTTCTGATTGCTATAAATATTTTGGTATTACCACCTACTCTAGACCATAGGTGTCCAAAATATAGCCTGGGGGCAATTTGTTCTGTCCTCCATTTTTTTGCGGCCTGTGCCATGTTATAGAAATAGCATTGGAGTGGGGGACAGGTTTGAAGTGTTTCTTTTTTTAAAAAATTGGTCTGTATTGATCACATAAATCAACACAGGATAGTTTATTAAAACCGAAAAGAAAATCAATGTTCAATAGAAGTAGGAAGACGTCAAAAACGTATCAGGTCCGACCCCTAATTCTGAGTTGCGACACCAATGACCATTACTAGAGCTACCACAAATAAGAATACATTGGTTTTATAGTGTTTTATTAATACACAAAGACATAAAACAGCTATTTAACAAACATTTGTTTATGTCTGAATGAATAAAGCTAATTCAGTTTCAGAAGAAAATGGTGTGAATCGCGATTGTTTGCGTCACTATCTATTCCTGTTAAGGTTGAATTTGTGGAACATGTCACACTAATGATCCTAAAGATAGCTCCGTTTTGTTTCTGAATTTGGAGATCTGCTCACTGCCTGCGTAGATCACTCTGGAAATGTAGCAGTTTTTAAAATATAAATAGTGACACTCCGATCAGGTGACCGGAACAAGTTCTCACGTGACACAGTTGGAGGAAGCTTGCTGAATGAATGTCTTCAATCTAAGCATGAAAAATGTCAATGTGGCGCTTTCAACCTTTCTTTTTTTTCTGTACGAAGCCCTCGGAGAAAAAGGTTTAAACACCCTGCTCTAGACAAATGTGTAAAGCTAAAATGCAAAAACCGCGTTTTAGTTATAGTGGCTGGGTGGTGCATAGTGGCAATGTTTGATGATTCACCATAAAACACATACCACATACATTACACTGTGGGATCTACAACAGTTTTTAATGTTATTATTTATACTCATTTTTACCCATCTATGACACTCGCTACTTAAAATATTGTCTGTACATTTAATGTGTACAGGAACAGATTAATTCTATTTCCGTTATGTCTGATGGAGGGAAAGAAAACAGCGCCGCACAACAAATTGTGTCCACTTTAGTCATGTAAATTGCTATGTAATACTGCTACTACTATAACTATCCAGCCGGCAATGTTTTATAGTGCTTGATGTCATTATGGGGTTGAGCAATTAGGTACACCCTGCACTAGTTGCCGTTCAGTTGCAAGGCATATACTCGACAAGCAAGCGTTCATGTTCACATCCATACCTATGGACAATTTAGAGCACACGTCAAACTCTGATCCAGCCCTCTATGTCATTTTATTTGGCCTGTGGAAGCTTTGCCACCATTCTGCCTCAACTTCTGTTTACATCTAAAATATATGAAATGAAATACAGTATCGATTATGTAATATGGGTGATTTTTAGGGTTGCTATACAGAACAAAGTGGAACTGCCTCACGCTCTAGCCACATGCCTAATCCTTAAGCATTCAGTGTAACTCAGCTCGCACATGTCAGGACCAGCAATAAAAAATATGATGGTTTCAAATATGTTCAAAATAATGTGAATGGTAATAAATCTGCGAGATGAGAAGTTTGTTTTGCATTTTGTTCCCTTATTGTACAGAATGTGAACTCAAAGTAAAGTTAAGGGCTGTACCAAACCATTATTTTTGGCAAGCTATTACATGTAGTTTTCCCATTACCCATGATGATTGAACCCCCCTTATAATCACCCAATTGCCTTTTTTGGTCAACATCATTGATGTTCATGATGATGATGATGTTGGTAAGAGACAAATTCAAACACACACAAACGTAAGCGAATGGACTGAGGGAGTACATCAAGGAACTTTTATCCTGACAAGCTCTTATTGATCCCTGAGCTTTGTCACGCCGAATGACAAAGTGCCATTTTGCACCGCACGCAGCAAAAGGTCACGGTTGTCATTGTATTTTCCTCGTGAGGGATGGTGCCGTGACGCCACCATTTGGGAATTGTCTGGAGAGAAACAGCGATTGGATGAATCACCGACATCTTAGGGACGCTGAGGCCGAGTGATGCGGTGGTGTTCTGTGTACCGTGTGGGGATGAGATGTGTCGAGGCCGCGGGTTTCATCCTTGAGACAATCGGTGCTGCGTGAATAGTTTCCCCAAGCAAAAGCACAGATGGTAGGTTTTTGTATGTGGCAGAGGTTACATCTTCATTGGGAAGAGGGGGCAAGTTGACAAAAAAGCGACAGATCATCGTCGTAGCGTCATCCGTTTTTATATTTTTTTCTAGGCCAGTGGTTTGTTAAAACTGAATAGAAGCTTATCTAAATTCTAATATTGGATTGTTTCTTAGGAATTATTTAAAATTTACGCTTTGGTGGGGATGGGTGAGGAAATGATAGTATTGGTTAATTTGAGTGAATTTGTCTATTTTTGTAAATTTTTTTTTTTTGTTCAGCTTTCTCAGTTCAATGCATGTTTTCGCTGATGTGCACTGTTTACACTAGCAACCTGGCTGTGAACAGAGTGGACTTAGTTTACAAAAATACAGTCCGTGTTGCCAACTTTGTGATTTTTTTTTCCGACCGTTCTAACGAACTTTTTTTCCCAAAGAAAGTGACTAGCAAGTTTAATTCTTGTTAGGAATCAAGGCAACATGAGGTGAATCTTTTTCACACTGTTTTGTGTGACAAGAAAGGAGAGTCAATCACGTTGAAAATGGCAAAAAGATATGGTGCCCATTTATACATTGCAACAGTAGTGATTTATCCATGTTGGAAACTTTTGACTCGAGGTATGTGCTTCCAAGTGGACCGTGTTTACATACATTTGGACAAAAGGGACATTTTCCAAGAGGAAGCGCTTATTGCTTGCCCATTGCTAACAAATTCAATCTAAGCCGACCCTAGACCACAGGTGTTAAACATTTTGGCCAGGGACCACATGTGGCCCTCCACATCATTTTATGGACTGGTAGCCCACATAAGAAAGCCATGTGTTTACTTCATGTTTCTTGCTAAAAATGTGGATGTTACGTATTGTTAAAAGATTGCATACATTCTTTTGTTACCGAGACCCTTTTTTTTTTTTTTTTTTTTTTTAAATAAATAAATTGAACAGTAGTTGAAGCTATTTTGATATACGGTATTTTGGATTTCGAAAGTAGTTATCAATCAATTTGTTGCGTATATCAAATAATATGATGAGGCTATTACACATTCATATGGTTTCACAGTCGTGATGGCCCTCTGAGGGTAACCATAACTACAATGTGGCCCACGACAAAAATGAGTTTGACACCACTGCGCCTAGACAGATGGGCGATGATAAATTGTGGAAAGAATGAGTTTTCGCCATAGTATGTGTGTGTCGCAGCATGGTGATGAATTACGATAAATCACCATTAGACACAAAACTAGTCACCATCTGCATATTTTATTTTTAACTCAAGCCCCAAAAGCCAGTTTGACTTAGCAACATGGAATTTGGGAGCGACGTCTATCATGAGTAGAAACAATGCCTGAAAACACTTAGGAAGTCCGCCATTTTGCTTTGAAGCGGTCTTTTTCAGTGTCACTTGGGCAATTTCTAGGGGTCTCCCAAAGACTCATTCATTCTCAACATTTTTTTCTGATTGCTGCAAAATTCGAACCACAAATAATAAATATACTGTAAATGGGCGATGCTAAAATAGCAAGAAGACAGATTTTGTTAACATGTTTCATTAATCACCATAAATAAGAAACTCTAGCAAGAACTCATGATTTCTTGGAAAAATCAGCCTGAGTAACTAGTTTCACAGATCAACATGAAATTTGGTTGGGCATGTCTACCATAAGTAGACCCACAAAAAAGTTTGAAGAAGCCGTGTCTGAAAAGACACAGGAAGCCAGCTGCTTTGATTTTGGGTGACCATTTTGATTGACTGTCTGTGCCCTGTGATTTACTGGCGACCAGTCCAGGGTCTGCCTTTCGCCAAGCTTTCTGACACCCTGATCAGGATAAGCGGTACAGAAAAAGAATGGATGGGAAACAAAATGTTTTTTCTTCTTCCCCCACCGCTGGAAAGCAGGTCAGAATTTAAATAGCTGAAAATAGAACATCTGGCTGGGCCTTGTCAGTCAGCGGTGTGTAATGAAATATGGAAATTCGGCACTCTTCAAAGAGAAGACGCGGGCCTCTTGGTGGCGAGGTCTCCAGCATCCCACTCTCCACACCCTCCTCTCACCAGTACCCCTCCCCCGCCCTCTTGGAAAAAAGCATGCTACATTTCCAGGTGCGGCCTGCGCGGCCCAGCCCGCCGCCGGTGCCAGCTCGTTAGCAGTGGGAGCCTGACGGCGTTGGCAGCTGGCATCATTAAACTTCAAACCTGCTTTCGACCCGGGGCGCCGCCGCGGGGAGAGACCACCCCCCCATGCCCCATATACCCACTACCACCCTCCCGCCACTCGTGTGGCTGCCAACAGCTGATTAGCGACTATTTGACGGCGGCAACAGACTCGGGACACGCGCTAAGCAAACATGACAATTCAAACACAAGGTGGAGTCTTGATGTCAATTTTGTTCATCAGTCACTACAGTAGACCACTATTAAAAAGCAGATTTATTATTTTTTTCAAAATATATTTGCTTCAGTCTTGATGACTAAATTATGCATCAGTTACTACAGTGAACTGTCATTCCATACGTCACAAAGTGCAAATGTTTTTTTAAAAAAAGTCCTGAAAACCAAGGCAACCAGGCTACAAGGGCTGACCAGTGGGTGGCAGTGTGGACACATGCCTATAGAAGGATGAAACATTTGAATAGCTGTCTACTATAGTGACTCGTGTTCAGCTTTGACATCAAGACCAAGACCTTTGCAGGAACATTGTCTTGTTACCTGGGGAACCCTAAATGTAGTTCCTAGGAAAACTACTATTAAGCCCAAGTGGTTAGCATAAATATATATTTTTCTCTTCGCCAAATAATCACGATGTTCAGCTCTCAAGTACATATCTTGATGTCGGTTGCACATCAGTCACTACAGTGGACCGCTGTTAAAAATCTGTCTTCTATTGGTGTTGGAGTCTTGATGTCAAAGTTGCACATCAGTCACTACAGTAGAAAATTATTCAAAAGCAGTTTTCTTTCATACATGTGAGTCTTGATGACAAAGTTGAGCACCATCACTACAGTGAACAGCGATTCAAAAGCGGTTTTCTACAACCCCAATTCCAATGAAGTTGAGACGTTGTGTTAAACATAAATAAAAACAGAACACAATGATTTGCAAATCATGTTCAACCTATATTTAATTGAATACACTACAAAGACAAGATATTTAATGTTCAGACTGATAAACTTGATTGTTTTTAGCAAATAATCATGAACTTAAAATTTTATGGCTGCAAAACGTTCCAAAAAAGCTGGGACAGCTGGCAAAAAAGACTGAGAAAGTTAAGGAATGCTCATCAAATACCTGTTTGGAACATCCCACAGGTGAACAGTCTAATTGGGAACAGGTGGGTGCCATGATTGGGTATAAAAGGAGCTTCCCTGCATTGCACAAGCAAAGATGGGGCAAGGTTCACCTCTTTGTGAACAAGTGCGTGAGAAAATAGTCGAACAGTTTAAGGACAATGTTCCTCAACATACAATTGCAAGGAATTTAGGAATTTCATCATCTACGATCCATAATATATTCAAAAGGTTCAGAGAATCTGGAGAAATCATATGTAAGCAGCAAGGCCGAAAACCAACATTGAATACCCGTGACCTTCGATCCCTCAGGCGGCACTGCATCAAAAACCGACATCAATGTGTAAAGGATATCACCACATTGGCTCAGGAACACTTCAGAAAACCAATGTCAGTAAATATAGTTCGGCGCTACATCCGTAAGTGTAACTTGAAACTCTACTATGCAAAGCAAAAGAAAAAAAACAATAAAGTTTAACAGTTTCAACATTCAATATCTTGTCTTTGTCGTATATTCAATTAAATATAGGTTGAATATGATTTGCAAATCATTGTATTCTGTTTTTATTTGTTTAACACAACGTCCCAACTTCATTGGAATTGGGGTTGTATATGTGTTGTTATGTGGGCTACCAGTCCATAAAATGATGTGGAGGGCCACATGTGGTCCCTGTCCAAATTGTGCACGACAGAAAAGCTTTTGTTGCTTCGACATGCATAGAGTCTTGACAAAAGCAAGTAGTTGTTGAAGAGATGCTTGTCTGCTTATACTGACTATACTGTATGTGCCTTTGAGCAAGCCACCGATGCAGCTTTCAATGTGAGCGCCCTGTTTTAGTGTCAAAAATATCCATCCATCCATTTTCTGAGCTGCTTCTCCTCACTAGGGAGCCTATCCCAGCTATCATCGGGCAGGAGGCGGGGCACACCCTGAACTGGTTGCCAGTCAATCGCAGGGCACACATAAACAAACAACCATTCGCACTCACATTCACACCTACGGGCAATTTAGAGTTGTCGATTAATCTACTATGCATGTTTTTGCGATGTGGGAGGAAACCGGAGTTTAATGCAAGAATTCATTGGATGCACATTGAACGAATTCTGACCTTGTCCGACTTTAGGGACGTTTAGAGGTGAGAAACGTTCGCTTCGGGGTTCATCGGAGGACACGGCGAGGCTTCTTCTATGTCTGGATGGAGAGCACGTCTTCACACTTGAAAAGATTTCTTTTTAAAGACGCGGCCGCCGCAAGTTGACTGTCGCCGTGAACAAAAGCGGAAGGGCGCCCTTGGGAGCTCGCAATTCAGCGGCGCGCTTAACTCACAAGCAGCAGTGGCCACGGACTCAGGTGATGGAATTTATTCAGGCTCGGAAAATAGAACGGAGGAGGCCTTCACTGGGGTGTGGAGGGAACATTTACCAGCGCCAGCATTTTCAAACCTGACTGGCTTATTTAAAAAAAAAAATTCTGTTTGTGAGCTACTTTTAACGAGCGCCCGTTGGATCGTTACGGCTAAATGAGCGGGAGGTTAATAGGAGGTCCAGTGGAGAAAACTAGAGTGGGTGTCCGGCTCCTTAAAGGATCCCTAATGATCTCTCCAGGCTCGCATTGATCGCCAAAGCACTGACGTGGAGGTCACAGAGAGGCGGACTTCGACGCTTTGGGGTTGCGACACCGTCCTCGGAGACCAGACCGTACGTCGCCTCAATTAAAAATGCAAATGAAGAAGAGCAGATGAAGAAGAGCGTCCTCTTCGGCATGCCGGTGCGGCCATCCTCCACGGGGGAGGGTGGGGTGGGGGTGGCAGCAGAGTGTTGTGGAGTTGTTGAGAGCAAGTGAAGCCTGTTGGACCAAAGGAGAAGCAGACCAGTGGGCTGGAACCAGCTAGTATGGCGTGGAGTCACTTCAATGGCCCGCTGGTAAAAAGCTGTTTTCAATAGATGTGGAGCCTCGATGTCAACATTGCACATCAGTCACGACAGTGGAAAGCTGTTCAAAAGCAGTTTTCTTTTGTATGGATGAGTCTTGAAGTCCAAATTGACCATCAGTCACAACAGTGAACCGCTATTCTTCTATTTGCATGAGTCCAGATGTCAAAGTTATGTATCAGTCACTGTGGACAGCTATTCAAAAGTGTGTTTCTTCCATCTGCAAGGAGACTTGTTGTCTAAGTTGCACATAAGTCATCACGCAAAAAGCTGTTTTCTGTTGTCTTGAGGGCAAAGTTGCACAAGTCACTCGTGGTCCACTGTTAAAAGGTTTACTGTAGGTGTGGAGTCTTGATGTCAACATTGCACATAAGTGACTACAGTGGAAAGCTGTTCAAAAGCAGTTGTCTTTTCTTTCTTTAGCATCAGTTACTACAGTGGACAGCTATTCTAAAGCAATTTTCTATTGTTTGCATAGTCTTGTCAATGTTGCACATGAGTCACTACAGTGGATGCTCGTTTCTTCCATATGTGCTGTCGTCTTGATATCATAGTTGTGCATCAGTCACAGCAGAGGCTTTGAGGATCACCAGACAGTCATTAAGAATTCAAGCGGTCAAAATGCTAAACTGTTAAATGTTGAATAATTTTCTGACCAACGGCAATAAAAAGCGTTTGCGATTATTCACTTGTGAGATATAGCTAAACTTCAAAACGTATTGTAAGGACTTCATCAATGAAGACCTTGTGTTGAGGTGAAAATAAAACATTTGTCAGTGCAGTACATGGGTATGAAGAGTCCCAGGGTTTGCCTTGTGTCCCCAAATAACTAAATACGCCCCCGTGCATTAATTACAGAGGTATTATCATCACTACAGTGTGTGTTTTGACCAGTTGCGGTCCTGGCTCGAATGGCGCCCAGTGTGAGCCACCACTGTACTACCTCAAATTCGAGAGTGCCTCCTCAAGGGGGCGCAAATTCGCTATTCAAACACCAATCTTTAATAGTTTATGCCTTTAAGCATGACCCTGTATGGCCGGACATGTTGCACATGCCAAAAAACGCCACTGGTTTTGACACCTTGAATCTATATTTCCAAACGCCATATTTCATCTTTATTCAGCAGCCACTCATCTATCACACGTCATCTATTACTTCTACATCTAAGCAATGATTATGATTAATGGAGGATGTGAACAAAACAATCAGTCCTTAATTTCCATTCCATGTTTGCAATTTAGCACTCGGTAATGTAGCACACACAGTCTCATTTTCCTTATGTAGCCAGGCGACTGCCTCATTACGCCTTATTGTAGAGCCAGGCCACACAATCAGAGACATTTAAATATAGATTGCGTGCAAAACAAGTCTTCCGTACATGCTTTGAAGACGTTGTGGAGAACGTGCGGGCTTATTGTGGCCTTAATGCATCTCATAACTGAGCTGAGCCCGAGCGCGGCGCGTCTATTTGGTCTAATGACAGTCGACGGATGGACGCAGACCTCCGCTCAGAGGCGAGATGAGGCCCGGCGGGGTAAATGCCGCCTCGCCGCTAATGTGCAGATGGAAAACAAATTCTCTGGGAATATTATTTCCGTTCTGATCGCCTGCTCGTCTCATTACATGATCTTTTGTTTTTCTACGTGAGCGTAATTGTTTGTCGCACAACGTGGACGAACTAGGGAAAGTTTACTCAGAGTTCTCATTTTTGAATCTTATTGACAGAATATAGACTCTAAATATTGCGATAATAGTTCTAACATTGTGACAATAAAGTGACTTTGAAGGGAAAAACAAAAATCTGATTTTGTAAGATTTTCTTTTCCAAAAATGACATTACAAGTTTGTCATTTTTTAAAATAGAAAGAAATATAAATAAAAAGTGGAAAGAAGTCATATTTTTTAAAATCATAAAATTATGAGTATAAGTGATAATCTTGCGAGGATTTTGAAAGAAATGAATCATATTTAAGGAAAATATATTTTTTTTAAAGTCTGTGAGTGTGAACTAATATTGTTTTTAGACGTAAAGTTGAAATATTGCAATGAAGTCCGATTTAAAAAAAATAAATAAAAAAAATAAAAAATAAATTCCAAGAAAAGTTTATGGAATTAAAAAAAAGAATATAACTTTATGAATTTAGTTTTTTTTTTTCAAGAAAAAAGCAATGTTGCAACAACAAAGTATTTTTCTTGGGGGGGGAAAAAAAAAAAAAAAAAAAAAAAAGAATGAAGTCAAAGCAACTACTGGAACGCAGTCCAATTACATCACAGAGGAAAGTTTGTTGTGAGGTGTTCCTGCTCATGAGCTCATTTGCATGTTATTAGAGCTTTTCATTAGGGCCAGTCAAAGCGTGTTGTTCATCACGGAAAGGGCGCCGACACAAAGCGGCATTAATGTGAGCGAACGCGCTTGTAATGATGTCACGGCGAGGACAAAAAGCCCTCCGGTCGGCCTAATGCCCCCACCTCGGTCGCCCGCCCGCCTCGCTCGCCTCGCTCACCCACACTTCAGACGAGCGCCAGTGGGCCTAATTGGCAACATGCGGCCTCATCTGAGCGGCTGCCATTGTCCTGCTCACTTTTTTTTTTTTTTTTATCCTACTGCCCCCGAATCCATTTTCAAGTCAATTAGCTGCTCGGCCAGAGAGAGCGCACAATTAGACCGCGAGCACTAGCAGTCACACAAGCTGAGGGCCACAGTCAAGCGGCTTCAAGTAAGTAAGGGACAAAAAAAAAACAACCACACATACTCAGATATGCACAAAGCACATCACTCCAACCCCTTTCACACTGCCTGGAAAAGACGAAAACAATGAAAATGACACGGAATTGAGGGGGGCCAAGTCGATTCAGGAATTTTCCACCTTCACAGGTCGTCAGCGGCGCCTTTTACACTGCCTGTAAAGTTGTCGTCTTCTCACTTTCCCTCGTGTCGCTGTTCTGTATTAATGACACTGACACGGAATTGGGGGGAGAGGGTGGGGCGAGGTCTGTTTGGGAATTCCCCCCCTTCAGTGATAGTGTCAGAAGTCCCTTGCACAGTACCTGGAAAAGACATCATTTTTCCATCTTATTTTCATGTCGGTTCGGGAATTTTGTGCCTTCAGAGGAATTATAAGAAGCCCTTTCACACTACCTGGAAAAGACAAGTTTCTGTCTTATCATGTTGCTGTTTTGTATTAATGGCACCATCATAGAATTGGGTTGGGGTGAAGCCGTTTTGGGAATTCTCTGCCTTCAGAGGTACTCTCAGAAGCCCCTTTTTACTCTGCCTTTAAAATCCATCATTTTTCAACATCTTTACATGTCCATGTTTAGTATTGAGGGATCGGTCTCTGAATGGGAGGGTGGGGGGTGAGATTTACCGTGCAATTTTCAATCTTTAGAGATACAGTAATATTTACAAGCAAAAGTCAGGATTTTCCTGCTTTATTTACATGTCACTGTTCTGTATAAAAGTCACAGAAACAATTTCCGGTGTTGAGTCGATTCACAAATGATCTGCCTTCAAAGATAGAATCATAAGCCCCTTTCATGCTATTGGTAAATACTACATAAAGCCAATATTTTCCCTATTTTTATGTGCGGATTGGAGGGACGACAGTGACCTAGCAATTTTTCACCTTCTGAGGTAGTATCGGAAGCCCCTTTTTATAATGCGTGGAAAATAACGCGTTTTCAAACTTTTTGCCATGTCACTGTTCTGTATTAATGAGACTAACACTGACTTGAAGGATGAAGTCAAACCGACAACTTTCCGCTTTGCGATGTAGGATGTTAGATTTTTTTATATAGCTTAATAATAAAAGCATAACACCCTCTGACCCCAAATGTTTTCCCCCTACTAAATAAAATTACTTATTCTATGAAATACTTGCTGACACATACATGTAAAATAATAATTTATGCATTCTGACGGCATATCTAACCTGAAAATGTCGGCATTATTTTTTTTTTAGGATTTTTGGACATCTGGTTTGAGTTGGCCAGGTGAAAAATGGTCAATGGTAGAATGTTATCTGTATTGTTATGACTACAAATGCTAGCCTTATGGGAGGAGACAAACGTCACAAAAACGTCCTCCTCTCACCTCTTATTAGATCTAAAGCCATTGCTGCTTATTGCTTTCATCCGTCTGCTTTTTTCTTATTGGCAGTCCCGCCAGATCGGACGCCGCTTTGGCCTTCCTGATGGAGGTGCCGCCGCCTGTCTCTGCGTATCATCTGTTACAGCTGACGGAACATATTGGATAATCGATTTTGTTAGGGTCTTTATAGGTCTTTGTAGGACCTTGTAGAACGATTAAAAAAAAACCCATCCCGGTGCCTTTTGAATCTTTGATCTTTGCCAGAGTGGAGATGTCATAGAGATGCTCAGGAAGGTTGGATTACACCGCCAAAGAAGGTGTTATGTGGTCCATGCGCGTAAGTAGAATTCTTTGTCTGCCCAGTGAGGTGCCATGAAATATGAATCAGTCAATCCAGATAAATGAACGCTTTGCGTCAAGCTATGCAGTCATACGTATGGCCAGTTGAATCCGTCAAATATGGACATGAAGTTCATTTTATTTTAATTTTTTTAATTTACTGTTTATGTTGTGTTTTTTATGTTGGTCAGACACTTTGGCCCTGGATAAAGCTCTGCGGCCATCCACAGCCACTTGAATCTGTCAAAATCAAAAGGCACACCTTAAAATGTAAAATGATACAGTTCAAAATCATAAAGCTCAACCGATCTCGCGACTGACCAATCACAGCGCAGCCGAGGTCCGCCACTTTGCCTCTGGCTAAAGCTATGCGGTCGTCCACATAGTCAGTTGCATGTTATTTGCGGTGCCCAGTTCTCGTGCTTTTGCATGAGGTGGGAATAGGTTGCATAGCATGCGCGTGTCACTGATTGACATAATGAGACGCGTGGAGATTGAGGCTCATCGGCAGCAGCGGGAGTGCCGAAATGAACAATGTTCATTGCGATGAAGGGGGTGTCATTGGCGAGGCAGCAAACACACGCTCACAATTAGTAGGGGGATAACTAACAGATTGACTGACAGTCAGCACGTCTAAAACTGGTCTCATTTCAGTTTGCTTCAAGGGGAACTAAACTCAATTTTTCTTTTATTATTTTTTTTGCAAGAATACGATATATGTGACCCCACTAGTCTAAACACAATATTCTGATGACTATTGCATTTGTGAAATGTCTACAATATCCATCTGGCATTACCCAAAAAGTCTTAAAATGTTTGGAATAATAATAATCATTTTTATTTATTTTTTTACAACACAAGGGCATCCACTGACTCCACAAACATCACAGCCTCGTCTGCAAAATCAATGTCTACCGCTCCTTTAAAATGTTGGGATTAGCATTTTTGTTGTAGTTGCAGAATAACATCCGAGAACACTCCGCTCTCAGCACTCACACATGATGTTGTTTGATGTCTAAAATGTGTGAAGAGCAAACCAGCGTTAAGGAAACAGTTTGAGGATAGAATTTTGTGTTTTTATGTATTTATTTATTTTTGCTGCTCCCAAGTGTCAAATAGAGGTTATCCAAAGTTTAGCTCCTCACAAATAATTTAGTGCATTGAAACAAAAATGTAATTTGAAGGCAGGCAACTAGGTTCAGTGCCCTCGCTAAGGAAGCCCCCCCCCCCCCCCCCAAGCATCCCTCCAACAGTGGTCCTCGTACCTCAAACCTCCCCGAGCCAAAGTCCCAATACGGATATTTGGAGACGAATCCAGGACTGAATTCCAAATGATTCCTGGACTTGACCGGTGACTCAGAGGGAATGCTAATGATGCATTGGCTCGGCACATGTACGAGTGAGAGCACCTGGCATTAAAAAATCTGGGCCTGCATGTCGTTAACTCCACGTTTGATGGTATAAAATCTCAATGTCGGTTGCGGCTTCTGACCTCTGCAGCTTATTAAAGGAGGCCCGCTTCTTTGTATGTATGTAAATGGACTCCCAGTGCTTTGATTGTTAATAAGCTCTTCAATGCATAAAACAGTAAGTCAGCGCTTACTAGTATAGTTGAAAACATCCAAATTGAAACACGTCTTCAGATTGTGAGTTTTCAGTCATTGAAATTTCCTTGACAAAAGGAGAAGATTTTAAATTGTTTTTCAAAAACAAATTCTCAAGCTCAAAAATGCCCTTTTTGGGCAAAGATACAGACCTAACCAAACTACATTTTAAAAATAAATTTTCATTTCAAAATGCGCCCTGGATTGAAATGCTAACAGTATTGTTTGGGAAAAATAAGCTAAAATATGTATGTAAAATACATTAAAATGTTTATAAAATGAATTCATTAATAATTATTCTCAGTCAGTTTAGTTATAATTGAAAACCTGACTTGTATTTTAATTGTATTTTACTAATGGCTCATGTTATGTTTTATTGAATCAATTAAGACAATTAATCATTTACAATGAATCAATTAACATTCTTTAGTGGCATGCATGAATAAAGAAATGAATGGATACATTTGAATTACCTCATTTTAAGAAGAAAAAAAACCAGCTAAATGAATGCAACAAATATTACATTTTTTTTTTTTTAATGATATAAATGGTCCGTGGATCATACTTCGCCCACCCTTGGTATAGCATCTCAATGTCAGTTGCGGCTTCTGACATCTGTGGCTTATTAACGGAGGCCCGCTTGTTTGTAGAGTATGTTAATGGCTTGTTAATAAGGTATTTTAAGGCATAAAAAGTAAGTCACTGCTTGGCTCATCAAAGACAAGTCGTGCTGCGGTCCAGGACCACGCTCATCGCTTCGGCCACGTGCAGTAAACCCACCCGCAGAAAGTCTCATAGCTCCAATAATTTGGACCGGCGTTGTTTGTCAGCTGTTGCCTTGATTGAAGCTCTAGCAGCCATGTTGGCTCTCATTTGCATATGCAAATCCACGAGCAGGCCAAGATGGCTGGCTCCTGGCAACACTCCCCCCCTTGGTGGTAGAAATGAGGAAGCGAGATAAACAAACAGATGGAAGGCAGAATGGAATATTGAGGAAAGGAAAGGAAGGGAAGGAGGCGTTTAAAAAGTGATGAGCGGCGAGCCAGGCCGAGCCAAAGGGACTCAAAGTGTGAAACTCTCAACCAGAGAGTCCCCCCCAAAAGGATGCTTCAAAAGGTCTTTTTGCCAGGAGTGGAGGGATTGTGAAAATTAGTCATGCTGCTTTAAGGTGAAGTCAAGGTCTCATGAGGTTCTATTTGAGGGTTCAGAGACCAAATTGTATCGGGTTTAGAACCAGGGTTTGAGTTGTTACCCCAGTGAAGGTCAACCCGGACTACTATAAAGCCCCCACAAAGTGCACTAGCAAGTCTTGCAGTGAGTCACAGGTGCGCTAAAATTGCTGACTTATCACCCAACGGCTGAAATGGACCCTGTTCTAAACTAAATCTTAGTCCTAATGTGGACCAACAAGATAGGGATTCCGTTCTTCGCATTTTGATTTCATTTGAAAACTCTTTCCGATTTCTCTTTCTGGTCCACTTTATGTCAGTAGTCCTAAATACATTCATTTCTTTGGTGTTGGGACTTGACGAAATTTTCTCTCTCCACATCAACTGCAATGTGAACCACTTGGTCTATTTTACGCATCCAAGTGAATTTAGAGCAGTTCATCGGCATTTTTATGTGCAAATATGTATACTTGAAGTAAAATTAGATGCGGCCAGGGGTTTTCACACTTAAAGCCTTAAAAAAACTGAAGTCAGTCCAAAGAGTGAAACAACAGAACATCTAATGTGACCTCAATGTTGCTTCAATCAATATGTTATGAAGAAATGAGTGAACTGGGACCCAGACCGAAATCAAGCCGAAGTGAGACCAAATCCGATTGTTCACACTGTGGCTTCTCAAACGTAACAAATTTTACTCAGTCAGGAGCAAAAAGTGAACTGCCAGAAAAGAAATTCATTTCTTGGCATTTTCAGTTCATTTCAAAATGAAACTGGATTCTCTCTCTCTGACCCAAATTAGGTCAAGAGAATCCTTAAATAATGTATTTCTGAATTCATACCCAACAACAGCATCTCTCAACATTCACTTGAATGATGTCAGCAAATCGCAGTTTGTCATTTTCTGTTTGGTCGCCACCAAAGTAAGCCTTCTAGTTCCAAACATTCTGGTTCTTTGTCATGATGGCACAAAAGAGCACAATGCCAGTGGAAGGTGACACATGACACTGCTGAGACGTGAGGTGGTGCGTTAATGGCGAGAAAAGGCCCGTTAAAGCCTCGAAGACTCCAAAAAATGGGATGGCAGCGACTTCACTGGCCTCCATCACGTTATGAGACTTAATTAAAAAGTCCATGTGCCACTTTAATGGCCACAGCAGAGCTGGTTTGTGTGCGCTTTTTAAAAGCCTAGCTTCCCTAATGAGCGGCAGAAGAAGACAAATGCCAGGACCTGTGGTGCCGGGTCACCGCATCCCGCCTGCGTCAGGAGGACGCATAACTGCGTCTGCGACCGCTCGTTTTATTGAAAGATGTTTGCAGCGGCCAGGCGGAGATGAAGCAAAGTGACAAATAAGTGCGTCGGCTTGCGGCCATGTTGCCCCTGGAGTGCTCATATTTTTGCAGCCAAGCACGACCAAGCTTTGAAAGACAGACTGCCTCAGTCCCTCTGTCTCGCTTGAGTTTGACACATGGACCACTTTGTTTGTCCACTGTCAAAGGTGTCTCGTTGCCGTTCTTAAAGGGAAACACGTATTTGAATAAAGGGACTTCTAAGGATACGTTCCAACTTGTAGTGTTAGTCCCTATAAAGCAAAAAATCTTCACAATTTGACACACCACAGAGAAGAGTGTTGTTTACAACGATGCCAAATTTGAATGATTAAAAAAAAAAAAGAATTGGGAAGCATATAAAATGAGGCTTTCAAATTGGGAAAAATCAAGCAGTTCTCTCTCCTCTCAAATGCTGTGGGGGTGTCCGTTGACTGCACTAAAACAACACCTCGCTCAACTGTCAATCACATACCACTTCTACGATCTAAAAAAATGGTTGCTACTTTGGCTAGCATCTTTCTTATGCTTACACATAACTTCTTTTTGTTTTACCTGCAAAAATATATCCGCTGAAAGCCTCCGGTGGATAAAATGTACTCACTCTAAAGCAGCTATGCCGGCGAGAAGCCCCTGTCCGTGTGCTGACTGTCAAGTCTGACTTTTTGCAAAGATTTTTTTCTGCCCTTCTTCCTCTTTCGCCTTTCCCTTCATGACGTACGCACGCTCACAGCAGACAACGAGACGCTCTAATGTGCCCACGCCAGCCCGAAGCCCAGGTCCACACCCTCGCTGTCAACTCGGATCCCAAGTGCAGTGTTGTCAGTTAATGAGCAGATCCATACATGTGGTGCATGCTGACACACCGGCTAACACCAAACCTCACCGGGTGGACGTCACTAAGCAATCATGCATGTGACGCTTATCAGACGCTAACGCTGTAAACGCACGCTAATCTGTGCTTCCAACAAATCTCAGTGCATCTATGCTTATCTTTTGGCTTTGACATTTTAGTGTTTCCAGCCATCACAGGTAAGTGGCTCTGCATCTTCACCCACCCTCGCTTCCAAGTCATGGGCGGAGCAACTCGGTGTGGGGTTGGTTATTATGTGAATTAAAAAACATTCTTCACAGCTCAGCAGGTTTTTTAATTACACACTTGATGGGTGGACGGGCCCAAAAGAGACTCAAATATTTGTAGGCAAGAAATTAAAAAGTCAACTTTACGTAACACGTCCCCTCTCAAACTCAATTAAGCTCAAATCCAAATATTTTGAAAAACTTACATATTGAGGCACATTTAAAATGTTCCGCAATTTCATTGCAGTTGTTGTGCAAATAATAATATCCAAAACAACATTTTGTATCAATTTTGAGTTCAAAACAACCCCTTGTGTGCTGTGTTTTGATGAAAAAGCTAATGATATTGCTTCTTAAAACGTACACGACGTTTGATTTCGGATTTTGTCCATTTTGAACAAAAAGACATTTTAATCAATTTTCTGTAAACCTTGTTTTCAAATGTTTTGAGTTTTAAGCTGAAAAAATACTTTGGCATACAAATAAACAGTAAAAACAAAAATATTCATCCGCTGTAAGTGAAAAACATCCCCCAGTGTGCCGTGTTCTAAGATTTTGTGCGTTTTCAGGCTCCCCAATACCGTTTTCGCCCTGTAAACAGCGAAACCTACAACATTTGACCTATTTTTGATTTAAAACTGCTCCCAGTCAAGTTGCGATGATGCTAGCTATTGTCGATCTGTTCAAATTATTGTGTTAATCGGCGGTGCGATTAAGGCAACGTGCATTTGTTTCCATTCAGTCTGACCGAAAGTGCTTGATCAAAAGTGCCCTGTTAAACTTGTCAGAAGTGAATAAAAGAGTGTCGTTTAATGGTTTATTTCACAAAGAAAATCAACAAATGTTGAATCGCGGATGTATCTCTGTTGTGTACTACTGCGCTATTGTGCGCTGTTGTGTAAAATTCACACACTTTGAGCGTAATTAGACAGCCTTTCCTATGCAAATGTTCCCCGCCGGAGTCGCGCTAGCCGCTGGATCGGCTTCCCCAAGTCAGTCAAAGTGAGCTCAACCTCTGACAGTGGGCCAAAGCCAGTGCGGCTTGTGGTTTTTATTTTCTTTTTGTTGGTCTTTTCTTTGCAGCCGGAGCCCAGGCAAACAAACTGCGCTCCTGGCAAGCGTATGCTACTTTGCACATAACAAATTACCAGCTTGGTAAGAGCACATCTGCAGCCGCCGACTTTTCCAATGTAATTAACCCCGGCCACGGAGTGATCCAAAATGGGAGCGGCAGAAGTGAGGAAAAAATGGAATATGTAGAGAATGGGAAGGCGCTGAATGCGAAGCACACAGTGGAGCTCTTGAATCCTTTATGCATTTTCCCCTCAATAGTTTACAGCAGTATTTATTTTGGCAATTTGGCATTGTTTAGCATTTTTTAGTTTGACTTCGACATTTATTTTTTTTTACATTTGAAATGTTTTTATATTCTTTAGTTTTTTTGTAACTAATTTGACATTTTTCATTTATTTTAATTTTTGTATTTACAGGTATTTGTCAATTCAGCATTCGTTTGGCATTTTTTATTTGGTCAGTTTGCTTTTATTCTGTATCTTTTTGCAACTTTTTTTGTATGTATTTTTTAGTAAATACTTTTTTGTTTACTTTGCGTTTGTTTTACTTATTTGGTCAGTTTTGTATTTAGTTTGTAATTTTACATTTATTTTTTAATTTTGTCTATCTGTTTTCATTTAGTCTTTTTGTAGTTATTTTGTCGTCACAACGGTGAAAATAATTCCTTCATCCAGATTTACTGTTTGTTCTTTTTGGCCTGCTGCGTGGGTCCCCGGGTGAGATGTCAGCCTAAAACAGAAGGGCTAAAGTGATTATGTGAGCGTGGTTGGAAGAGAGCGATGCCTTCAGGTCCTGTGGGAGGCCGGAAAACTCTTTGTTGACAGTAGAGATGAGGAGAGAGAGTAGTGGGTGGAGAGGCAGGTAAGAAAGAGGAAATGATCTAAACACACACAGTCAAAAGGGGAAACGCGGTTTGTGTTCTGTCTTTATGGAAACACATCGACATAATGGGGATTTTTGTCTTTGGTACCCACCAGTTTCTAGAAATCGCAACACGTTACTAACCAAAACAGCAGCACATCAACAGTCTCTCGGATGAATCAAAGACCCTGTAGAGTGAATTCAGAGATTTGTTTCTAAATACATTATGCATGTTTGAAGCTTGTTGCTGAAAACATGCAAATACTGAGAACTGTGTAGTACTCGATTGTGGAGCTATAGTGTTGAACAGTTTTTCACCATTTCAGTTTTCCTGATTTGTTGGGTGTGGCTAGAACGGCGCCCAAGCATGCGCCCAAGCATGAGTCGTCCCTCCACCACTACATACAGTAAGAACTTGAGCGCCTTTGTTCAGATCAGCGGTTATCCCGCGCAATAACAACGTGCAGTTAGCTAGCTACGTATGCCTGGACCCCGGAAATTCATCTTCGCGACGGACAGTCTGCTTGCATAGCCGCTTTAGAGTGCCTTGTTGTCGCCTGTGAGTGTGCCCACATCATGCGGAGAAAGAAGGGGGGGGCGGGGGGGGCGGGTAAAGTCTGCTGACTTGAGAGCCAGTGTGCGTTCCGGTGCTTCGGGGCGCCGTGGCCGCTTTAGAGCGCCTCATTGTCGCGGCGTGGAAATGCCCTGCGAAGACTGGTTGGGGTATTTTCAGCCCCAGGAGGCTTACAGCAGTTGTATTTACATGGCTCAAATATATAGAGGTGAAAGGATGTGTTGTACTGTATTTGATTGACAGTTGAGCAGGCCGTGGTTTCAGCGCATTCAGCAAACATTCCTGCATCCTTCATGCGCAGAGAGAAGAGTTTGATTTTTCACCTTATTTTAAAGCCTTGTTTTATATACATCCATCCATTTTCTGAGCCGCTTCTCCTCACTAGGGTCGCGGGCGTGCTGGAGCCCATCCCAGCTGTCATCTGGCATGAGGCAGGGTACACCCTGAACTGGTTGCCAGCCAATCGCAGGGCACATAGAAACAAGCAGTGCTTTTTTTTTTTTTTTTTAAATCATTAAAATTTGGCAAGGTTGTTAACAACTCTCTTGTCTGTGATTTGACAAATTCACAAGACATTTAATTTCTCTTCACAGGGACTTTAAAGTGTGGTGAGGCACTTATGACAAAGACGGCAGCGACGGGGCTATGAGACCCTTAAAACGTTCACGTGATGCCTAGAAAGTGATTAGTCGCCGTCTCTCTAATAAATGCCGTGCCCCAATTAGTTATTACTAACCTCAATCACTTAAGAGAAATAAACGCAGCGCTTAAATAGATGCCATCAGGGGACGAAAACTACGTGTAGTACATGTAATTATCTCACTTCATTATCCACGCATGGACGTTAAAAGAGCTGCTGAGCCCATTTGAACTCTGTTGCTAACCAAAAGAGCAACACGTAGACTTTTGGATGCGCCCCAATGTCGTGTGCATCTTACAATTACAGTATGTTTCCGTAAGCTCTTGACATGTGGTCACACCACAATGTTGTGTTGCAATCCGTCGTTGCATTCTGCTCCAGTAGCCTCTGACGTGGTCGCTCCACAATGTTGTGTACATCCATAAATATGTTTCTGTAAACTCTTGACTTGTGGTCACTTCACAATGTTGTGTGCGTCCATAATTGCATTCTGCTTCAGTAGACTCCTGACATGTTGTTACTCCACGATGTTGCAGGCATCCGTAGTTGTTTATGTAAATGCTTAATATGTGGTTGCTCCACAATATTGAGTGCATTACTTAATAACTATGCTTCAGTAGACTCTGACGTGGTCGCTCCACAATGTTGTGCGCATCCATAATTATGTTCATGTAAAAACTTGATGTGGTTACTCCACACTGTGTGCACTATGTTCATGTTCCTGTAGACTCTTGACATGTGGTCCTCCCCTGGCAATGTTGTGTGCATCCATAGTTATGGTCCTGTAAACGTTTGACGTGGTTGCTTCACAATTTTGAATGCATTCATTAATAACAGTAAGCTCAATTAGACTACTGAGATGTGGCTCCTCCACAGTGTTGTATGTATCCCTACTTATATTTCACTGGACTCTGACGTGTAGGTACACCACAATGTGATGTGCATCCATGTTTACAGTGCATCTGGAAAATATTCAGAGTGCTTTTATGTTGCAGCCTTATTCCAAAATTTAATAAACGTATTTTTCCCCCGCAAAATTCTTCACACAAGATCCTATCATGACAACATGATTGTTTTGTCAAATTTTGTTAATTTACTACAAATACAATAACTTATAGTCGAATATTTTAATACAATTCCACAAATGTACAAATAAAGGCCTCCACTTGATCTGCAGTTGAGAAAATTAAGGCCCTCCCTTGGCCACCGAAAAAACCTCATTTACAATCGGCCATCTTGGTGGCACATCAACTCCAAAGTCCTTGACACGCTCAAGGAGCTGAGCCGTCCTTTTATCGGCGCCTCGCAGACAAATCCACTCTCAATGTTCAGTCATCGCTGCAGTAATCCAGCAGAGAATTTACACATTGTCGACTTTTGTTGTTGTTCTTTTTCTACTCCTTTTGAACAACGCGTTCCTCTTTTTGCGCTCTGAAGGAGGCTTGCTTCAACAACACACGGTGCAAATTAGCAGCAAGCTGTCACACGTCCTGGTTGGAGCGCTTATACGTCCTTTGTAAATGTCAAAGGAAAGCACAAATAAATAAAAAACAAAACATGACCAAATAAGAGAATAAGAACATTTAAATAAATACGGAATAAAAAAAATAAATGCCATATGACTAAATAGAAAATACAAAATAAATGTCAAATTGACAAAAACAATTTAAAAATAAACACAAATGCAATATAACAAAGTAAAACCGAATACAACATAAACAAAATGGAAAAAAATAAATTAAAAACTAAAAGATGAATGCACACTAAGTAAAAAAAATTACAAATTGAAAACAAATGAATGGAAAAAAATTAAATACTGTACATACAAAATTATTAACTATTCAAATAAATAAATAAATTGAAAATGACCAAATAGATTGATGCAAAATGAGGAAATATGTGCCAAATGAAAAAAGAATGAAAAATAAATGAAATAGTAAAAAAAGGAACAAACTAAATGACAAAATATAACAAAATGAAAAAAAAGACAAAAAGTCCTGTGTGACTCTAAATACAAAGTCAATGTCAAATGACTCAAGCAATAACTCAAATAAAGCAAATTAAATGTCAAATGTCAACAGCCAGTTTTGCACCTCATACTTACCTAATAAAATGTCCCAGTATTGAATATTTTGGATTTTTAAAAAAAAAATGTAATAATAAAAAAAGAGTCAACATACTCTATATTCTCTCCCCCCCCCGCCTTGTCGCTCTACACATTGTCTTACAGTTGGGTCTGTTGTGTTTAATGATGACGCCGATGATTATATTGCCTAATTGATCATAAGCAAATATCTGCTGTGATGCCTTCAGTCACCTCCCCCCCCCCCCCCCCAAAACTCTGGTGCAGGGTAGTAATTGAGTGCGAGCATTGTGTATTCTCCACTCGATAAGCACTCTAATTGAAGTGCAAATTCAATAGTCTCTCATCAGCCTCATCAGGCTGCGGCTAATTAAAAACATCACCGCACCCAGCGCCGCGTCACCGTCCCGCTGCAGGTGACACGCATGCAGGTCGCGGTCGGCATTATAAACAATACACAGTTAGTCACGTCACTAGAATTAAATATGATTGTGATATTTTGCATTTATACCACGATACCAGAAAACGACAGTGGACAATCCGATATATGCGCAACCTACTTCCGCATTCGGCAAAACGGGCAGAACTGGGACAATTTAAACATCTACAGTGTCTTTTTTTTACATTTCACCGCGCAGAGCCACCAAAGATGACAATATTTGATGTTTAGTTCGTGTTTACATATATAATATTTGTATAAATAAATGATATACTGTACATGTATTTAACTTTTTGTCCGAAGCAAAATTTTGGCTTCCATCATGTCTTCAAACCGGAGTCGCGCTCGTTAGCGTAGCATACACAGGAAGTCAGCTATTCCGGTTTCCGGGTTTGGTCATGTGATGTTGCGCATAGAGTGGATTCTGGAACTAATGGACCTTGTCCGTGACAAAGGGGCGTTTTGAGTTCCACCTGGACACTATTTTCTGTCGAGGTAATTATCACCCCCCCCCCCCAAAAAAAAAAAAAAAAATAAATAAATAAATTATTTTAACATGAAATTTAATTCTGAAATATGTATATATATTCATAAATATTTAAGAAATAAAAAATAGAATGAATAAAAACAAAAAAGATTAAAAAGAATACATTCCAATTAAAACAAAACTTTTCAGTTAAGCCTGGTGACGTGTGTGTGTGTGTGTGTGTGTGGGAGGGTGAGCGGGCTTTGCAGCTTTAATTAAACTTTGTGTTTTCTCTCTCAGTAGAGCCACACATGCTTATTTATTTCTTGATAATTGCATTGGAGTGCCGAGCCAAAGCACGGAGCGCCTTCCCAAACATCCCAGCATTTGTCGGCCGTGGCCAAGTCAAGACAATATGAGACAATGTATCTTTAATAGGGGGAAAAGTGTCCATCCCTTGAATATTATTGTACGAGGCGATGAAAGGCGGCGCGGATGAAAACAATCCAGGTGTCACAACAAGCTTCCTCCTTTCTTCAGCTGCCAGATTTCCTCCTCTGCCTTTTTACTCGCCTCTCCGTTCGCCTTAAATGAAAGATCCCACCAGGCCAACTTTTGGACGAGCATCACAGCCAAGCCTCGCTTCATCCCCCAAGTGCTTTTGTTCGCGTCGGATGATCTCAATCTTCAAAAGGGGGTTGGAGGAGGTACGAGGAGAGGAGGGTTGAAAATCACATTAGTCGTCGTCTTCTCCGGTGGAATTTGCCAAGACAGCCGACATGGGCAGCGTCCCACATGCGGTGACTTGATGCCGACTCACATCTGCCACACAAATAAATAAACAAACAAACCTGCTTTCTCCTCACAACCCAATTAAGATGCTGGCACTGCATTCAAAAAGCACACCTCTTCTTCTTCTGAAAAATAGTGCAGTTTATGATGGCAGGTTCACATTCAAAACCTTTTTTTTTTGGTATGTTTTTGTTTTTACACCTCCTGCCTGCAGGTGGTGCTGCAGCTTGTTGTTGTGTCATGTTGAGCTCATGATGGGAAAACCTCATACAGCATTGGTTAAAAGTTCAATACAATTGTAATTGGGGCAGTGATACTTTCGCCTGACACTAGAGGGAACCTGCGTACCACTGGAGGTACTTGTGCCACATTGAGTATCACAGCCGTAGAATATCGGGACGCCAACATTGGATATCGATACATTTCTGATGGTAAGTGCACCAAGGAACAGTTGTTAGTCCTGCTTTTTTTTTTTTTTTTTTTTAAATAAAAATGTAAAAAAAAGAAAAACAGCAGCTTTTTTTCCCTTTGAAAATAGACAAATCAGTTTTTCAAAGCTGGAGAGCTGCAAAGAATAGACAACCTTCTCGATATATCCAGCCATCTCTATATAAATATCATTATTTATTTATTATATAGTTATATTGATTAGCGCAGGTGCAAGATGTATATTCCATGGCACAGTACTGGCTCTGCGGGTTTCCCACTTTGAAATGAACTTGTCACTTATTGTTTCTTCCTGTTAACTTTTTCAGCATGTGGCTGCAGAAAATGGGCAGCGGTGACAAAGTGGACAATATGCAGTACGATGCTTGAAGCGTCCACGAAAGGTACAGCAAGAAAAACGTAAGCTACTGTCAGCATGTTAATTAGCAGGATAATTGAACAACTGACAACTACAGTGGGCTAACCCCATCTTTGCCATTTCGCAGCATGGTGATTTAAAGATTTGTGCCTGCAATAAAATCTGGGGGATTCACTATACATCTTGGTGATTTGTAGTGCAATGATTATTTTTTTCGGAAATTGCTGTTTGCCTCAGGTTTTAGTTTATTCCAAACATCCATTAAATCTATGAATATTTCAAGAAAGATGATATACTGTGTAACATTCACTGACTAAAATGTATATGGACTGGCACCTAAGCTTAATCACGACTTACTTTCTGAGTCTTCTATCAATCTGTCTGAAACCCACACTCCTGGATGTTTTTGCAGGATGTGAAGCCTGGTTTCATGGGCATGGCCATCTTGGAATTGGGAGTTGGCCCAGTTGTTGCACTCATACATCAGGAAAAGTGCAAGTGCTAAGTGCAAAAATCAACGATACTCTTATCTCTTGGAACTAAACCTTGATTTAGACCTGAAAGATATTCATTTTTGTGTTCATTTCTGCACTTAACTGAAAATGGAATTGGCCCACTCTCGTTCTCAGTGAGTTGATTGGAGTTTTAAAGTATAATGCAGATGGCGTTGTTGTTCATTGCTCATTTTGGTCTTTTGGCCGTCGGCTTTAATTTACGAGAAAGCGGCGGGAGTTGAAATGCAAATCACCAAGTGACATTTATAGATGCACGCATGCAGACACGCACACACACATGCAAATAGCAAACAAAGCTTGATGCTGTTAATTCCAGAGAACAACGGAATTATTCCCACGAACAGCTGCACACGTCTCCTCGTGACGGTGACCGTCTAGCAGGAAAGTCGAGAGCCACAGAAATAATATCCGACGACGATGTCACTCGGTAGAACGAAGACCTCCGCCACGGCCCAAGAATCCTAATCTTTCGATTGAAAAATTGTCGCACGGGGCGCCAGTGTTCCACTCCAGTCCTGAAGAAGTGTTGCGAAGGTTACAGTGGCTCCGAACTGACAGCTGTTTTCACCACAGCAAACAACCTACCTACCGACATCACTAAACAATATACAGTATTGTACCAACCGTCAAGCCAAATGAAACCCACCGCGTTCAAACGTAACCTCCTTCTGCGCTTCATATTCACTCGCTGGCAATTAATCTAAAACGGAACCCTGAGTGTGTTTTTATTGATGAGATGAATGAAAAAGTGATGAGGAAACCATACCGATGTAACCTTTCGGATGTTGGCTGTGTCGATGTGAGAGGAGCACCTGCACTTAAAAAGAATGGAATAGATGTTGAAAACCGTAATTAGACCGATGGCCTTTTCTTCTGCCGCCTCTTGGCAGCTCCTGAAAGATGCAACCTTTTCTTTTGTAAAGTGGGCATATATGTGTGTGCGTGTGTGTTAAAGCATTTACACTGAAGCGTTTTTACTGGCGTCATAGCATAAGTCCAACTTAAACTCTCTGGCTGACGAAGGACGAGCCGAGGCCGGCGCATTTGTCTCGCTCCTGTAGGGTAAATGACCCAGAGCGATATTTTTACACACAAGCGCCCACATGCCCACACAGTCCCCCGTCTTCATTTACTACACGACGTGGCCATTTGCTTTATTTACGGGAGGAGGGCCCCGGTGAAGCCGCCGGGGAATAGGCGGCGAGCCAATGGAAGCGGGGCGTGCTAATAGAATGTGACAGGCGGCGAGTCGTAGAGGCCACTCAGGCGTCGTAAAGCTGTCGCCAGTCAAACCGCCAAATTTGTGGCAATAACCTGCTGACTTTTTTCCGCCGCTTGTGAGCTCCACTCGAGGCGGCGGGGCTCTCGGGTCACTCCCACAAATATACCGATACAGTCAAAGTGCCCCATAGGGATAATTATTGGATGCCGAGATAACTTTTTGTACCTTTAGAAAATGTGTCCAGGCCCCTATGCAATCTTCTAACTGCCTGTATTCGGGAACATTTCACCCACCAACTTACTGAGCTGACGGACTGATGCGATGTACCGACCAACGCCACCAACCAATTTACCAAACATGCTCACATTTTCGGCGGCAGGTGCCTGAACTTCGGGCAAGGAGCCATGTAATGTTTTCAGCTGTGTTATAAGTGCTGTGGTTAATTTTGCAGCAAACAGTTTCAGGGATTCCTACTTGTGTGTCTGAGGACTCAGGACATGTGGACTAAATGGCGCGAAGAGGGAGGGGCAAGGCGGGGGCTTGTGTGTGCTTGGGCCACAGTTCACACAAGAACTCAAACAAATGCATGTCAGATAATAAAACACTTTTGGGGGACTTGATGACAGAGAATTGATGAAAGAAGTTCTTTTTTTAATTTCTTGAATATTGATGGCTGGAGAAAAAAATGGGCTCACTAGAAAGAACACTTTTCTCATCCAGGGCAAAAGGGCAGGTGCTGGAGCACCGCAAGGGATCTTTCTGTGCACGTTCCTGTAACATACTGACCACCCTGACTAATAACCGACTAACCAAACCACCCACCCGTCCGCCTACAGACCATGTCAGACCTTAGAATGCTGTTGTTTCTGCATTGAATAGTACTTACTGGGTTGACTTTCAGTAGCCTGAAATCAGTCAAAAAAAAAATTAAATGAATATCATGTAATAGGGTGTCTGATTTTTCCGAGGACAAAAATGCAACTATAGACTGTCATGGAGTGTTTGTGATTGGCCTGACATAACGGATGGCAACAAGTTTTGATTTAGTTTGGATGGCAATTGTGTGAAATGAGATATGGAACAGGACACTAATGGCTCTTTCAGTTTTGGATGCTAAAATGTTTTTTGATTGTACCACGGTATGACTAAAGAGTTCTGCAGTGTTCCGGTTTCCAATAACACTTGAGTAGGCGGAGGAGGAGCGACATGGATGAAACGGAGTCTTTTCAGAGCAAAAGTAATCTGGAAGGTGAGCCTACGTGCCTATATGTTGAGCACACTCAGTTTGGACCAGTGATCACAACTGCCGTGCAAAATATGAATTTGGTGTCAGCCCAAAAGTCACGGGCAATTGTGCTGATATTATCTGCCATTTAAACGGGGTTGAGAGTGGCTGGCCATCTTAATGGTGGGATTATCGCATGGAACGCTGTCACGGTAGAGCGAGATGGTCTGATTTGGCATTTGAGAGGGATGTCATTCATCACAGAAATGTCAGGACGTTTGGAATAACTTCATACTTTCTGGGAAAAAGTGAGAGAGTGAAACGATGGAGTTTGAGATGAACCCAGAGTTGAGGTTTTAATTTCAAAAAACAAACCGTGTTTTGGAGCCAGATGCCCGTCAAAAAATATGAGTAGCGTTCCAGTGGATTTTTCCTCGTCATTGGGTCAACATTATTGAAAGGCATTGGGAATGGATGGTCAGATTCTAGGGTTGGACTGTACCATTCTTGGCATAGTGAAATTTCATCAAACCTATTTGATCTGCGCCTTTTTGTAGATCTGTAACAAAATGTATTAGTTTTTTCCTTGGCCCATGGAAAATGGCTACGTATTGTTGTGTATTGTTTTGCGTAATCCTGATTGACTGACAATTAAGTCCAGACAATGCGGCTCGGAAGAGGTTTAGTAACGCGCATCACAGCGGGTCGGTCTTCTGACCATCCGCCAAAATGTGGAGCTTTGTGTTCCTCGGCTGGCTCGACTTTTACAAAATCTAAAATTCACAAGTGAGGACTGCCTCGTTCCCCCACGTTCCAATCAGAAAACAACTTTTCCTGAGAGATGGGGGAAAGTGGGGAGGAAAGCGGCCAGAGGACAATGAAGGTGCACCTGCAAAATCGATAGTTCATACGCTTGTGAAATTGAAGTTTTGTCACAAAGCGAGTGCCCAAGTTGGAACATGAAATGGTTTTGGCGTTGGGCCCGTGAACAGCGGCATATTGATTCCCCTGAGCGCTCCCCAATCGTTGACCTTTGAAAGCATCACACACATGGGTTCTGGTGGGACGTCTTTTGGCATCCGCCGGCATTGCCTTGCATGCTTAGAAGTCATTAAATGTCTTCAGTTAATGCCAGATGACCCCAAATGTCCTTAACAGGACCCAGATGCACGAGACCTCTGTTCCCACATTTCTTCTTCCCCCAAACTGTTCAAATGTCAGCACATCCGTAAACTTAAATGGATGCAAAATGCCTCAAAGGTACTTACGTTTCCTCAATCTTAAAATGTCTTCACACCTCTACAAATGTCTCCTTATATCCCCAAATTTCATCAATTTCAAATGTCTTCAACCTCAAATGTCCGAAAATATCTCCAACCTCAATGTCCCCATGTGTCCTTAAATATTCCTGAATGTTCTCAAAATGGCCCCAGATGATAGTGGGGGAGGGCCGACTCATGCCAAAAAGCACAAGTGCATGCCTTGGCTTTGTTTTAGCCACGCCCCCAAAAATCTACAACCGAAATGGTAAAAGAGTTTAACAAGTTCATTTCTTTGTTCTCAGTCTTTGCACATTTTCAGCAAACATATATAATTGTAGCGTATATTGGTCAAATAAAAAAATAATTAATTTAGAAGAATAAGAATAAGAATAAAAAGAATAAACCGGAAGCGAGGCTTGCTTTGCTTCCGGTTTACCGTAATTATAAGTGTAATTGTTAAAATCAAACTAATGTCTCGAAAGGAGACCACGTCACTTTTTATGTATAAAATTTGGGGAAAATGACGAGAAACCTTTTTATCAGTCTCGTAATCTGACAGTTGCTACACTTTAGGAAATTTTGCGTTCTAGATGACAGAGGTTTACTTAAACTCAGAATGAACACACACACACACACAAAATACAACCAAGAGTGGAATTTGATGGTATATTTAATGACATCAAAATGGATCGAAAGGGGAACACGCAAAAGGGGTCTAACTAAACAAAGAAAATAACACTAATAACGGTAAAAAGGAGGAAAATCGGCATACGGAAAGGGGAATGGGACATCATGTGTTGGACTAAAGTTGGAAACGTGAGCGTTTTCTACGTCCAGTGCGGACGGGAGAGAGAGGACAAAGTTGAGATTTTGTCTGAAGCTAGTAATTTCCCCGAAATTATTAGGCACTAATAATGTAGTCTGGCAAAGTTTGATTTCAAATCACGAGGAACAGTTCTCAAAAATCTTTTAAATGCCCTCAAATATCCTCCATTTCAAATGTTTTTTTTTTTTTTTACCTGAATTTATCCAAGTTATGCAATTAAGAACATATTCCCCTTTTGCAGTGCCGACCAGGCTGCAGACAGCAGAGTAAAACAATGCAAAGTAAAAGTAACAATAAATACAAACTGTACAATGTTATTTAAACAAAACAAAACTTAAAACAATACAATCACAAATACCGAGACCAAATCTTCCTCTGCAATCTAAATACACCACGGCTCCCTTCGTATTCACATTGGCACTTTGCGTCCAAAATACAACCCCGCTCTCTCCGGTCAGGCTCTGCGATGCACCCCTTCCACTTCGTCCGTCCCAGCTCTGCTTCGCCGCTCCCTGGCCCTCCCTCAGCTCTTGTTTTTTTCCTCCCTGGCACAATATGCGCCGCAAGCTTCCCCCGCTCGAGCTTTAATGAGGTGCATGAATATTCATGAGGAGGCTGACATCACCGTTCTGCGGGAAAGCGGCGACGTCAGGAGACCGTGGGGACGCGATGCTAGTAATGAGACGAATAAATGGCTCCTTCAAGTAGACGCCTCCCTTTTCTCAGTTCTCAGTCGCTCGGTTCATAGCGGTGCCGTCCCATCTCTGTTATACCCCAGATACTACCGCTGAAGCTGGGGAAAAAAACTAGCATCGATGTCCCCAAATGTCCTCTCATGTCCTCAAAAGTCCCCACATATTAAATGTCCTCATTCCAGAGCAACAATGGAAAAAGCTGGCAAATGTCTCAAATGTTTTTTAATGGCCCCATTCAATGACTGTACCTTTCACACACAACAGAGACAAGTGAACAAGGCTGACTTTGACATCCCGAAATTTACTCAAATGTTCCCACACATCTTGAATTGTCCCCATTCTGTGTCGTAGAAGTAAAGAGCACGATAAAAAGCTTAAAATCTTCGTTGTCCTAGAACGTCACTAAAAGTCACCACAAATCCTCAAATGTCCCTAAAAATCCCCATGTCCCCGCGACACATGAAAAAGCCAGGAAAAAGCTGGCACTGATGTCCCCAAAAGTCCTACATTGCCCTCAAATGTCCCCAAATGCCCTTAGAATTCCCCTTAATTTGCTCATTCCATGTTTGTCCCTTTCACATAGAACAGTGACGAGTGAAAAAGCAGGGAAACGATGATGTCCCCGAATGTCACACATTGTTCCCAAAAATGTTTTTCTATGACAGCAACAGCATGTTAACAATAAGCCCAAGACCTCCACAATGCAGACAGCGCATCCAATTCTCATTGTATAAAAAGCCTTAAATACGTGATTTACATTTACATGACGCTATTACATTAGCCTCTCACTGTAGAAATATACTTATTTTGGATCTACAGTACACAGTATGTATTGATAGATGGACAAATGTGATTTCTGCCAGCTATTTGGGAAAGTATTCTAATTGTATTAGGGCACACGACTAATTCAGTCCATGTTGATAAAGTCCAAAGTCCTTTGAGGAACCACACATTTTTTTCCTTTTATCAGTTCATTGTTTCACCTCCAGCCAATTATCAGTTATTATATTAGTGTCAAAGATTCCTTTCTTGCTGTGGGACACATTGACAGCCTGCAGACAGCTCTAAGTTTAACCTTAATAACACTGACAACATTAAACTTCCGGAACATACGCTGTGGTGCGCGTTATAAGCGTCCCTTGCAACTTTTTGGGGTGTTTGGTGTGGTGTGATGTATCCAGTAAACAGTTCATTTGGTCATTATTTGTATTAGTGTACATAGGAGGAGACAACACTTGAGGCACTTTTTCCAATATTTTCCTGTTCGGCACAGACACGTTTAGCCTTGGTGTGTGTGCGTGTTCGTGTGCATACTGTACGTGAGTGTGTGTGTGTGTAAAAGCTGTAGCAGCGAGGGCAGCAAGGCGGCTCGTTAAAAACCTCTTTGGTCTGCAAGGTCACGGCCCTGAATTTTCTCCCTTTTGTGAGTGGAAACGCTTCAACACACACGCATGGACACACACACACACACACACAGGATTTAAGTTTGGGGGAAACTTCCGTCACTTTTCTACCATTTTGAATGAAGTTGTTATTCTTCCTTTAGGTGAGACTATTCCAAAAGCTGACGTGTCTAAACCAAGTTTCAATCCAGATCGTATCCAGAGTTGGCGGCAATGTAAATGCATTTACTGTATATCTGTGTCAGATTAGGTTGTAATTTATTGTGTTTTTGTAGTACTAAGTATTTTTATTTTTAGGGTGGGGGGAGGAAATATGACTTTCTTCTAAGATCAGGTGACAACAGCCTTGGAATCTCTGATCTTACAAAAAATGCTCATATGGCACCAACTAAAATTAAGGCAAAATAAATCAAAACATTTAAAATATGCAACAATGTAGGCGGTGATCAAAACAAGCCACATACTTGCGTTCAACATCCCCAACACAGCCCCCCTCCTCCGAGTACACCTGAAAAATAAATCTTATTTACAACCAATTAAGGCATAATGTTAAATAAAAGAAATTGGCTCCAGTTTATAAGGGTCTTCGGTTTTTATGTGCTCTTATTTAAAGACAAAAAAATTGTCTCACACACCCATGGGTGTGCCCCAACAGAGCTAAAGTAGTACACATAATTAAGAAGCGAATAAAAATACACAATGTAAAGAATGCAAGTGTAGAGCAGAACAGTTTGGGGATTTCCTCATCTAAAAAAAACATAATTACTACAAAAATGAAGGCAATTAAGTCACATCAACGAGCGATCGATTCTTTATTGATCATGACTAAATGAAATTACCTCCCTCAATCATTGTAGCTAGCTTTTTGTTCTTTTATTTATTTTTTGAGGTAAACATGATCTTATCTTTGTCTGATAGGTACATTTGTTTGATGATCTTAAATATTAAAGTGAAGAAACTATACAAAAACAAAAATAATTTGAGAAGGGGACCTATACATGTTCACGGCACTGTACATTTTTACTATTTCCAAATGACTGATGTGTGTACACTACTTCATATATCTACTGTATACCTCTAGAAAGTACTATATGCGCTGGAGTGAGAAGAGCTTGTAGTAATCTACCTTGGCCTTGGCACTGCTTGGCACTCATTGAGTAAGATTGATGGCTCTTCAAGCACAATGGCTGCAGGAGACAATGATGGAGGCCAAGGGAGGATTTACAAGAGGGAAGCTGCGGAAAAAGAGCAGTAGATTGTCTGTGAATGATGGTCGTAAAAGATGGAGAAATTAGAGAGTAAATGTCATCGTGTGGAGGAGCTGATGCGATTGCTTCCCTGCTCTTCTCCCCTTTTCGCTTGTACGGAATATTGCGTCTACTGGGATGGAGGTGAGATTACACAAAACTGTCATCTGTTTGTTATCAGCAAATAATCCGGCATCATGTTTGGACATTTAATCTGGTGCTGTTTTGAAATCGCTTTGTTGATTAAAAAAAACAAAAACAACAAACAAACAAACAAAACCTGACATTGCAGCGCTTTTCCATACTCAACAACTCGCTTGTTCATCCAGACGAAAATCTACTGAATCTTTTAAAAATTCAGCCCCCGCAATCCGTTTCAAGTAGCAACGTGAAATTTGGTAGCCATGTCAATCCTGAGAAGACCCACAAAAAAGTCTCAGGAAGTCATGCCTGAAAAAACATAGGAAATCTGCCATGTTGGTTTGAAGCAGCCATTTTAGGGTCATTTTGGCCATTTCCACGGGTCCTTCAAAGATAGACTTGTCCAAGAGTTTGTCCGATTGCTACCAAATTTGAATCATGTCCACCCGACAGGTGGACAACGGTCAATTTCTTTGGATTTTAATTTTTGTCTTTGCATGGATACCGAATGTTTGTTGAGCCATTAATATTGCATTGTCAGAAAGAGCAAACCACTTTGAACGCTTTGGATTGGTCATTAATTCGTAAAAGTAACATCCACGTAGGCACTGACCAATCGTATCGATTTATAAAAGAATTTACCACATATGGACATGGGAGGTTTTGGCTCAAAGCCAGCGATATACACAAAACACAACACACACAAAATACAGTAATAATACACTATGGCTCCCTTCATCCAACCCTTAAGTGTCAATAGATGAGAGAGAGAAGAGAGTCTCCTTAGACCAGTATTAGGGCGCTGGGATCATCGGAGCATGCAGTCCCCCATGGTCAAATCTTCACCAAACTTATTTTTCCCGTGTGGTTTAATAGTGTACAGTACACCAATACATAGAAACTCTCTGATTGGCCAGTCTAACATTTTAGGTGTGGCTTAGCGAACAAACTAACTGATCTTAAATTGAGCAGAAAACATAGCCTGGAAGTCATCCTTAATGCTTCTGTATTAACTCTCTTTGTATCTGTGTGCGTGTGTGAGGTTAATGCATTGCATTAAAGGTCCACAGAGAGCTCGCTGTAAAGCTGTCTGCCGGAGCGGACCCGCGGCGACGATTGAAGAGTCAAAATCATTTAAGCCCAATTCCCTCTCACGCCGGAGCTGCGCCCAAATAAGTGCCAAGCGCTCTAAAACAAGACGGTCCTGACGCTTTGCCTTTGGCCCGACGTCTCCAAAATGCTCGTATTTAAAACGCGTAGTCATTTATTTTAAAATCTCCGTTTAAGAACACACATTAATGGTCAAAATGGAGGTCCATGTAGTGTCTGTGTGTGTGTGTGTGCGTGCGTCTGATAAATGCAAACAACACACACACGTGCATTCACTTTGTATTCCTGACCAGCGATCCCCTCCGAGAGTTAATAAATGTCATTTCTTAACTTACGCATGTTTACACACACACATGCTGAACAAATGTCAATCAGATGCCAGAAATGTCGCAAAGCTCGCCAGCAAGAAAGACAGACCTCAGGCCTCCGTGTATGTGTGTGTGTGCGCGTGTGTGTAGGTGTGTTATGTGGTTGTGTTTGTGTTTGTGAGAGGCCTCATCAATACTTGCATTAAATATTAATCATTAATCTGGTCCAGACTCATCAAAAACACGCACACAAAAAATGAAGTGTGTTTTTGATATGGAAAATAGAACTATAATATTTACTTGATGAAAAATATAGTAATATAATTAAATAGAATGTAAAGAATTAAACTGTGCATTCTGATTAATTCATTGAGACTTTCTGTGTTCGGCCTGGCCACCGGGGGGCAGTAAAATACACTCACGAAGACGCAAAGGAAGAAGATTTACACAACTAATGTGACACAGTAAACCGCAATAATATAGTTGTTTTTTCGCAGTGGATGAATAAAATATGTTGGTGTGTATTGTTATATTGTCTTGTATTGACGTGTTGATGCAGTGTTTGTGATTGGTTGGCGACTATTCTAGGGTGTACCCTGCCTCTCGCCCAAAGTCAGCTGGGCAAGCTCCAGCACAGCCGTGACCCCCGTCAGGATAAGCCATATAGAAAATGGATAGATGAAAAACCAGCACTGGTCACGCTCCACCTCCAACACAGTTCTTTTCCCTCGCCAAACAGATGCAAACTTGTTGTCTGGTCCGCCCACGCTCGCTCTCTCAACTCGCCAAGAAGTCTCGGCGTTGGACGCATGGGAAAGATGGGACGCAGAGGCCATCTGGCCCGACGGCGGAGTCAGCCAGCGGAACAGATGTGCGAGGGACTTTGATGTAGGTAAGGCTTCTTCTGGGCGTGCTCAGTCCGCACACATTTTAATGAAGGATCGAGGCCAGGAGGTTGATGAAGGGCTCTGAATTCTGCAGATTCATACTGACACTTGATTAAAGTCCAAAATTGGACCAAAAAAATATCACCTGAAACTCAATACCCAATATCATCAATATGGCACGCCATGGATTTGGTATCTGGGCCTTTAGTGGAGACTTACCTGGCTGAATCCACGACTGAATACCACCACTATCACATGGATATGATAAAACCCCTTAATTCTATATAAAAAAAAAAAAAAGGCAACATACTGTGCAACTCTGCCACCTTGGTCATCTGGAGCAGTTCGCAGTCAGTAATTAATAACATGACAAAAACATGAAAAAGCAGAGATGCTGATTATTAAATGTATCAATGTGTGCAGATCGCAATACGTGTTTTGCTAGTCGACGGTGGCTGTAACAAGTTTTGCTCCCACTAACCAATTGTGACGTAAAAAAAAAAGCCAGCGTCATTGAGGGGTTGGGGGCATTTGAGATCTGATTGATTAAAGAAACAGTCCCATTGTGAATACACTGTAGTTGACGTTACACTGGCCAGCACTACGGATTCGGAAAGCCTCCGTACATTAGATTGGCACGGCAACGCATACAAGCTGAAATCAGATTGGACAAAAAATTCCACATGCAGTACTGGAAGCAGTGCAGCCAAGAGAAATGCTACAAAATTCATTTTAAATACTTTAATATATTTTCATTTTAAAATATATTTATTGATTTTCTTAATTCATTTATTGAAGGTATTATTTGATGTATTTATTGATTTGATTTAGTGTATTGATTGTATTTATTTTCAATAATGTACTGTATATATTAATTCTTTTCATATATATTTTTTTCCAAATGTGTTTTATTCATGCATCATTTTATTTATTTTTCCTTTTACACATTTTCAATAATTTTTTTCAATGCGAAAATATTTTGCAATTCCAACAAATCGAGCGTCGAACGGTTCAAGCTCGACTTCTGAAATGGACCAATCAAAGAATGGGATCAAAGTGGGTGGGGCATAAGGGCAGAGTTGATGCTTACTGCCTGACTGGAGCAGGTGAAATCCATAATGACAGGGAGTAGAAATCAGTTTGAAAAGAAACAAAACAAAACAAAAACCCAGATGGAATATGACATTAATCGTGGTTGCTCTGCTTTGCTTTGCATTTGCTGGAGGAGAAAGCGGATCACGGCAACGAAGATGATGTTTGAAGTGAGAAGAATGATGTTCAATGATGTTTGAAGTGAGAAGAAGAGTGAAGTTGACAGAAGATGTGAGGATGACCTGCGGCAGGATCAGGACCAAACTGACAGCAGATCAGTAAAATGCCAGTATGTTTCACCTTCTTTTCCGCTGCCACTTAAGTGCAAACATCACATCAGTAATAAAAGCACCCAAAAATTATTTTTCCTTTCATGGGAAAGCGTTTTTTCCCCACCGTGTTAAATGGGTGAGCAAGTGCACAAGTGTTACTAATTTACATAAGATGGAAGTCCCTGCAATATAAACAACAATTGTGTTTTCAGGTGCTCTACTCTGTCAGTATTGAAAAACAAGACGGGAATTTTTACCTTTTGGTTATGTCAACAAATGATTCTATTTTGACACACTAATGATAGATCTGGAAAGGACTGGTCGATGTGGTTTGTATAGACGTCCACCCAATTCCGTGTTCGATCTGTGAAACTGGTACCGGGCTTGAATTTGTGTTCAGATTCAAACATGAGTCTTTGAGACTTTATTGTGCATCCTGTCCTGAAATATATGTCTACACAACTATGTGTCCATCAGTAAAATCACATTTTTTTTCCAACTTTCCAGAGGACTCTGCTGAGCCACTTTGCCCAAAATGGCTGCTTCCAAGCAAAATGGTTGACTTTGTATTTAATTTGTGGCATGGGTTCTTTTTTCAAGCATCCTGTCACGATAGACATGTCCACACAACTATCTATCGATCGGTAAAACTGGTGTCGGGGGCTCCAAATGGCTGACTTTCATTATAAGCTCGCACATGGGTTCTCGGGACTTTCCATGTGTGTTATGATAGACATGTATTGCAAATTCTTTGTTGATCAGTGGGACGTGTACCCAGGGACTCATTTATTCAATCTTTCCAGGAGACGGAGATCGGGTTTCGAACCTTAATAACATAAACAGGATGCATGACTTGAGTCTGAGGTAAAGGCCACATGTGCACACCGAGCAGAGCTGGAGGCGACAGAGGCAAGCGAGTGCAGGAAGGATCTGTTTTGACGCCGCACTCCGCGCAACATCGCCGTTTGTAATTAAAATGCAAATAGAGCAACCTTGTTTTCAGTGTCGGGGGAGAGGTCTCGCGTCAGCTGGCCAAATCGATTTTCATACCACAATGCTGAAATCAATTTGGAAATTTACACTCCACACACACAAATATAAAAGGTGGCGTACGAGAGAGTCGGAATGTTCAGACGAGTTTGAAGAGCTCACGGCCTTTATTTGCCGCCTCAAAGCAATTATTGACACGTTTAAAAAAAAAAAAAAAAAACCTAACAAAAAAAACAACACACTCACAATCTGACAACGTCAGTCTGTTCCGACGGTGGCCTAACCCTAATAGAACAAGCAAAAACGCCTTAAGCTTCAATCTAAATTAAGAACACGTGTATGTGTGTGTGTGTGCGCGTGCGTGTGCGCGTCCTTCAGCATGACATTGACGTGTAACACATCTCCAGTTCAATTATCTCCATCCAGCGGATTTCAAACACATTGAGCGGGGGAGCCCAGTGCCCGCTAATTAGCCCGCCGCCGCGTCTTTAGCTCCCCCTTGACGCCTCGCCTGTGTGTGTGTGTCAATCAACACATTCGATTGTCAACAGGTTGATGCAAAACAAAGACTTGTAGGTGCGTGTGTTATGGAGGGACTTTCTTTTTCAGTTAATACATCATTGCAAGTTAAAAGCAAATTTGCCCCCATACCGGTTTTACCGTTTCAAACGAAATTGGGTGGACTTGTCCATCATAACAGGGGCCCGTGCAGGAAATGAAATAGGGGGTCGGCCTAAGCGCTGACTTTGGACAAATTCCCTCAGTAGCCGCCCCTGGAATGTTTGACACCAGGGTTACCAATGGACGTGAAATTGAGTCATAACAGGACGCACAAAATATGTTCAAGGACCCATGCCTGGAACTGAACAGGAAGTCATCCATTTTTATTTCAAGCAGCCGCTATGGCATGAATTATAATGCTCTGACTAAGGGAATTTCCCCAATTGGAAACAGGTGTATTACAAAGCTGGGCGACGCTCAATTTAGAAAATATTTTATTATTATTATTCTTATTATTATTATATTTTAAATTTATTTTTATTTGATATTTTAGAAAATAATTTTAAAAGTCTTTACACGCTCTTATTTCTGACAGCGCCAGCGACAAGGAGCACTCGTTGCGCAAGGCGCACGCTTGCCCGTTGCTCTTTGCAGCAGCAGGAGAAGGGAAAAGGAAGTGAAACTAGCTGCACGAATAAATTCACATCTCTCCACCGGTCGCACTCCCGTACGACGGGGGCGACTCCCACATGTGCCCCGACGTCACTCTGCTTCCCAATTACCACCTCGTATGCACGCACACATACACACACATATACATCCAGGGGAGCTTTTAAATGCTCCCCATTAAATTCCTAAAAGCTTCTTTTTCTGCTCTCGTTTCCCCTACTTTCTAACACGCAAGCGTACATTGAAACAGATTATATACGCCGGGCCGCAAATGAGGCGTCTCGCTGTGAAGAGTGTCAACGCAAAGCAAAAAGACAGCAAAACAACCCAAGAAACCGAGTAGAGTGTGTGTGGCTCAAGTGCTAATGATTCACTGTGTAAGAGGAGAGCCCGTCTGGATTTGCTAATTATGCGTAATTAAAAAAATGAGAATATATTCCCAGGGTGTTTAACATCCATCTGTAGTGGGGGGGCTTCTTTTTGAGAACACTCTTTTTAATTGTATACATTGCTTCCAAATGCAGAATATTAACACCTCATTTCTTAATCTTATGGGTTATGTATGAAGGAGTATTCGGGCTAAACTTAATATTTTTTTTTTTTCCCGAAAAAAGTTTTATGCTTTCAAACATTTTTTGGGACATTTTTGTTTACATTTTCTAGATTAAAAAAAAAAAAAGGAATTCTAGAATTGTTTTTTATTTACAAGAAAAAAGTATATTCAATAAAAAAAAGTCAATTTCTAAGAAAATCAATGCCATATTTTCAAGATCAAATATATTTTTAAGAACATTTTTATTTCATAATACAGCACGTCATAATTTTTTAATAGAAATTTTTATTTCTGAGAAAAATGATGCATTTTCCCAAAATTGTAGCTGTATCTCTTTGAGAAAGGAGTTGTATATTTTTTATGGAAATGGTCATATTTTCAAGAAAATTTTTCATATTTTGAGGAAAAAAGATATATTGTCAAGAAAATGTTTTTTTCAGAAAAACGATTATTTAATAGAAAATAGTACATTGAAGAAAGAAATACGTTTTTTATGATTTTGTTTTATATTATATTTATATTATATATGTATATTTATTATTATTATAAATATATAAAGGTTATCTTTAAAAAATTTGGGGGTATTTCTGAGGATTGTTTTTTAGTAGTTTAAAGAAAAAAGTAGAATCCCCCCGAAAAAGCTGTATATTTTCGAGGGGGGGCGGGGGGGGGGGTGTTTGTAAGTCGAGAAAAGAGTAAATTTATTTATTTATTTATTTATTTTTCTGAAAGGGACATTATTAAGAATAGGAAATATCCTCAGGTGAAAAAACATCTGCACGTTATCCGACATCGCTTTCTACTTCCTGTTAAGGTCATATGTGTTCTGCAGTCTCTGTGAGGTCATCAGATGGCTGCTTCTTCTGCTTACGTCTGAGAGCTGAAAATGCCAGGCTGATAAAGCTGCACTATAAACACACGCACAAACACGCACGCCCGCGCACACACACACACACACACACACGCACAGGCGGCGGCGGTGACATTAAGCGTCGCCGCAGTGAATCTGGGAGCATCGGAGGCTGAAGTGACCCCCGATATGCCTCCTTCCTATAACTCATCTGTTCGTCTTCCTCACTGGTGGCATTATCAAACCGGAGGCTACTCGCTGGCACCTCGTCTGCCATTTTCAAGCCGCTCGCCCTGGCGCGTGCCCACCTTTTGTCTAATTGGCCGTGGTAATCACTCCTTAACCCTTTAAAGGGCACGCAGCGTGAAGCACTCCATCATTTACTGGCAACATTTACGACAAATTTTGGGGCCTCAATATGGACCAGAACTCACCAATTCTGATAAAAACTGATGTTTCAGGGCGTCCCTAAAATGCATTCAGGCGCAAAGTTAGAAAAAAATTAGCCCCTGCACACCAGTTTCACTGATCGATAAGAAATTGGATACATGTGTTGATCAAAACTGGATGCACGAAAAAGGACCCATGCCTGAAACTGAACAGAAAGACAACCATTTTGGTTCGAAGAGGCCATTTTGTGAAAATTACCTTAGCCATTAACCTTGGAGAGGTTGAATAAAATGAGCCCCTGGCACCAGTTCCACCGATCCACACAGAATTGGGTAGACATGGCTTTCATGACTGCACAGCCAACAAAGTCTCAAGGACCCATGACTAAAACTAGACATGGAGTCAGCCATTTTGGTTTGAAACGGCCATTTTGGGCAAATCCCCTCAGTTGTGTCCCCCATCAGCCCTAAAAGTCTCAAGAGCCCATGCCCCAAATTGAACAGGAAGTCACCCATTTTGGTCTGAAGCAACAATTGTGGGTTAATGTGTCCCACCGGGCATCCACTGATTTGTTTTTGATCGTGTGAATACATACGTCGTAGATCGGGGCGATTACATTTATATGTTGAGCGGGCAAAACCTACGACTCAGCCCCTCGTCGGTAAACACACTTGATGCGCTGCGATGTAACTCGATGACGTCCTTGCCGGGAGACTCGTAACGGCGAGCGACTTCCTAGGGTGCGTGCGCTCAAAAGAGCGGAAATGTCAATATTGCCCCCACGGGAGAGCGTAATTACGGCGTAAGGATCCAAAAGACTTGTCGCATATGGTCCAGCAGCTGTCGCATCTGTCTGCCGGCGCAAGGAAGCGTATAGCAGAACGGTAACGGCTCAACGTTAAAACGCCAGCTGATAAGTGAGAAAGACGAGGTTTTGCGTATTAGGAGACGCTTAAAATGACGCCACATCCATCCCAATAATGGTTTCGATGTGGCTGTTTGTTTACAATTTAGATTTGCGTGAATGGGGATCCTATGAACTAACATCTGTACATGAATCATCCAAAAACACAGAAGCATCACTCAGCAGTATTAATAGTACGTGGCAACTGTACATGAGTAATAAATACCACACATGCAAGTGTAAATGGCAAATGTACACAAACAGATGTACACAAAAAGTATAACACTGGTAGTTACCTATGTTGTATGCAGCAATTGTACATTGACGCACATCAACAGTGCAATTCCAAAGCGAGTACTGTATTTTAAGACTAACCTAGTAGTATGTATTTCTTTTTTCTTTTTTGTTGTTGTTGTTGTTGTTGTAGGATTCCCCACTAAGTTCTCATGGGAATGCAATTCCTAAGCCCCGGGTGCTTTCACTTTGTGCTGGTGAACATCAAAGCGTCTTCTGCAGAATGGAAAGTGACTGCAGTCGACGACATCATCCACTTCTGGGTCGCTTCCTGTAAGGCCGTAATCAACCCGAGCTAATTCCTCGAGCGTTCCGCTCTTTCGCCTCGCGTCCATCCCGACTGATGTGAAGTGGCATCAATTAAGTGGATCAGCCAGGTGTGAGGGGGGGGGATTCCTGTCGGGTACCCTTTTATTTATTTGGAATTTTCTTTAATGCGTGTGGCGAGTTGGGTAACGCCGGCATCAACCTTTCAGAGCTAATGACGAGGTGCTTGTCACCGCCGTCGCAGCAAATTGGCTGCAAGTGGCAGGTCAGGAAAGAGCGACTATGAACATCATCGGCCCATTAAATGACGCTTATGAGCTGTACAGGTGCGTGGTGTGTGTTAATGTGTTAGTGCAGTGTTTTTCAAACTTGATTGAGCCCAAGCACATATGTTACATTGGGAAAATCTCTCGGTGCGTCAACAGCAAATGTGAATGTCACAAAAAGGATATTGGGCTGTGCGATATGGCCTCACAAAACAAAACAAAATCCTAAAAGAGGAACATATGAGTATTAACATAATAAATTAGCATGTAAAGAAAGAAAACAATATCCTTAATACCTACATTTCTTCCCCCACTGAACCGTTTTGCTTTTTTCGCCGTGCTTTCCTCACTTTCAGTAGCTTCATCTTTTCATGGACAGAATTCTGCAGCTTAGAAATTATTTTAACACCATTGGCTGGCGTTATAGCCGTCTGCTTCAGTATGGAACATATCGTAGAAGTACTGCACTTGTACAGCTTTGCCAAGTCGACTGTATGCGCACCTTGCGTTGATTTCAAGCTTAAATTCACTGACATTGTCCGTATCTTCTTCTCAGAGCTCTCTTTCTTTCTTTCTTAGGGCCCATGGTACAACAAAGCGGCCGTAAAAAAAAAACAAAAAAAACGTATCTTTCCCAATGTTGTTTTTTTTAATAAAAGTGTGTTCCCCAGATGGCAAGAAGTATTTTCCAAAGCGAGTCGTTTTTTGAGGACATCGCCATTTTACAAGGCTCTCTGGCAACCTTCGGTAAAGATTGGCGAGTATCCGGAAGGGTTTGTTCTTCTTCGGTTTTGTGAGATCACGTGTGTTCACGCGAGATTTTGTGATCGGCGGATAAAGAGAATCTTTATTTGTATGGTGTTCTCTGTGAACATTATCGGAGCATCCAACATATGACCAAAACTGCTAAATGCCTGTTTTTTTTGTTGGTCTGTCGCATAAAAAAAAAAATATATATCTTTTAAGATATGAAAATTCCTCGTGTGTACCAGGCCTTAATGTGATAAAGGGGCATCTCCTGCTGCATGTGGGCAGCTGTTTGCTATTCATTGTTTCATCCGGCCAAGCAACACATACATAGAAGGATGAGACTTTTTGCGAAATTGGGGTCAGGCTTGCTCATCCTCAAGTGCTCCCCATGCAGCACTCTTGTCCGCTTTTAATGGAACCTTCACAAACCGGCCACATTTAACATTGTTCTGTTATTTACGTAAGATGTGTGTCGCCTCGCTAAAAGGTGCAACTCTCTGTTGTGGTTCAAGGTGACTCTGAAGGGGAGATTGTTGCTGTTTGTGCCTCATGTGCATGAGTGTTGTTACATATGGTGGACCAACCATGTATTTTTTTTTATTAGGGCCCGAACGTGAACTCAAACCCCTCAAAAGTCACTCGGCCGAGCCCTCTGGAAAATGCGAAGGAAAAAGAAAAAAATCAGCCCATGACAATAGTTACAGCGATCATGAAATTCAGTGGACATGTCTATTGTAACAGGACGCACAAAAAAGTCTCAAGGACCCAGCCCAGAAATTGAACAGGAAGTCAACCATTTTGGATTGAAGCAGCCATTTCAGAAACAAACAAACAAACAAACAAACTCCTACTCGGGAATTTGCCGAAATGGTCCCGACCCCCGGGTCGGAAACGTGTATCCTCGGCAGACAGGTGGTGATGAATTCAAAGTTGTCATTTCAATTCACACTCCCACATTTTTGTTATCTAAACTCATATTCAAGATTTGATCCACTTTTGCACTCAGAAGTTTTTCTTTAAATTTGCACTCATGTTTTTTTGTCTGGAGGCACAGTTGTCATCTAAATTCTAAAAAGTTCACTTTCTAATCAAAATTTACGCTAACAACTTTTTATATCAATTTGTGTTCATGTTTTTATCCAAATTCATGCTCACACATTTTTATCGAAACTCATGCTCATGTTTTTATCTAAATTCACTTTCGCAAGCATTTGTTGCCTAAATTCTTGCCTAATTTGCAAGTTTATCTAAATTTACGCTCCCAACTACACTCACAAATGTTTTTGTATGTTAATTTACACTCACATTTTAATCTAAATTGATGCTCAAACGTTTTATTTTAACTCACATTTACAAGCATTAATTTAAATGTGTGCTCACCTTCTTCATATAATCTCTAATCTAATCTAGTTTCTGATCTCAATTCGCTCTCACATTTCTGTTATCTAAATTGGCACTTCAATTTTTTTTTGTTGCAATACGTGTTCCCATTTTTGTTTTCCAAGTTTACGTCTTTGGGTGTGTGGTTTGGTGATGCCGCGTCCGTGTAGTTTGTCCAAGTGAAATTGCCGTAGTCATTTCTGCAAATTTAGTTCAGTTTGCGGGCTGTCGATTACTTTTGATGACGAAAACGTTTTCGCTTAATTTGTTGGCGAGCTGATTAGCTCCTCCTTCTAGCATGGCCTTCATCCAATCACCTTCCAGGATTGTTTTGAAAGTGCCCGCCCTTTTCTGAACTCTTTCTCTCTGCACACCGATGATGTGTTATTGCTGCAGGCTCTAATTAAGAGGCAGGTAGGCTCGGATCATTTTAATTGCAAATCAGTGCTGCTGCTCAGATTCATATTTGATTGTCGGACTCGGTGCAAATGCCACCAGTGAAGCGTGTCGCTTCGCTCTCCGTTCCCCAGATCTTCTAATAAAGACAGAGGTCTCACTCGCTCCTTGGCCACGCACCGTATTCTGTCACTTTTTCTCCGGTTCGGGAACTTTTCTCTCTCGCTCTCTCTTTCAGGCCACAAATTAGGCAGCCGTGTGGAAGTGCGGAATGAGCAGTTTGAAGGAAGTCGCAACCTGAGACCTTGTGATGTCTGAAAGGCTGTGGAACATGAGACATTTAGGCAGCTTTGAAACTCCTGTGCGTGTGTGTCTGTATACTGTGTGTATGTGTGTGTGTGTGTGTGTGTGTGTTTGCTCCGATCAGGTTTTCGCTCCCAGGAAGCCGCCGGTGTCGTCAAGGATACCAAATGAGGCAAAAATAATGAGGGAGTTTGCAATTGTCGCTATGAAAGTATGTCAAGGATGTAGGCTTATAGAAACATCTCCGATTGTTGGGCGCACTCAATAGTGTGTGTGCGTGTGTGTGCGCGCGCGCGCGCGTGTGTGTGTATACATATCGACAGACAGATACGTGACGTGACAATTGGAAATCGTTCACAGAATGAAAGTTTGATGCTCCCATAAGTCTCAACTACATGGAAATGGTGTAAGGTACGGTGGCCTTAAAAGCTCAAATTTAAGCAAAGCTCGGCATTTCATGGTGTCTATTCAAATGTGTTTTTTTTTTTTTACAGTTTATTTGTATTGCTGCCGGAATATGTTGCTCTGTGTAGATTACCCACACTTAAGAATTTAAGAATCATTTTCTGGTCTCTATTTAATCTTACATATTGAATGTCAATTTTCGTCATGTTTGTATTGATTAGTGAATAAGAGTTTTGCTTTGCCCAAGACTCTGTATTGTTATATTTTGCCCCCAAAAATCCTACAAGTACGGTGGTGTAAATAGATTACAATTCAGCATCGTTTATCATTTTACGGTCCCTATTTAATCTCATTTATGCAATGTCAATTTTGATTATATTTCTATTGATTAGAACACAAGTGTTTTCCATGCCCAGGACCCTATGGATTTATTCTACAATTAAAAACTACAAGTACAGCGGCCTTAAAAGATAACATTTCCTTCCCCCAATGTAAGTATTTAGGCATTTATTATACGGCAGTTTTAGCATTTTATTGATAAGGGCATAAGAGTTTGCTGCATCCGGCACACACGTACGGTGGCTTTAAAGGATCAGAATCCCTTAAGAATAGCTTGTCATTTTCTCCACTAAATTTCTTTAAACTCGTTAACCTGCCGGGAAGTCACTTGGGATTGGACACCACTCGGCGGGATACACTAGATTTACGTTTACGGTATTATCGTGTTTGTAGAGGCAAACAGTTTGTTTTGATTGACTGTAGCAGTTTTGTTGGCGTTCAAGGTCGTTCCTAGTCATCACGTCGTGGCTGTAAAGAGTGACGGCGTGTAAACAGCTGCTGTCGTGTTCTTCATCTCGCGCTCGGCCCCGCAAAATTGTTCCCTCTGTTCTTCTTGTTGTTTTTTTTTGTTTTTGTTTATTATTTTTTTTTGCTTCCTTTGAGCTTTTGTTGTGGGCCTTTATTAAGATGAAAGGCCAGCTTGAGGCAAACAGCACTTAGGTAAATATAAAAAGGAAAAATAATAAATAAATATATATATATATATATATATATATATATATAATATACATATAGAAAGAAAGGGCTCTTGCTTTTCTCGCCCGCCTGTGAAGTCCTTCATCACAGGTCATCGCAAGATACTTGCTTGTTTACCAAAACAATCCCATCTCTTGCTGGTCACCAGGAAGAAAACCAATTGATTTTGACTCGTTGCTCGTGGTTTTCTTGGCTGCTTTTATTGATCATTGTGGCAGGGACCCTATTGATTTTGACTGATCCGTTTCAAAAAGGTAGCCGGGAACAAGGACTGTCATCTGTAGATTTTCCTTTGAGGTGAGCTGCTCATCCTTGTTCAGAATCAAAATCAGAATCATCTTTATTTGCCAAGTATGTCCAAAAAACACACAAGGAATTTGTCTCCGGTAGTTGGAGCCGCTCTAGTACGACAACAGACAGTCAATTGGCAGAGAACACTTTTGAGACATAAAGACATTGATAAAAAACAGTCACTGAGCAATACAGGGTTGCTAGTTATCTGGTAATGCCGGTATTTTTTATTTTTTATTTGAGAATTGTGCAAAAAAATGCAGAGTCCTCGAGCACTTAGAGCAGTTCGAATGACTAACATTGCAATAGTCCTGTGCAATGACCATTGTGCAAAGGGCGCCGAGACAATGTTGATTGTGCAAATACTCCTCAGTCAGTGTGCAAATGGAGCAGATGCTACTCTGGCATGAGTGGCCAGTATTGGTCAACAACAGATATGCAAATAGTGCAGCGTGGCGAGACTACTACAGTGAGTGCACGAGTAATGTAGAATTGGCCCCACAGAAATGTGACAACAAACTCAAGTAAAAAAAAAATAAAATAATTGCCAGCATGTTGTAATGGAATTGTAGGTTAGGTGTTTAAGAAGTTGATTGCAAGAGGGAAGAAGCTGTTGGAATGTCTGCTAGTTCTTTAGTTTGCATTGATCGGTAGCGCCTACCTGAGGGAAGGAGCTGGAAGAGCTGGTTCGCAACTGATCGCGAAGAAGTCGTAATGATTTTTAATCTGACTCAATGCTCGGGTTATGAGGATGATTTCAGATGATAATCGACACATGCTGGCGAAGTTAGCTGAGGTGAAATGTCACATTCGTACGAGTTCCTTTTCTTCCACAACTTAACGATCTAAAGCAATAGCCCCTATTGATTTTAAACGCTGCTTCTGGAACAGGGGTAGGCAAACCTTTGGTGCTGAAGGACCACAGTTGATTTTTAAAACAGATTTTTATTTAATTTATAATCAACCCTTCTCATGTTTGTTTCTTTAGTACACCAAAAATGAAAAAATGTGACTGGCTGTTCATTAACTCGTAATAAAATGTGTTTTTAATTTTGAATAATCGTTTCTGGGAGTATTGGAAAATCAGAGAAATATAATATATATATTTGTTGTGTAATATTTATATACACAATTCTCAAAGTCGAGGCCCTTCAACATGTCAAAAACGTAGGTGGTGGTTGATTTATGACGAGGGCTGTCACGATCAAATATTTTTAGAATCAATTATTCTATCGATTATGACATTGATTCATCTAATACAATATCACTTCTTGGGTTTTGATTAATGTCAAGGCGTGCTAGTTTGATATACGCTTCTGAGGCGGCTTCAGGTTCGTTCAACTATATAGATTTTTTTCAATTACAGTTTATTCATACTACGGCTGCAAAATAAAAGCTTCTTTTGTAATAAATAAACAAGTATTTTTTGGATAAATTGATTATAATTCACTTACTGGTTTGATCCATAAAATGGGGAGAAATGTTGAGTTGAGTAAAAGCAGGTGTTTGCAAATGTCTTAGTTTGATTAAACATAAAGATAATCAGTCTGCTTTCTTGAAGAACTGCAAAAATCGGAATATTTACTATTGAGAGGCTGAAATCAGAGGATTGGGACAATTTCAAGTGAAACAATGACTGTAAACGATAAATCCATTATCAAAATTGTTGTTGATTAATTTGATGTTCGATGAGTTGTCGATTAATTGATTGTGACATCTCTTTTTATGAGCCTTGTTTTTTTTTTTTTTTTTTGTTTTTTTAATCAAGGCTTCTAAATCAATCATTTCATTTTCTCCCTGTCTTATATGATACACAAGTGGGCCACCGTGAAGTCAAACAAGGTGAGCGTTCCACACCGCACACACAGCCTTAGTTTGTCGGTGAACTTTCTGTGTGCACGCGCGCGTGTGCATAATTTCGACGCCTCGCTGAAACAACATTCAGCGGAGTCGTTTCATTTTGACACCATGCTAACGGCTAGCACTGCAAGTAGTTGCGAAGTGGCTGCGAGAAACGACTGCAGCCTCGGGTGAAACGCTCCACACGTTTGCGGCTGGAAATAGACAAAAGTCTTTGAGGAGTGAGAAAAAAAAAACATTTGAAAATTTGTCTTTGCCTCACTTTTTTCTTTTACTTTGAACAATTTGGACTTTGTGGTGATTTTCCTGTGGTATAGTCCACTGCATTACTCTGCATTGCAATGCATGCTCGAAACTACACGACTACTACTCCCTCTAGTGGTAGACAAAAGAATCACTCAAATGTTCAGATTAAGATAGAATGGTTTAAACTTGGTTCATAAGTACAGTTCAGTTGTATTAAAATTTTAATTACGTACAATGCATTTGCATTTGATCTTTTAGAAGTGTTTGTTTTCAAACACTTATTTAGGTACAAGTTTTATTTCACCTTTAGGTGCAATCCATTTTAATTGAACCATTATTTAAATATGTTTTGTGCACAGTATTTAAGCGTAGTGATAATGTTTAAAGTGTGCATAAAGTTACAGTGGCTTACAATGATATTTAATGTACTTTTTAGGAATAAAACATCTGCCTCTTTTTTGATGAACAGTTGGTTCTAAATGCTAATCTAAATGTTGGTCATTATGATGGTACTTAGAGACCCAAGTATATTTTGGAGGCGGTGCTTGGTGTAAAAAGTTGGCGAACCACTCATCTATTGCATAACAAAGTACCCTGTACGATACAGCATCATAGAAAACCGCACTACTACACATTTTATAAACTACATTACAGCATAACGTAATAACTGGCACATACTCTGCGACATAGTACACAACACTACACTGCACCGCAGGCATTAAACTGCAGTGTTATACCTACAAGAAACCACACTACAGCCTAACACAGTACTGCACTGTAGAATAGTACACTGCACTGCTACACACAACTACAAACTACGCTAGCATTTATCTGTGCACATTCTCATAATTTTCATTTTAATAATTTCCCCTGCCGCTTGATTCTACCGCAAACACCGAGTTGTGGCGTATTTGTCAGTTTCCAAATGGAAAAAGTCCCATCACACCTGAGTCCTGAACTTTATATTGGAGGCGAGGCGCGTGTCTAATACCCCTGTGAGTGTGTTTAATAATGTGAGCTGTTGATTGCCATATGGGCTCGCTGGCTGTAAATGTATCATTCCGTGTAGTGTGTGTGTGTGTGTGTGGGGTGGGGGGGGGGGGGGGGGGGGGAGAGAGGCAAGTTTAATTTTAATTAAAAAAAAATAAATCCCAATCTTTTTTTTTTCAGGCCTCTCTCGGTCCGCTCGATGAATGTAAAATGAGTGCGCCTCTCCGAAATTCTTGCGTTTTGCTTTTAATTAGGTTATGTAGCGAGTGGGGGGAAAGCAAACTTGTGGGATTGAATTAGCGAGGAGCAGATGTGACTACTCGCCGGCTAGCAGGCTTTTCTGAAGAGGAGGGGGAGGTGGAGGAGGTGGTGTTTAATAAATGTATTTAAATGGAAGGAGGTGCGCGCTTTGGAAAAGAAGAAATCATTTCCTCCTGCTAACAAAGTCGATACCAACGCTTGAGGAGAACATTTTGTCAACATCAAAGACAATTTACGACTGTTGAGCAGACCTAAGATGAACAAACAAAGAAAAGTTTGGAGTCTTTAATGAAATGTGGGAATTGAACATGAAGGAAACTTAGTTTTCAATCCAGTGTTCAGTTTTTGTAAATGTCAAAGACGACAAACCTTAGGTACATGTTTGCAAAGACAGTTTTGAGTCTCCAGTGAACCTGACAACGATTTATGTGAATATCCAATACAATTGTCGAACCTTTGAGATTTTTAGAAACATCAGTCAATTTAGTGTCTTTGACAACCTCAACAGAAGCAATTGTAAACATCAAACTAACCTCACATATGTGGTTTCTAACGTGGAAGACAACTTAGTGTCTTTGTTGACCTGAACAAATTCGATTGTAAACGTCAAGCTAATTTTAGTCTGACAAACCTAACGAGAGCGATTTGGTAACATCAATGACAATTTCGTCTTTGATGACCCTAACATATGCAATTGTAAATATCAAGACAATTTAAGCCTGACAACCCAAACAGGCGATTTCTAACATTAATGACAATTTAGTGTCTTTGATGACGTTGCCATATGAAATTGTAAAATATCAAGACAATTTTAGACACTGACAAACCAAGCCTGTGCGATTTGTTGGCGTCTACAATTTAGTGTCTTTGATAACCTAAATTGTAAACATCAAGACAATTTTACAGATTGACAAACCTAACATGATGTCATTTGTAAACATCAAAATCAATTTGATGTCTTAACAGTGAACGTACGTGTTTTTGTAAGCATTAAAGATTAGTCAAGCTTATTTCCAAGAGAAGAAGGAGGTAGAGGTGTTTCATAAATATATTGGAATGGAGGGAGGTGTGAGCTGGTGCAGCTCGTGTGCAAGAAAAAAATCATTTCCTCACGCTAACAAACTTGACACCTCGCCGGTGCTCTTCATCCCATTGGCTCCGGTGATGAACTACGCCGTCTGCGTTGATGGTGTAATGCGGAGGAGGGGGCGTGCAATAAACAGACATTGGCGGTGTTTGACTTACCCGCTCGGCCATTTGCGAGGGCCTCGCCTCCGCTAAACGAGCGAGGGAGAGCCCCGGCTCTCCGAGTGAAATGAAGAGGATCTCATTTCCTTCATCTTCTCGCCGCTCGCGTCTCGAGGGGCTCTCAGCCATAAACGGCGCGCGCCGTGTCGGTCCAATCTTCCCACAATCCCCTTGGGGTGGGCGACGGGGGAGCGCCGGGACCCGGACTCGACTGGCAGCGCGTCGGAGGTGCTTTTAGTAAAGATTGCACTATTGGTTATGGCTCATTTAGAATCCAATTTTATTCAGGACTGTGGGAAAGGAAAGACGAGGACAAATAAAAACAAAGTGTCTTAATTAAAATATGCTGGCTTGTATGCGCTGGCAGCTCATGACGCTTCCCGACAGCCCACTGCAGCCCACTGGTGGACGTTTTGGTTCACGCTGCAGGTCAGTTCAGTCCGAAGAGATTAAGTGGAGAATGATTACAGAGAGATGACATGGGAAAGTCTGAATTTATCACTTTTATCACTTACCACTACGCAATAGTAAGTAGGTCGGTAGTAGGTGATGGGATGGTACTCTGTAGAATCAAAAACCATACGCCCTTATGGTGTGTGTGTGTGTGTGTGTGTAGGTGTGTGTGTGCGTGCGTCGTAACTACATCTGGCTTCAAAGTGCAGCTCATGGATGCGGTAAAACGTAAAACCACCGGCACAGGCAGACGATTTGAGAGAACCGGCTTCATTCAAATCTCCGGTGCGAATTCATTTCAGTTTCAGCGTCAAATACGACGACCAGCGAGTGAACACTGTTGAGACATTTTACTGTCTGCGAGCGTTACAAAAAGCATAGCTCGGGACAGGACTCAAGCATTCAAACTGAGATAAGCGAATACTTTGATGCCATCCAGGATTCTGATGCTGGCAATGCACTTGTCTTTTGGGACAACAATCATGACAGATTGCCACAACTCCGCAAGTTGACACAGAAAGGCCCCTCAGTTCCTCCCTCCTCTGCACCAGTTAAGAGGAGTTTTGTAAGAGGGGGCATTATTATGAGATTTCTTGAATGCAACCAAGCTGTTCTTTAAATCTCCATTTTTTTAATACACGCAAAGATGTATTATTTGCGTGAGTTTAGTCGCAAAAAATTGCTAAAATTTTAGATTTTTGCGTGGTGCGCTTTGAAAGAGTTGCAGACCATGTTTTTAGCTGTCCAATGTATTTAAGAGAGAACACTTTTTAACTGTTCAACCTGGTTATTGTTTTTAAAATTATTTTTTATAATCTTGATGTTGTCACGTTCTGGACTTGTCTTGGTGTTGAGTCCGTCTCCACTCCCAAAAATCTAGTTTTGGTCTCGGGCAAGTCTCGGTCTCAGATAGTGTGGTCTTGAGCACAACAGTACTACACCGCTACACTACACTGCACTACATTGGGCTGTTATACTGTATATACAAGTATATCGGAAACCATAGAGCACTACACGTCACAGCACTGCAAACTAAACACTAGACATCAATACAGACCAGTGCACTGCCCACTCGATCGCACTATGGACACACTGTACCACGCTGCACTGTATTTCACATCACTATAACATAGTACGTTACCTTACACTGCCCTCCACTACTTTACACTCCATTAGTGGAGATAAAGACAGAGCACATTGTTGATGGAGTGAAATCATGTAGTAATGGTTGTACAACAATGGAAGCTATGTAGCTGGAAGCTAATGAACTCACGTTGGTGTTCGTGTGTCCTGTGTATGTGCATCACTCGCTGCCGTTATGAGCTGTTTGAATCTTGTGACGCTCGCTCCTTGCTAATGGAGACAGATTCAAGCAGAAGCCCCTCAGAACCCGAGACCCCACACCCGCCCAATTACACGCTCACGCACGCACACGCACAAACACACAGCGATGTCCTTGCATACTGTGGGGCCACATCATTTTTTTCCCCCGGCTTAATGCGCCGCAAGCCCCCCCGCCCCCAGGTGTGAAGAGCCGCACACAAGTGATGGAGTCGTCATCTTCCACCGCGAGGTTGTTTGTTTCGCACAACTTCCTTGTTAAGACCCCATGTGCACCACGGCTTGTGTCTGTATTTTTATCACTAGTGATCCCCCCCCCCCACGTTGCCCCTGCAGTAGCTCATAGACGAAGAAGTGATTAGCCTAATAGGCACAAGCTATACTCCGATCTTGACATGATCAGATGCTATTGACGCGCTAGCAGAAAGCTTGTCAATAGCCATGTTTGTGCTGACAAAAGCTTATAGAGTTGGGTCTTCAATACCCATTCGGTCTGAGGGAGAGGGAGAGAGAGAGAGAGAGAGAGAGATGCCAAGCTAGGGCGCATTGCTAATTGGACCGCCGCATCAATCTTTTTTTTTTTATTATTTTTTTTTTTTGGAGGGGCGGGCGAGTGGATCCAAGTGCGGTGAGTTTGCTTCAAAGTATGAGAGGAATGACAGCCAGATGTGTGACAGGAAGCCAGAAGCCCGTCTTGTGACAACCTTCTGGCAACTGAGCGCCTCTGACTGGAATATGGATGCTCTGCTGGCTCTCGATGCGCTGGCGGAGCTGCCGTCGTCTGCAAAAACTACCCTCCAGACTCGTAACCAAGCCCCCTCTCCCCCCACAAAATTGGCGGCTCGGGCCTCGTTTTTCTCACTTTCGCTCGTCACCTTCACTCCGTCTTTGGAAGGGTGAGAAATCTCGTTCCTCTGCCTGGGAAGCATCAAAGTGTAACTTATAGACCTGGAAAATCTCCACTTTTGATCGATTCTGTACATGCGTCAAGGCTACAAGCCTACAAATCGGTACGTGTAAATACTAGAGGCAGGATATTCATCCATCTACAACCGTTTTCTGTTGTGCTTGTCCTCATTAGGGTGGTGGGGGAGCTGGAGCCTATCGCAACTGACTTTGAGTGAGAGGCGGGGCTAATTGCAGAGCACATATTTACAAACAACCATTGACACTCACATTCCCACCTAGGGACAACTAAGAGCCACATAACTTAGTGTCACGCTCATTTTTGTCCTGGGTCACATTGTAGTTATGGTTTCCCTCAGGCGGCCTTTATACTGTAATTGTGGAACAATATAAATGTATAATCGCCTCATCATATCATTACATATACAGTAGAATCTCGGTTTTTGTATGTCGTTGTTTTCATGTGGTTCGGTTTTTTTTGGACATTTTTTTCGCCGAAGTTTTGTCACATTTTTCGTACTTCCACTTGATGTTTCGTACAATTGAAAATGTTCCAAACGCATCCACCTGCCTGCGTCACTCCTTTTGTTCTTTTCTTTTTTTAAATGCTTGCCATTTCTCAACGTTATTTAAAGTGAAGACAATTTGAAATTTTGGTAGTACATGCACACGATTTGTTTACACGGGCCACATGCAATGATATGGAGGGCCAGATAGGGCCTTGAGTTTGACACCTGTGATTTGGAGCATGGGTGTCCAACTTGAGGCCTGCAGGCCAGCTCCTGAAAAAGTTTATAACTGCTAATAGATGCCACAAGATGACAGCAAAGCGTTACTTTTGTCTGAATAAAGCTCCTCAATTCACTTCAACACAGTTCCTTAGCATCAAGATGGCACTCAAAACAGCAAATCGGTGAGGTTTTTTTTTTCAGTAAGAGAGGATAGGTTCCCCCAAAAATCCGTAAATAGGTAACAATCGCAAGCTGCATGTCGTCGACAAACAGCCATTCACACTCAGATTCCCACCTAATGGACAATTTAAAGCACAGGTGTCAAACTCAAGGCCCACGGGCCATCTCTTGCTCTCATATACATAGGGTAAAAAGTATGTGTGTGTTGGGGGGGGGGGGGCAAGTACCCCACGCGGACGTCTCAGTCCTGACGCATTTGTGGCAATTTCAAGGATTCAACATCTTACATTTATCAGATGTAAAGAATCTTATTTTCGCTCCTTGCTTTTGTCACGTGTCTGTTTCGTCAAACAACTGTGACGTTTGTCACCTTTTGTTGTTTTTTGTTGACTTTTGTTGTTTGTCAGATGAGCGTGACCTGCGCGTCCATACTGCACTCGCATCGGATACATATATCATATTTATATCCACATAGAAAGGGGCCTGGAGCAGGTATTAAAAAAAAATGGAAATGTGCTGTTCACATTGATATGAAAAATAAATACATAAATAAATAAATAATCTAATCCGCCATATGGTTGGCGGAAATACGTATGAATCGCTTTCTTTAGTTTGACAGTAAATTTCAAATGGGAGTGGCATTGGCATCTTTTTTGAAGAATTGTTCAATGTTTGCTAAACTGCTACTTATTGCAAAGTGAGTTGAACTGAGTTCACTGTCAATGTAGGAATGCGCTTTCTGAAATTATATTATTACAAATTATTTTACGGACCCACATGTTATAACTCATAGACCCCTGGGAGGGGGCTAGGCACCCCATTTTAAGAACCACTGTTTTAAAAGGCATGAATAAGTAGATATTCTATTTAAGGTGGTGACAGCGTTTTATCTACCAGGCCACTAGGGGAAGCAGCAGGTTTTGACTTTTAAAACCTTGGCTTTGTTTAAGATCTTTTGTCAGAAAATGTTTTAATTTTGTTATTCCCCGCAGTGTTAGTGAATGAATTACTAACAATGAAAAAAGCGGGCCCGCGCGTGTGTGTGTGTGTGTGTGTGTGTGTGTGTGTGTGTGTGGGCGTGTGGGCATTCTGTTTGCTTGTCAGCCTGCCAGCGAGGGGATTACACGGAGGACCTCCCGGAATAAGGACATTTCCGCTGCACTCTGCCGTCAATGCTCCTCTTTGGCCGCCTGTGAGCTCGCAGCCGAGCGGGAGATTTCGATGCTGCTCACACTGAGGCGCTCCTGCAGATTTGTGTGCGTGCTTGCGTGTGTGTGAAAGCACTGTACAGTGAAGTAGGGTTTGAACCAACTGGTCAATGACGTTAATAGTTCGAAGTCAATTGCATGTTTTGGCATTAAAAGGACCATGCAATCAGCCCCCCCCCCACCCCAATAATCATTGCTTTCTGCAGGATAATTTGTTTTGGAAATGCCCAGGATACTGTTTTTCAAGCTATTCTAGTTGATCTTCTATGCCTGGCAATTGAGATGGCTGGAATTCTCATGAATATTCAATGTGTAAATAAGGCCTTGCACTGATTAAATCTCTGTTATTCTTGATTTAAATATGGAAAGAAGCTTCGCTCTGATCGGTCCTTGGCGATTTCATGGCGTCTTGTGGCTGCCATGCGGCTCATCGGCGCGCTGTGAGCACTGAGGCTAGCTGACGAACAACCTCAAGTCCTCACGTCAGCCGTCAGTGAATTCACCAATTTCCGCCCTGTAACAGTGAAAAGACAATATATTGACATACTTGGTGCCAGAAATTTGTTTTTGCGATTGGAATGCATTTGTCAAAGTGGGGGGAATCGAGTGCTGACAGAATGTTTTTTCTGATTGAAGTACATTCAGCAGGAGGGTGGGTGCCGATATTTTTCCTAATTGAAACGTGTCCTCAAAAGGTTCTGGCAGAAGTTTCTTGTCCTGACTGCAAAAGAAACTTTTGATCAAAATGTATTTTCTTTTCCTCATTTGTTTTCTTTCAAAGACAGCAAAAAGCTTCATGAATGGACCAATAAGCAAACACTGTGTGAAGGCAGTAGTCATGGGCATGTAGTGCCATAGACTCGCATTGAAATTGGTTTGTTATGAAGAGGCCTTTTGAGAAAACTACAATTGAATATATAAACTGTACATAAAATGTAACCTGCCAAAGTGGCTAGTGTTCGTGGCGTTGTTAGCCGCCATTGCTGAAATTCATCCGCATTTGGCGCGTTGCTGGGTGTTAATGTCAAGCCCTGACTAGAATCCAGTACTGTACTGGGTATTTGGTCATGTGGGTGCAGTGCAATGTCATTCACTGTAATGTAGCAGAAAGAACACTGTGTGGACCTAGTATGCAGTGGAATGCAGTATTGGATAGCACTGTACAGTGAAATGCAGTGCAGTGTAATTTAAGTTAATGCAGTATTCGATTGTGCGGGGTTTGTCTTGTGCTCCTTCAGTAGACATTGATGCACATGAAGTTTTGAAGTATTGTTGTCCAATTGTAGCAGTGGACAATGAAGCGCGCGCATGCAGAGCGGCTCTGTCACTTCAGCTTGACGGAGCAAATCCAGAAAGCTCAGCGCTCTGCCCACCCGAGAAGTAGTTTCTTTTTCCAGCCCCATTTCATTTGAACACACACACACATTAAAAAAAAAAAAAATGATGGAATGGATAGAATTCCCGCAAAGACGAACACTCCTCAGGATTTTGTCCAGTTTTTAACAAATTTGAACCACGTATATGAGACAGATTGACAACATGTTACATTGTGAGGAATTGGAGTTTTCCATTTTGGTTTGAAGCCGATAATTGTAAGATCATGTCAGCCATTCCCATGTTCATCCATCCATCCATTTTCTACTGCTTATCCGAGGTCGGGTCGCGGGGGCGGTAGCTTTAGCAGGGGCGCCCAGACTTCCCTCTCCCCAGCCACTTCCTCCAGCTCTTCCGAGGGGATCCCGAGGCGTTCCCAGGCCAGCCGAGAGACGTAGTCTCTCCAGCGTGTCCTGGGTCCTCCCGGTGGGACGCGCCCAGAATACCTCACCAGATAACTCGATGTGGAGGAGCAGCGGCTCTACTCTGAGATCTTCTCACCCTATCTCTAAGGGAGAGCCCGGACAACCTGCGGAGGAAACTCATTTCGGCTGCTTGTATTCAGGATGTTGTTCTTTCGGTCACGACCCACAGCTCGTGACCATAGGTGAGCGTAGGAACGTAGATCGACCAGTAAATTGAGAGCTTCGCCTTTCGGCCTAGCTCTTTCTTTACCTCAACGGACCGATACAAAGTCTGCATCACTGCAGATGCTGCACCGACCAGCCTGTCGACCTCCCGTTCCATTCTTCCCTGACTCGTGAACAAGAACCCAAGATACTTGCACAACTCCACTTGGGTCAGGATCTCATCCCCGACCCGGAGAGGGCACGTCACCCTTTTCCGACTGAGGACCATGGTCTCAGATTTGGAGGTGCTGATTCTCATCCCAGCCGCTTCACACTCGGCTGCGAACCGCTCCAGTGAGAATTGGAGATCACGGCTTGATGAAGCGACCAGAACCACATCATCTGCAAAAAGCAGAGACGCAATTCTGAGGCTACCAAACCGGACCCCCTCTGCGCCTCGGCTGCGGCTTGAAACTCTGTCCATAAAAGTTATGAACAGAATCGGTGACAAAGGGCAGCCTTGGCGAAGTCCAACCCATGGAAAATGCTAAATTGCAAATAATTTTAATTTGTGCCATTGCATGAGGACGGAGCATGGCGGCAAAGTTCGATGACTCGCCAACAAAACATGAAATTCTAATAAATTCAAATATTAAGATAAAGTCAGCATCAAATACTAACACTAACACTAAACACTAACTACAACCCCAATTCCAATGAATTTGGGATGTTGTGTTAAACACAAATAAAAACAGAATGCAATGATTTGCAAATCATGTTCAACCTATATTTAATGGAATACACTACAAAGGCAAGATATTTAATGTTCAAACTGATAAACTTGATTGTTTTTAGCAAATAATCATTACCTTAAAATTTTATGGCTGCAACACGTTCCCAAAAAGCTGGCACAGGGTCATGTTTACCACTGTGTTACATCACCTTTTCTTTTTACAACATTCAATAAACATTTGGGAACTGAGGACACTAATTGTTGAAGCTTTGTAGGTGGAATTATTTCCCATTCTTGCTTGATGTACAGCTTCAGCTGTTCAACAGTCCGGGGTCGCCATTGTCGTATTTTACGTGTCATAATGCGCCACGCATTTTCAATAGGAGTCTAGTACCTGCACTCTTTTACTACAAAGCCACGCTGTTGTAACACGTGCAGAATGTGGTTTGGCATTGTCTTGCTGGAATAAGCAGTGGCGTCCATGAAAAATACATTGCTTGGATGGCAGCGTATGTTTCTCCAAAACCTGTATGTACCTTTCAGTATTAATGGTGCCTTCACAGATGTGTAGGTTACCCATGCCATGGCACTAACACAGCCCCAAACCATCAGAGATGCTGGCTTTTGAATTTTGCGTCCATAACAGTCCGGATGCTTCTTTTCCTCTTTGGCCCGGAGGACACGACGTCCACAATTTCCAAAAACAATTTGAAATGTGGACTCGTCGGACCACAGAACACTTTTCCACTTTACATCAGTCCATCTTCGCTGAGCTCGGGCCCAGAGAAGCCGGCGGCGTTTTCTGGGTGTTGTTGATAAATGGCTTTTGCTTTGCACAGTAGAGTTTCAAGTTACACTTACGGATGTAGCGCCAAACTGTATTTACTGACATTGGTTTTCTAAAGTGTTCCTGAGCCCATGTGGTGATATCCTTTACACATTGATGTCACTTTTTGATGCAGTGCCGCCTGAGGGATCGAAGGTCACGAGCATTCAATGTTGGTTTTCGGCCTTGCCGCTTATATGCAGTGATTTTTCCAGATTCTCTGAACCTTTTGATGATATTATGGACCGTAAATGATGAAATCCATAAATTCCTTGCAATTGTACGTTGAGGAACATTGTCCTTAAACCGTTCGACTATTTTCTCACGCACTTGTTCACAAAGAGGTGAACCTCGCCCCATCTTTGCTTGTGAATGACTGAGCAATTCAGGGAAGCTCCTATTATACCCAATCATGGCACCCACCTGTTCCCAATTAGCCTGTTTACCTGTGGGATGTTCCAAACAGGTATTTGAAGAGCATTCCTCAACTGTCTCAGTCTTTTCTGCCACCTGTCACAGCTTTTTTAGAACATGTTCCAGCCATAAAATGTTAAGTTAATGATTATGTACTAAAAACAATAAAGACGATCTGTTTGAACATTAAATATCTTGTCTTTGTAGTGTATTCAATTAAATATAGGTTGAACATGATTTGCAAATCATTGTATTCTGTTTTTATTTATGTTTAACACAACGTTCCAACTTCATTGGAATTTAGGTTGTCGTACTATATAATAGATTGCAATTTTGACACTCGCATCTTACTGTGTGCCACTATGTGGGATAATTAGGGCTCCATGAAGGCCTGATAATTGGGCCTGCTTTTATCCCGCCAATTCCTCACTCCTTCCTCACAGAGAACGAGATAGAAACACAGAGCGAGGAAATGAGAGAGAGAGTGTTAAAAGCTCCCCGCGGGCTCCGCTTCCTGTTTCCACAGCCGTGACTCACAACAAACCTTTCGGCGAAAAGCGTCCTGTGAGTGACGTACTGCCAATTAGCGTTGTCGTCAATATTGATATTAATGCGCCAGCATGGTGGGAGAGCGGTTAGAGCGTTTGCCTCACAGTGCTGAGATACTGGGGTTTGAATCTCTGCTCTGGACTTCCTGCGTAAAATTAACACGTTCTCCCCGTGTTTGTATATACACTTGTGTGTGCGGCAAATGTGTGTAAATGTGCAGTGTTGGGAAAGTTTTTTTGTTTTTGTTCGCGAACTAGTTCAAAGTTAAGTTCACCGTTCCAAAAATGAACAAGTTCATAGTTCTTTTTTTTTTTTTTTTTTTTTCCTCCCTCTCTCAATGTTCTGCTGACGGGCTATTCCCCTTAAAATACTGGGATTTCATTTTCCCGTTGTTGCCACCCATTCAGTCCACACTAAGTAACCAGCTGCAGCGTTCACCCTACAATCTCAAAAACATGAGGAAAAATGTTTGAATGGTCTTTTGAAAAATGAGGAATTTAAACAAAAACACGCAACACAGTATGACAGGAACGATGACAAAAGGACATCGATACCTTTGCATTCCTCTGACCTATGGCTGACTATATAAACAAAATATTTTATTTTATCTATTCTTATACAAATAATAATTTTCCGAGTCATCAATTTTTTGGAATTATGTTTTGTTTTACAGAAGAACCCCCGATCACTCCCATTTACACATTGCCCCTGAACGCAGCTGCGACTTGCCTGCCATGAATGGCGGCCGTGGCCGTACTGAATCGTTTGCCAAGTACAGCGTTCATCCCTGACATACAGTATGAGGGCTCGTATATCGTGTGGTAAGATGGGTTTGTCCTGGAAGTCCCTAACAAAATCTGTCTCTCTTGAATGAAAAATGAACTTTCGTTCGAAATGAACTTTCGTTCGCGTTCTGTATTACGTTCATCAGACCGAACAGAACTAAGTTCAGTTCACGGTCACACAAAATATTAACTACTTCATGAATTTTCGTTTATTCAACCCGTTCAGGTACAACACTGTAAATGCGTATAAATATGCGCATGTGTACGTGTACCGCATTGGTTCTGACATTTTGCCGTTCAAAGTTTGAAAATACTACTTTGGAATTTTTTTTTCTTTCTTAAAAACAATTATGACCTTTAGATGGATGATAACTGCCAAATACACATAACAGTAAAATTATTTGACTTTCAAATGGAAATTCCGTGGGCCATGTCTTTACCGTTATTGATCAAATTATATGAAAATGATGCACAAATGTGTGCATAGAGCATGTGTGCCCGTGCGTGTGTACCTTTGCTTATCGGAGTACCATTGGATATCGAAGGTGTACCTAATGCTGTGTCCTGTGAGGTCCCGTCTGCTCTCAGCATGTCAGCACATCATCATCTTCGCCACACCGTAAGGCCTCACCGAGTGCCTGATTGCTATTCCGTTCGTTCCCGTTCTCTTTCTAATCCTCCTCGTTGGACATTCTCCTGCTGTTTGCCGACGGTAACACAGGGGGCGGCAGAGGTCAAGCAGCCGGCGGCCATGTTAATTCATAGTTCACCACGCGGGCGGCCATTAATGTTTGAAAAGCTGTATAAAACAATCCTAATGAAGCCGGTGGGAGGAACGTGACTTGAAGTTCTCCCGTTTTCTCTTTGAATTGCTTCCAACCTTCGTACGTGTGAGTGTTTGTGTGTGTCTGTCTGTTGTTTGTGTGCGCGTGTTGCGGAGGTGTGTCTCGCCGGGACATGGATTTGAGGATGGGCTGGCGGGAATGGGCGGTGGGAGACGTGGCTGCAAGTCCTCGGGGTCCGCCCCCTCGCCTGTAAATATCTGTTGTGTTGATGAGAACACTTGGATGGTTTAAGTGCACAAGTAAAAATAGACATCAGTGGGTACAGCTGCATGGAACTAGTATAGATCTAACAAGTTTGGCTTTGCAGCCGTGTGGCACTCGTGTGAATTTTGTGAAAAGTTGGGCTTGGAATGAATCTGACACGCTGGACTTTGGAGCCGCATGGCACTTACGTGATTAAAACCTTTCAGCCACGTGGCGCTAGTATGAACGTGACAACTTGGACTTTCCATTCACATGGCACTACTGTGAATCCAACATTTTTGGCTTTGCAGCCCTATGGCACAAGTGTGCATCTGATAAGTTTCATGCAGGCTCTCGGTAAAGCTATGTCGTCATCTGCCTAGTTTGTCGAATCCCTGGAAAATTATGTATCAAAGGTAGGCACAGCGTAAATGCGGTTAAGTGAACATGATTATTAATACATCACAAGTCTATTTCATTCCCCGTGGATGACCCTAATGTAACCCACAGGGCACCGAGGTTACACAACACCGGGGTGCAGTGGTGACCCGCAGAAGTGAATCGTGCATCCAGTCTGCTGACGCGCCGCTCCGAAAAGTCTGTTTGGAGTCTGTTGGAGGGCCAGTGTTTACTGTGGGAGACCTGGCGCCGCTCTCGTCCAGATGGTCCCGTCCTGCATCTGATAGTCCCCCCCCCCACCCTCCTGATCGCCCCTTCCCCCTCCCTCCCCCGTCCTCCTCCATCCTCTGTCATCTCCTCCATTTCCTCTCTTCTGCCTCCCTTCATCTCCCATTCAAACCCAAATCTCTTTGATCTCCCGCTGCCACCCACTTCTGACTTCAACTGGCTGCTCGCTCAGCTGTCTGCTTGCCTTGGTGCCCCCCAAGTCCCTCCCCCTTCTGTTACTGCCTCCTCTTCACTCGCGTACGTAGGACTACATAATAACTCCATTTATGTCCCTGGATACATCCTACTGTAGTGCCATGCGGCTGCAAAGTCCAATTCGTCACATTCATACTAGTGCCATGCATCTGAAAAGTTCCATTCATACCAGTGTCATGTGGCTGTAAAAGTCCAATCATACTCGTGCCATGTGGCTGGAAAAGTATACTCTTTCACATTAATACTAGTGCCATGTGGCTTAAACGTTCTAATGCCACATTCATACCAGTTCCAACTGACTCTTAAATCCAACTTGCCAGATTAATACCAGTGCCATGCGGCTGCCAAGTCAAATTCGTCAGATTACTACTAGTGCCATGTAGCTGAAAAGTCAAGCTTTTCAACATCATACTAGTGCCGTGCAGGTTGCTTGACACAGAATGATTGACACAGTCATCGGTCCCGCCTTCTGTCTGTACCGTCTCTCCTAGGCTGTTCCTGTCACGCTGTAACAAGTTCTAAGATAATAATTAAAATTAAATGAGAGGCATTAGATTGCGACAGAGAGAGATGCTTTTTCAAAAGATTATTTTAATAATATCCTACTCTCAGGTCATACAGACAGTTTCAACATATGAGAACGTTTTTTTTTTTTTTTTTTTACTGCAAACTAAGTATTTTTTTGATAAATTGCACTTGTCGGATTACTTTTAATGTAGTATACTTTTTTACTTTGAGTTGAATGTTTTTGTTAAGAAGAAGCACTTCTTACATTGAGCTGCATTCTGTTCATTATTACTTGCACGATTGATTTTGGCGATCTGAGTCATCTTGTTCTAAAGTAACAGTACTCTTACTCGAGTACAAATTTTGGCTACTCTAAGCGCCTGTGGTTCCACGCGGCTGCAAAGTCCAGCTCATCGTACTATTACTCTGCGCCTTTCGCCTGCGAATTGCTGCACTAGTGTGTTTGTGTGTTATTGTGACGGTGCATGTAGCGTGCATGGGGAGCATCTGGAGCATGTATGCTGCTCTCCTGGGTGACAGTCATGCAGCATATGGTGATGCCTGGTGAAGGATGGCCACTGTCAGCCACCAAAGTGCTTACCAGCGAGCAAATGGAGGAAACAGATGAACGGTGGCATCTGCCTGGGAAGTGGAAAGGGTACAAGGGTGTGTGGCGAGTGCGTGTTTGGGGTGTGCTTTTAAAAAACAAAACAAAAAAAAAAAGGCACCAGCGATGCATTACGGTAAACTACATTCATGTTGGGGAGACAAACAAACCAGAAAGTCTTTCGCGTGACGCTCACTACAGCCTGAATCATTTTTTTTCGAGAATATTTGCAAGCGAGATTCCGGGATAATCAAATCAATGCCAATCTGGTCATTATCTGCTGTCCTTTATACTCGTACGCCAGACCTGGGAGAAACATCAGCTCCACTTGGCAGCTTCTCAAAGCACAAACAAGTGACTTGATTGATACATTTCAAATAAATACAGCATGCATCACTGGTAAGAAAACTCATCGAACTAGCTGCAAAGCCCATCTTGTATGAACTATTATACTAGTGCCATGTGACTGCAAAGTCCAATTTGTTGGTTTTATACTTCTACAATGCGGCTGAAATGCAACTTTTTGGATGATACTAGTGTCGTGTCTGCAAAGTCCAATTTATACTAGTTCCATTTGGCTTAAAAGTCCCACTTGTTGGATGATACTAGTGCCATGCGGCTGTGGATTCATGCTACTAGTGCCATATGTCTGCAAAGTCCATCTTCTCAGATTGCTCTTAGCGGCATGTCCAACTTGTCAGATTTAAACTAGTGCCATGCAGCTGCAAAGTCTAACTTGTCAGCTTTATAATAGTGCCATGTGGGTGCAAAATCCCATATTACTTATACTAGTGCCACGTGGTTGTAATGCTCAACATATTGGCTTCATACTAATGCCATGCAGCTGAAAAATTGAACGTGTCAGATTCATACTAGTGCCATGTGGCTCCAAAGTCCAATTTGTCCAATGAATACAACTGCCATGCAGCTGTAAAGCCATCATGTCGGATTCCTACTAGCGCCATGTGCAACTTGGCAGATTCCTACTAGTGCCATGTGGCTACAAAGTCCAATTTGTCTGATTTTGTTGTCGTGCCATGCACCTTTAAAACCCGCCTTGTCCGATCTTACCGGAAAGTCCAACTTGTCAACGTCATACTAGTGCCATTTGGCTTCAAAATCCTAGTGCCCTGCGGTTGTAAAGCCCAGCGTGTCAAATTCATACTAGTGCCATGCGACAGCAAAGTCCAATTTCTCAGATTCATACTAGTGCCAGGCGACTGACAAATACAACCTGTCAAATTAATACTAGTGCCATATGACTACAAAGTCCAATTTGTCAGCTAAATTATTCTACTTTTTCTACCGCTCGTGTACTTTTAATCAGTCATTTCCAATGATAAGTGACAGTTGAGCTTCTCTTTTCTTCTGTTCCCCCGAGTCTTACGCGACTACACGACTTGTTCCACGTCTCTCTGCCCGGCAGGCAAAGTGCGGGAACGCAAACTGGCTGAGATTTCCCAAGATGCAACTGGATCCCTACGGGTGTTCCTGCAGAGATAGCAACGCCGTCACCTCGCAGCAGAGGTTAGCTGTGCGCTGGAAGGCAAGCAAGGAAAAGATAATTCCAGTGACACTTAACTACATTTACCAAATCTTACAGAAACACTTCACACCCGAGAAAGTAAAAAGCTAAAGTGGAACCTCAGTTTTCAGGATTAAATCTTTCCAGAAAGTCTGACCAAAACGGAATCGTACGAAAAACCAAAGAAATATTTCCCATAGGAAATACTGTAATGTTTAACCATGGAGTTCTAGACTGTCAAAAATATTAACAAAAAAATGTAAATGTTATTGAGAATAACTATAGTTACTATAGTATACGATTGAAGTGGTTGAATGAACATTTACAGTAACATTACTTTTTTTTTACAGGAGGGGAGAGACGGAGCCATTTTTGTACTTTGCTAGGAGTTCTTTCTTGTATTCTATTGTGTTTCTCGCCTTCTTGATCAAATGGCTGGCACTTGGAACTTTCTGTCATATTGTGCAAAAAGAGTTAAACAGACGGCAAGCTTTTATTAACAACTCAGGGCAATAACAAGCTTCCTGGTCGGCTCGGCAAACATCGGGCAAGTTGGGGCAACACTGGAAATATCCCATCCTGTCAAAAGTCAGGCCTTCAATATAAAAAACATGCCAGTATAATAACAGTTTCATCACACTTTCTTTGGCCCCATCATGGCTTATATAGCTCCAAATTTAGAATTCCCAATCAATCTGTTTTGTGCATGTTTATTGAGTGTGACTGATAAATAAGCCACAATTTAGCCCAAGAAAGTGTGTTAAAATGTGTTATTATGCTGCATGCTTTCATTTTGAAGGTCTTACAGGCCACTACACCTTGCTGTCTGTTGAACCCTTTTTTTACACAACTTACGAAATGCTTCGAATAAAGGCGCATCGATTCTGGGAAATGAATGGCGGATGCACTTTTTAAAATTGTATTATTTCTTTTTTTTTTTTTTATGGAAACCGAATGGATGTACAAAAACCGAGACAAAATTTAAATTTGTCAAAAACTGAATCGTACTAAAACTAGGTCCTAGGAAAACTGTACTAGTTTCATTCAACTTTGCGATGACTGTATGGCTCTGTCCTCCTGATGCATGTCATTAAATGTCTGCAGGTGAGGGTATGAATTGTATGCCTTATAACACTACTAGGAATATGCCCAATTGGACTTTGCACACGCATGGCACCAGTATGAATCTGAGAAGTTGGAATTTGCAGCTACATGGCACTGGTACGACTCAGTTTGTATTTTGCAGCCGCATGGCACTAGAATGAATCCAGTTTGACTTTGACGCCGCATGGCAGTAGTACAAATTTGCAAAGTCTTACTTCACAGTCGCACGCAATTAGTATGAACAAAATGGACTTTGCAGTCATGAATAATAACAAAAAAAGATATTGTGACGGTTAGGTAAATAAAGCTTGTGGTTGCGGCACAAATGTGCATAAAAAAACTTTAGGACAAAACATCATTACCTTAGAAGATGCAAACTATAGCTAACGTTTAACTGTCTAATTAAACTTAACAGTGGATACGACCAACAAAAGACAGTCAGTACTGAATCCATGCTACTACTACTAGGATTACTACTACTACTACTACTAATAATAATAATAATAATGGGCTGTATTTAACTCTTTACATGATGGAGCACAAAGTAGAGCGCAGCATGTTGGTAATGAATTAATCTTTTCTTAATTATTATTTATTGTCCTCCAAGGAGCGCGTGTGTGCTGCAACTATTTTAATATTCATATCTTTTCTCAGGCTTTGGGACTCAGAGTTTGTTTATCTGTGACGGAAAGAAATGAGATTTGACTTTAATTACTCTCAGCTTTTAATCTGTCATCATGAAACAGAACATGGCAGTTTCGTACTAGTGTCGTGTGGCTACAAAGTCCAAGTTGTCAGCTTCCTACTAGTGCCATGCGGCTGCAAAGTCCACCTTGTCAGATTCAGAGTAGTGCCATGCAACTGCCATGCCCAACCATTTTGGATACCAACGGGTGCTATGCAGCTACTGTGTCCAAATGGCAGATCGATACTAGTGCCATGCAGCTGCAAAGTCCGGTTTGACAGCTTCATACTAGTGCCATGCGGACTCAAATCTCCAACTTGTCAGGTTTATACTCGCGCAATGCAACTTCCATGCCCGACATGTTTGGATTCCTACTGATGCTATGCGGCAGAAAAGTCCAGCTTGGCAGATACTTACTAGTGCCATGTGGCTGAAAACTCCAGCTTGTTCGGTTCATACTAGTGCCGTGCGGCTACAGAGTCCAACTTTTAAGATTCATACTAGTGCCATGTGGTTGGAAAGTCAAACTTTTCAAATCCGTACTAGTGCCATGCCGCCACAAAGTCCAACTCGATTCCTACTCGTGCCATGCGGCTGCAAAATCCAACTTTTCGAATCAATCCTAGTCCCACACGGCATGCCATTCCTTCAACCGAGCAGCATCTCCAAGCTTCACCACAGCAAGCCTGTGGGATAAAAAAGCAAGAGGAAATCTTGGGACGGGGGCCATCTGCCTCGAGCCAAGCGTGTTTGATGATAAGCGAACTAACCAAACGCGAAATCGTTAATACAAAAGCAAGTGAATAATAGAAGTGCGTCTAACAAGAGCACCTGCTCCGAGCACAGTAGATGCAGAGTAAGTAACTAAGATAGATGGAGGATGAATGTGAGCAGATGGCGAGGGGGGCGGGGGAATGGTCAGGTGCATTGTGGGAAATCCCCCCGGCAGCCTCCTCGCACTGTAGCAGCGTGAGGCGAGACGTTAAAACTAAAGTATCGACTGACACGATTGAACGGAATTCGAGATGAATAGCGAGCTTGCGACGATGAAGATCTTTGCGCACCGTTGAAAATCAGTCGCGTTTGCTAGCATCTGTTAGCCATTAACAGACCGCTGTTAGCAATTAGCAAGTGCTGTAAAATCAAACGTTTTAGATTACTACTAGTGCCATCCGGCCTGCAAAGTCCAACTTCTTGAATTCATACTAGTACCATACGGCTGTAATTACCGACTGCTAATCTGGCATTGGGAAATGCTCAAAATCCAAGCAAATTATTCGTATATGAATATGTGCTGCATAGCATTAGTAGAACTCTGGCATGTTGGACTTAGCAGCCACATGGCACTGGTAAAAATAGAACCAGACAAGTCAAGCAAGAAGAATCACTTGGCACAGTCAGAAGCACATGGCACTAGAATGACTGGTAAATTGGACTTTACAGTCGCATGGCATGAGTTGGTATTTGACAAGTTGGACCATGTAGCCGCATGGAATTGGTATCAATGTAACCACATGGCCACATGGCAGTAGTTGGAATTTCACAAGTTGTATTTTACAGTTGCATGGTACAAGTATGTGACAAGTTCGACTTTGTAGCCACATGGCACTAGTAGGAATCCGAACAGCTGTACTTTGCAGCCACGTGGCATTAATATGACTCCAGCAAGCTGGACTTAGCATCCGCATGGCACTAGGATCAATGTGACAAGGTTGTCTTTGCAGCCACATGGCACAAGTGTGGATTTGTCAAGCTGGACCTAGCAGTCACCTGGCCCTAGTATTAGCATTTAGCAGTTCCTAATGGGGCAGTGGGGAATCCTTTAAGTCCAAGCGCATCTTTATTACTGTTTGAGTGTGTTTCGTAAGTACGAGTTTTCCGTAATTAATTTACTTCGACTTGTTTTTCTTTTCCGCTTCCGCAAGTAAACGGGCGCGTGGCTAAACATTACGCCATTCCATAAACAAATGCACAAACAGATGGAAAAAAGATTGATGCAATACAATAAATCATGCAAAAAATAAAATAAAGAAATCCGCGATTGCCTGGAGGGACGAGCCGGAGAGCTTTACAGCCGCTCCATCTCTTTCTCCCACCCGGTAACTGGCAGGCTCTGGTCCGCGCTCATCCCGGTGAATTTAATTAACACAACAAAAGCTTGATTGCAGTGATAGAGAAACCATAATTCTTCATTACGGTTGTGATTTACCCCAGGTTGGATGTGCTCGTCATCATCCGCATCATCGTAATTATCGTCAAACCTCGGCTAATTTGCGTTTGTTGAAGGAAATCATATATCATGAGCATTTTCCCTTCATATTCAACAACATCAGTGCATGAGGATGCAAGTCACATGAGATGAGGATGCCATGGTGACAGCGAGCGATATTGTGAAGGTGCAACGATATCAGGAAGGTTGAATGAGATGAAAAAATGAGGATGTGATCATACGTGGATGGAACAACCCAATAATATTAGTACACGATAATGCAATGAAGCGGACCTATGCGGATCCAATAATATGAGGATGCAATGATTTGAGGAATGTAATGATATGAGAGTGCGAGGATATGAGAATATAAGGATGCATTACGACGAGGGCTTGAGGACCCTTTGGATTGAAGGGTATGAAAATGTGGGGATGTCAGATAGCAATGAGATGAGGATGGAGGAGAAGAAGTGCGGATGGAATGATATGAGAATATGTGGTTGCAAGAATGTGAGGGTGGAAATATGTTGGGGTTTAAGGATATGAGAATGTGGGGATGGAATGATAAGCGGATGCCATGAGGTGAGGTTATGATCATGTGATGATATGCTAATGTGCTTAACTCCTGCTTATTTGTGTATGTGTGTGTGTGTGCATGCGTGTGTGTGCATGTGTGTGTGTGTGTGTGTGAGGAGATAGATGAATGTCCATCCGTCAACTGTGCATCCTCCTGGAGCGTGACTAATAGAGCCAGACGCACACCCACACACTCGCGCACACACAGACACATACACACACACACACACACACGCGCGCATGCGCAAAAAGAGGACAACTTGGAATGCTGCTGGCTTGACAAAAGTCAAATGTGACATGTGAGTATGTGTCTGGTATTCTTCTGTGTCTCTCCATCTCTATTTATTATCCATTCATCTTCCCCCTTTTCCAGTTGTTATCATCCTCCCTTTTGTCTGTGCTTCGCCTTCAGGGAAGGAAGCACTCCCAGCTCCTCTGTCAGGAGCAAACAAGAGTCCTTGACATTCAATTTCCTGCTTGCCTCGCATTTCTCCATTGTAATTCTCTTCACTGCTTTTGTGCGCCGGATGGATGGATGAACTGTTGAGAGTACTCTTTTTTTTGTCTTTTTTTGTCATCATTTTAGGGGTGTCAAGGTCGAAGCCTAGATGCACTTCAAGTGTGTAGTGGTTGTGCCTCAAGTCAATATCGACACACTACTCTAAACTTTAGGGCCCTATTTTTGTGACCGGCGTAAATCCTGTACGTCGGGTGGCGCAACTGTGCGCCAGAGGCAGGTTAGGCCGGTGTTGGTAATTTCGTAGGCCGGTAGATCTCAGAGTGGGCGGGCTCCGCCGCTGTGGGAGTGTTTACAGCCGACTTCAGTCACCGTCAATCAAAGTGGCTCCTCTCCTTCCCTTTAAATGTGGCCAGCTAGTAGCTTCCACTACCTCCACCGTAAGCAGAGAACTGGCAGTGTGGAGGCGGGCATATCTGGTAATTCATCAGATCGCCCTGATCAAATTCACCAAAATCGTGTAAGACCAGTGGTCTACCGTGCGCCAGAACTGAGACATGGTCTCAGCAGGTGCTTGAAGATGTGTCCGGCAGTGTTACAATTTGCTGGCTGCGCCGGAACGCCCAGCTAGGTGCAGACCAGGCTGCCAAATTGGCAAACACGCGCAGCGAGCTTTGCGCTCGCACAAAAATCTGGATTCGCTGGCAATTGCGCCCCGCTGCAGATGCGCCGTCTGAGAAAATAGAGCCCAAAGTGTGTAGTGGTTGTGCCTTCAGTCGAGTTCACACACTAGTCTAACCTTTCGAGTTTTTTCGAATCCTGAACGTGTTTCAAAATCATGTCATTCCATCCTCTTATCTTCTTCTCTTTGAATCAGAATCAGAATCATCTTTATTTGCCAAGTATGTCCAAAAAACACACAAGGAATTTGTCTCCGGTAGTTGGAGCCGCTCTAGTACGTTCTCATCTCAATGCATCCTAACACTATCCTCATATCCACGCAACCTCATACGCATACCTCCAACTGCAAATCCCTTTACTGTCATCTCATTCCACCATGATTTCCTCATATCCTTGTAACCACATACTTCTTACCCACACATATCTGTATCGTCATATCATTCTATCCTCATTTGTTCATCTCCTTGCATCCAAAGGTCATGCTCTTATTTATTTATTTTTATTATTTACTTTTTCTATGCGTGTGCACGTGCGTGTGCACGTGCATGTGTGTGTGTGTGTGTGCGTGCGTGCGTGCGTGCGTGCGTGTGTGTGTGCGTGTCTGTCCTGTGGTGAGATAAATTAATCTAGTTGATATAGTCTGGAGCAGGTGGTGAAGACAGTGGGGAAGATCTCTCTCTCTCTCACACACACTCACACACACACACACACACACACACACACTTTAACTTTATTTAGTGTCTATTGTCATGGTGTGTTGGTGTTTTATGCATAATCCTAAGACACAATAAATGTCATGCAGGGAAATCTAAGTGACAAAAAGGATGGAGAGTCCAGAAAGTCGCGGAAGCTCCCCGCTGATGTCCTGTTCCCACGCACCATGTGACACATTGCTAACGTGCTAACACGCTAACAGGAGTGACGCACACGGACAACAACAAACCAGCGAGATTTTGACCCGATGATAGATTCGCGGATGACTGGCTTCCCACTCCCCTTTTGTTGTTTGTGTCGCGACATAGCAATGATTTTAGCCAAGGTAAAAGAAAATCTTGTGCAACCTAAAAAACAAAACAAAAAATGTTCCTTGCCACCCCTTTTAACTTTTAATTGTATTGCCATGTCAACAGATTTATAACTTTTTGGGGTTGTTCCATTTTGGAAAGCATCTAACGCGAGATAAAATATAAGGTTCAGTATCAGTCAATACCAGTCAAAATCTATACCAAGTGTTTCTACATAACCGAAGTTCCACTTTTAAGGGGTTATTGGGATACAGGTGTCCCTCGCCATATCGCGGTTCACATTTTGCCACCCACATTCAAAGTCACAGATACTACAGTATGGAATATGAGGATGGCGACCACAAGTGGACAAAAATAATCTGGACCTCACCTACATATTTTTTTATTGGTATAAGGCATCTTTCTGTAGCTAATGTCAGAGATTTAAAAAAAAAACAAAAAACGTTTTTCTTGTTATCGCCCTCTATGTCAGTCACAATTCTCAAAACAATCCATTAAGCTTTCCTCATCAACAATTTTAAAATATTTTACCAATGATTATACTGATTCTGAACAATTTTTATTTATTTTATTTCATTTATTTATTTATTTACTTCCAGTTTTAAGGGATTATTGTACTAAATCTCAGCGGGGATACTATTCATTTTGAAGATGCTCATGGTGGGTAATATGAAAAGGAAGGAAAATAAGATGTTCCTTGTTACTGGTGTCTCAATTCTACAAGCCTTTTTGTTTGCATATTTTTAACATTTTAAAATCAGTGTACCATTTCAAAGCAAGAACCCTATTGTTTTTGGAAGTCTCCAACACACGTTGAAACAGCCAGTGTTCAAAAAGGGACATGTCACCTCTCTACCGGTCAAAATTCCCCCAAAATGTTTTTATTTCCACTTTTAAGAGATGATTATACTTTGTCAGAATCAGAATCATCTTTATTTGCCAAGTATGTCCAAAAACACACAAGGAATTTGTCTCCGGTAGTTGGAGCCGCTCTAGTACGACAACAGACAGTCAATTTACAGAACACTTGGAGACAGAAAGACATTGACAAAAAAAAAAAAAAAAAAAAAAACAGTCACTGAGCAGTAAAGGGTTGCTAGTTATCTGGTAATGCCGGTAAATTTTTATTTTTTTTATTTTTTGACAATTGTGCAAAAAGATGCAGAGTACTAGCACTTAGAGCTCTAAGTGCTCTAAGTGCTAGAGCACTTAGAGCAGTTCGAACGACTAATATTGCAATAGTCCGGTGCAATGACCATTGTGCAAAGGGCGCCGAGACGTCAAGGAGTGTATGTGGTTTAAAGTGACAAGTAGTGCGATCATCTGGGACAATGTTGGTTGTGCGAATGTTGCAGATACTCCTCAATCAGTGTGCAAATGGAGCAGATGCTACTCTGGCATGAATGGCCAGTATATGCAAATAGTGCAGCATGGCGAGAGAACTACAGTGAGTGCACGAGTAATACATAATTGGCCCCACAGAAATGTGACAACGAACTCAAGTCAAAAAATTGCCAGCATGTTGTAATGGAATTGTAGGTCAGGTGTTTAAGAAGTTGATCGCAAGAGGGAAGAAGCTGTTGGAATGTCTGCTAGTTCTAGTTTGCATTGATCGGTAGCGCCTACCTGAGGGAAGGAGCTGGAAGAGCTGGTGACCGGGATGCGCAGGGTCCGAGAGGATTTTGCATGCCCTTGTCTTAGTTCTGGCAGCGTGCAAGTCCTCAATGGTGGGTAGGGGGGGGACCGACAATCCTTTTCAACAGTTTTGTCCGTTGCAGTCGGAGTTTGTCCTTTTTTGTAGCAGCACCAAACCAGACTGTGATGGAAGAACACATGACTGATTCGATGACCGCTGTGTAGAACTGCCTCAGCAGCTCCGGTGGCAGGCCGTGCTTTGTCACAAGCCGCAGGAAGTACATCCTCTGCTGGGCCTTTTTGAGGACGGAGTTGATGTTGATCGCCCACTTCAGACTGTAATTCCCAGGAACTTGAAGGTCTCGACGGTTGACACAAGGCAGCTGGACAACGTGAGGGGCAGCTGTGGCGAAGGATGCCTCTTGAAGTCCACGATCATCTCTACAGTCTTGAGCGTGTTCAGCTCCAGGTTGTGTCGGCCGCAGCACAAACCTAGCTTTGTCTGAGCTAGAATACTATTTATTTTCAAGACACCCATGGTAGCTAATGTTAAGAGTTAAAAAAAAAAAAAAAAAAAAAAAAACATTTCACAATCATCACAGTTTCCTTGTTAGTACTTTTTTCAATATTTTACCAATGATACCACCCTGTTCATTTTTGAGGGGCAGCCAACACCAAAATAGCCAAAGTAACCTTACAGGCTTTTAAAGCTCAAGTTAATCTTTTAAAATTGTGCAATCGACAGCACTGCACCATTTCTGAGCCAGAACCCTATTCTTTTTGGATTGTACTACAGCATGTTTAAGCTAGAATACTATTGATTTTGAATGACATCCCACAGTACAGCAATTCTCACTCTTCTTGGTAAGAACACGATTTGGAGTGTTAACATGTCCTCCAAAAGATGCCAGGGAGGTTCCCCATTGTGTGACACATTATTACCTCCACCAAGGCTATTTTGTGTTGCTTTTCTCTGACGTGCCATCTTTTTGAGACCCCCCCCCCCCTTCCTATCACCCCCTTCCCCAGCCCCCGCGCACCCCTCCTCTTGGTTGCTGCAGTATGAGCTCACCAGGATAGCGCTGCGTCACATAAATCTGCTGAACAGAATGCAAGACTTTAGCTTGAAGCGACGTAGTTGGTTAAACTTGAATTAGCGATCAATTAGCTGTTCCTTTGTGCTGAAGGATGAGCACTAACTCATTCGTGACCTTTGAACAAGCAGTTGGGGAACGGGCGGACATAATAATAATGATCATATTAAAAATAAAGCTGGAGACAATGATGATAATAATAATCATGATATTAAGAATATGAATTCAAGACAATAATAATAATACTAACTAATGATTTACATCATTATATTGACATTAATGACAATAATTAACGATGGACATAACAATGATCACAATGAAAGTAATTAAAGTCAAATATGATGATATAGCTAAGAGGAATTTAAAGCTGCACATAATAATAATGATAAGCTGGACATACTAATGTAATGGTAATAAAAATTTGGATTAATGCTAGACATACTAATAGTATTCATGGTAATAAAAATGAAAGCTGAACATAGTATTAATAATACTAACAATAACAAAAATAAGCATAATGCTATATGGATATAATAATAATGTTACATACAGCACATTACATGGAACACACACACACGCACACACAAAGCATGCAGTGTTTTGAGCATGAAAAGCTTTTTCAGTGTGTGTGCGTGCGTGTGTGCGTGCGCGCACGCTATACATGCACGTGTTCAATAAAATGGTTGAATTCCTGTTCGTGGCTGAAATAACAAGCCTCAAATACTCTCGTCCTTCCTCTCTCCTTTCCCCACAGGCAGATAAACAATCCTGAAAAACAACAGCGCGGGAATAAAGAGACAGTAAATAGAAAGTTCACACAGCTTTGACCATGCTAAATAATCCCCATGTTGGACACTGTCTTTTTGTTCTTTTTTTTTTTTTCTCTCTCTCTCTCTCCTCTTTCTCCCCCCCCCTCCGGACCAATATGAGATGATCTCTCTCAAGTCAGGTGTTGCCTTCAGGGATGGTCAGAACTCAACTCAACTCAAGGCATCTCAACTTTATTTATGAAGCACTTTAAACCAGAGATAAGAAGAGATAAGAATCAAAATTAAGACAAAAAAGGAAGACGAAATCATAGCTTTCCTCACACAACTGATCCATCCATCTCTCCAAGACAGGTGTTGCTTTCAAAGACAGTAGGAAATCCATCCATTCATCCATCCAATAGTCAGCTGTTGCCTTCAGGGACAGTATGAAATTCTTCAATGTATATGTGTGTGGGCGCGTGCGTGGGTGATTCTGACGGCCTCTTTTCCCTCACGCACGCACGCGCTTAACACACACACATACACCTTCATCTGATGGAAGACATAGCCATCACGTCAGCGGAATATTGATGCTCGCGCGGCTCAAACGGGGAAATTATCGCACGGCGGGCCGGGGAAATGCATCTTAATTGCTGTCTAAGTGGGCGTCTTCATCAGAAAGACAGACAGCGAGCCCGGCCAGCCGTGTCCCAATATGACGCCGAGGACGCAGCTAGACGGCTGATCGGTCGTCGGCAGCGATCTGTATAAATAATGAGCTCATAAAGCTGGTTTCTAACCGAGGCCTGCTCTTTAGCTACAACACTCTTTATTGCTGTCTTTTATGAGAAACTATTGCGATGCCATTTCGCAGTAGTGTGACGCCTCCTCCTTCATTAATATGTTTTCAGACGGTCTCTGAGGGCAACAACCGACGTCAAACGTAAGCCTTGGAGTTTGTGTATCACAAGTAAACAAAAGGACGTAGCAGTGTTCTAGTGGCCCAGGGACCTACTTTTTATGCAACTGCAGGCATTTATTCGAAGGTCTATTTGAGAGGAGGCCTGGAGATGAAGCCAAATGTACGTTTTTGCAAACAAAACCTATTTCGAGTTGTCACTGAATGTAATGCTGCACGTGTTTGTGAGCAGTGAAGACAATTTCGAGTCAGCAACGAACCTAAAGTAGGCTATGTGTTGAAAGACAATTTAGTCTTCAGTCATCCTAAAAAAGTGGGTGTTTCTATAAATACGGAAGACAATTTTTACATTTTTAATGAACCTAATGTATGTCGATGACATGACGTTTTAGTCTGCAACAAACCTCGCTTACGTTTCTGTAAACATCAAAGAAAAGTTTGAGCTAACCTAACAACCTAATGTATGTTTTTTTGTAAACATCGAAGACATTTTCGTCTTCAGTGAACCGTTTGTTTAGGTATTTCTCTGAATTTCAAGGACAATATTAGTCTGCCGCACACCTGGTTAACATTTTTGGAAACATGAAAGCAAATGTATAGACTCCGATGAACCTATTGTACAAGTATTTAGAAGCTTCAATCAACTTCATGGAAATTCTTTCACCGAACATACTTTTTTTTTTTAAACAAAACAATGCCGGGTCTTTGATAACTAATATTTCCAATTCACAAACATTAAAAACTATTTTAAGTGCTCAATGAACGTAACTTCATTTGTGCATGTTTTGTGTACATCAAAGGCAAATTAGTCTTCACAGATTTTGCAAACATCAAAGACAATTTAGAGGCTAACGTAAATGCCTCCCTTTGCAATCTTCAGACTTGTACTACTCAGTGAGGCTTTTAAGCCCTGGTGGTCCAAGTTTTTTTTCCGCCTGTCGTCATCTTCCATCTGCTGTAAAGGAAAAAAAGAAAGAAAAATTTGTTTGGCTCCTGGCAGACTTCACAACCTCATCGTTGATACGAGAAAATTGAACTAAACTCCCAGTTATCTGTCCAAATAATCTCTCTATTTGTTTGGCATTGTTTGGCGGCCGGAGTGACAAACCCAAAGCCGCTGTGTTATCTGCAAAAAGGCGCAACAACTCCTCAGACTCGGCCGCCATTATGTCGCCATGTTTACGTGCGCTAAGCCGCCCGTGCACGGGGGCCGACCCGCCGCCGGTCACCGTGGAGACGATAAAGCGCCGTCATAATTGCTTTAGCGCTTTTGTTGTGCCCGCCAGGCGCTCGCCAGGGAGGGTTGCAGGTTAGCGGAGATAAAGCCGACTCGGCGGGATTCGTTCTCGCGCCACTCATCTGGAAAGATTCAAATAAATGTAATAGAAAGTCGTTCTGGCCAGGCAACGTGTTCTGACTGTTTGCCAGTTGCGTACCTGAGCAAGGTGATGACTGCGCATGAATATCAAGTTACTGCTACTTATAATATAAAATACTTTGAGCACTGTCTGTCCGGCCGTCTGTCCGTACGTCTGGCGTGAATTTGTCGGCTTTGAAGTGCAGGTGTGTGCGTGTGTGTGTGTGTGTGTGTCATGTAGACAAATTACAAGGAGCCAGCTGTCCACAACGCCGGCGACGCCCCCCCAACCTGGACAAGATGGTGGACAACTCACTGCCGGAAGCTGATGAGCTCTCAGGTGGGCCATCTGATGAGATCTACTCCAAAATCTCTTTTTTTTTTTTACCATAATTATGCTCAGGTATTAATATAAAAAGATACACCATTATTAATTTAGTGTGCAATAGAGAGCTGTTCCTATTATTTTTGGTTGCCTTCTTTAGCTATTTGAGAGCATCAAAACAATACAAACAGTATTACTGACGTGAATAAATGACGTGAATAAATGTAATGGAAAATTAATCCAGATTTATGCAAGCTCTGGATACATCTACGCGACCATCCACTTAATTCCTGAATCCATCCACTTAATTCCTGAATAATCAAATCAACCCAACAAATTCAGGCTCAGATTTGCAGATGTCTGCAAAGTCATTTGGATTTCACAAACATCCAAACTATCATAACAGATAAATGCAGGCTCTGCATACATTTGTGCAGAAGTGGGGGAGTGGAGTGGAGTCACATGACTGGAGTCAGACTTGAGCCGCCAGTTTAAGTACTTGCGACTTGCTTGGCTAAAGCTTATTAAAGACTTGACTTGACTTTCACTTTGACTTGGCACTCACGAGACTCAACTTGACTTTGACTTCAACTGCATGACTTGACAAGTCATCCTTTAACATTTGAAAATCTGAATTTTCAATTTGGTGTGCCTTTTGTTTTTGAAAGAAAAGTGATTGTTTCATTATGAGGGGAATTGCTGATACAACTTCATACAGCGACTTATCACGGAAGGAGCTCCAAAGATGATTACATTTGGATTCAAGGATTCTGTTCTTGATCAAATCGGGACTTGACTTGCTTGATTTGTTTCCCGCAGTAACTTGGGACTTGCTTGTGTCGCTCTCACAATGCGGACTTCATCCAGTGGTGAGTTATGACATGCGCTGACATCATCCGTCTTCACAAGGACTCACTTGGGCAAACTTCTCCCACCACACACGCACGTTGTGCCATAAAAGGAAGTCATTAATTTTCAGTGGGAGCCATTTTTGTCTCCCGAGGAAATGTAATTAAATCCCCAGATCAGAGCGCTTCCACCGCCGTGTTCTATTGGGCCATTTAGTAGTACAGTACACCTCACGTTAATCACCACCCCGACTAACGGCCGACTTATTACTGTCGGCAATGGTGTCGTACGGCCGCGCGTTTCACTGATTAACTGGAAGGATAAAGGCAACAGGGAAACTAGCATCTATGCCCAAGTTGTTTTTTGTAAACGTCAAAGACGATGTTAAGTTTTCAACAACTCCAACTGTGATTTTGGAGCATCAAATACAGTCTACTCTTCAACAAATGCAATGTTTATGTTTTGAAAACATCAAAGACAATTTTGTGTCTTTGGTTAACCAATGAAACATATGAGACAATTTGGAGTCGTTAGCGTTCATGTTTATGTAAACATCAAACAATTTGGAGTCTTCAACACAACTTACTTGCATGTTTTGTTAATGTTTTTGTAAAAATTAAAGACAGTGTTTAATATTCAATTATCCCTACTTACCTTATACATTATTGTATGGGACAAAGTCAATTTAGGGTCTTTGATTAACTGAGCACTTTGTTTTAAAGATAGAAGAAAATGTCTTTTTTCCCCCAAATACAATTGGAATATTTAGTAGACCTAATGTACATTTTTGAAAACAACAAAGACAGTTTGCAGTCTTTGATGAAGCCAAATGACACTATTTGTAAAAATCAAAGACAGTTTTGAGTTTCCACTGAACCTAACGACAGATTTTGTGAACAGAGAATGCAATTTTAGTCTCCCACGGCTCTATCCTTTTGTAAACATCAAAGAAACCTAACGTATCTGTCTTTGTCGCTGTGAGACAGCCGCGCTCACCACTGTCACTACAAAAGGCAAACTTGATCATCCAAATCACACTCTGCTGCTCCCTGCTTGAGAGCCCGAAGGTGCTCGCCCATGCAGATTCCAGCGCCTGATCCCGCTCATTAATTGTCATTATGGCCGTTATGACAGTTTAATTTGCGGCGGCAAAATTGGCCACGGGGGAATTGGCGGCCCCAGTGAAAGCGTCTCAAGACGATCAACGGCAACGAGATCAACGAAGACAAAATCATTGTTGGAGGACGAATACAGTAAATGTAGAACAGGGAGCAAGCCCTGTTGCAAATAGCGTGTAATTGACACCCCCCACTCCTCCAAATGATTATAATTGCATCCATAATCCAACCCCCCACTATAATCCCAAAAAATCTTAATATAATTTTTAATTCATCTGACATTACCCTTAAAATTAAATGACCCCCAGATGATTTGATTTTGAAAAAATGCCCTGGAAATTTGCTTATGCACATGTGACAAAGCCTCCCTGTAACTTTCAGTGAAAAAACACCCATATCTCAAATCATCTTTGCCCATTGAAATGAATGGAAATACCATTAATCCGTTACAGCCTCCCCTAAAAAAACAAAACAAAACATTTTTTGAAGGTATTTTTAATAAGGAAAATAGTACTCTATAATGTTGTACTTTATTTAGAAAAAAAACATAGTCATAAGGCACGGTGGCCGACTGGTTAGAGCGTCAGCCTCACAGTTCTGAGGACCCGGGTTCAATCCCCGGCCTCGCCTGTGTGGAGTTTGCATGTTCTCCCCGTGCGTGCCTGCGTAGGTTTTCTCCGGGCACTCCGGTTTCCTCCCACATCCCAAAAACATGCATTAATTGGAGACTCTAAATTGCCCGTAGGCATGACTGTGAGTGCGAATGGTTGTTTGTTTGTATGTGCCCCGCGATTGGCTGGCAACCAGGGTGTACCCCGCCTCCTGCCCGATGACAGCTGGGATAGGCTCCAGCACGCCCGTGACCCTAGTGAGGAGAAGCGGCTCAGAAAATGGATGGATGGATGGATAGTCATAATGAAATAAAATAAAATGGAAAGAACTAAACTGGTTTGTGCATCATGATTACTTCATTGGGGCTCCTACTGGTGTGTACAACTGATGTAGCCTTGCCTCCAAAAAAAATAGCACTAGTTTAGGTGCCCTATGCGACACCTGTAGGGTCGTTGACAGGGATGTGTGGGGAGGGGGGGGGGGTGAATGCTGCTTAAGATTTGTTGTTGGCTTTTTATTCATGAAGTGTATGTCCCACATGCACCAACCGTGAATAGCATACCATACCAGAAACCGCCACTGGAACTGAGAAATTGACGAAACTGAACAATGCAAGACAATTATAGACATCTTATAAATTCCATGTTTGGCCTTCGAGGAGGTTCTTTTCAAGAAAGCTGCTTTTCCTCATTATTCCTGCTGACAGGAGGTCAAAAGACACATACATGCACACATACACAAGCCCTGTTGTTTGCTTACACCGGATAAACACGACAAATGTCACTAAAGGGCAGCCTGGCAGTGCCCAGCCCACCACCCCGAGGGCGTCGTGGAGAGTGACCAGCACCGCGGGGATCGCCTGGCGGATGCACGAAAGGCTACAGCCACAAGTGTGATGCATCAGCACTTACTAAAATAATGCAGAATGCATTTGCTCCAAAGTAGTTATGGGAGGATCGATCCAAATATCGATTTCATATTGGTATTGATATGCGGCTTCATCAAATACTGTAGTAAGCAAATATTTATGTGGACTCAGTTATTTATGCTTTTTTGTGGTTGTAATTATTTTTTCAAAAACAGAAACCAAGTGCACTGAAGCGGAGCCATTGTGTCTTCCATCCATCCATTTTCGATACAGATTTTCTTTATTATGGTTATCGTTGATATGTAGCCAGCTCACGACGCCAAAGTACACTCTTGAATATAAACACACAACAGTCATTCATATAATAAACAACATTATATTTAAAAGGCAAGGAACATCAATAGCTGTCTTCGTTCAGCACAGTTTACATGTTCAAAGGGAGTAGGAAGAAGTAAAAAAAAAACATGTTTATTCCTACCCCATGTTGTCTATAAATCTTGACTCATATCATGTTAATAATACTCAATAGCTTATTCACTGTGATACTGTGATGTATCCCAAAAGAAAAAAAACAAAACATGCCCCCCTATCATTTAACCCTTGTACGCCTACATACACATGTATACATTTTGTCATGATTATATCTGAGTTTTACATAGTGCTATAAACACACAATGAACCTAACATGCGTGTTTTTTGGGATATGGGAGGACCCAGAAAGCCAAAGCAAGCATGGAGAACGTGCAAACTCCACATAGGAAGGCCAGAGACTGGATTCGAGCCACCAACCTCAGAGCTGCGAGGCTGACGTGCTAACCACTCGGCCTGTCTTCATTGTGTTTTATTATTGTATATTCTATTATTTCGCCTATTTCCTGAAAACTGATATAATAATTTGTTGCATTGTTACATCACATTATACTGTATACTGTATAATAATGTGATTCATATATTTATCCCTTTTAGTTTTACAGTATATTATATTTATTATTATACATTTTGAATGTAACAATTGGATGTATATTACTAATTTTATGTTTTAATTCAATTTACTGAGAAAAAGTTTTTAAATGTTTAATAATATTTGATGTGGAGTGATCATTTTGTCCACTTAGAAATCAAGGGAAAAAAGTGTAATAAAGGGAGAGATTTTGCACATTTTTTAAATTGCAGTTTAAGCAATTATTTGTTTTAATTTGTTCTTGAGGGATAATTTTGTTGTATTTTCTATTTAGCAATAAAAATGGCCCAAAATATGTTGTTGGGTGAAAACTAAATAATCCAAACGGGGGAGGGAGAAAAAAAAAAATCACAGAAATACAGACAATTCATTCACCATCGGTATCGGCGACTTGTGTTTACTTGGTATGAGCTTGATACCAAATCTTGCAGTGCAGTATCACAGTCAGTCCCATGACACTGGTCAACATTTTCTCACTCATAGGAAGTAATGCAAATAGAAATACAGCAGTTTTAATCTGACGTACGTTTAAAAGGAAGTTCATCATCAAAATGTAAAAGAAGCTCCAGTTTTTTCTTCCTATACTGAAGGTGGAATCCGCAATATTTGCTGGTGATGTCACGCGACATGAGGCCGTGTGATAAAGCGATGAATCACACACCGGCCGACTTGTTGCTGCGTTTTTGTTTAGTGTTATCGTGCAAGTCAATAGCGGCTCGGCCAGCTGGTACCAATGAGCAAGCTTTGTATACCGCGCAGATGGACAGTTCCAGTTTGTGTTTGGTCTCCTTGTGGGTTACATCAAAAATGTATGTTGTATGTATCGCTGTATCAGGATACAGTACTATCAATATTGTTAGGATACTATCGTGTCATCAGTCACTTTGCGATTCCCACTCCAAATAGATATTGTGATGTATGGTACGGTTTTTGTTTCCAATTACTGTAAAATAAGCCTGTAATGATACAGTAAATCTACCAGTCAATAGAAAATCGTAATACACTTTTAAGATGTGAACCTGCGGACCCTCCAAACTCTTTTAGGTCAGCAGCGGTCCCCCTTAATATGTGCTGTTGAGTTTTCTTCAATTATGATCATCACGCCATTGCTGTATCGTGATAGTATCTGTATCAATGAAAAAACTGGTCAATATCAGTTACTCTGTGCTTCCTATCCCTGTTGAATATGATCACATTATATAACATGGATTATGCAGCATTATGACCGTATGATGGTACTAGCTTTTGGGCCGACACTTTGTTAACTTGAGTCAGACTGTCTGTCAGTCTGACCTTCCTCACACACTAGACGAATGTGAATTTGATAGTCGACGTGTGTCTTTGTGTAGACATATTCGTGCGTCAGTATATATGTGTGTGTGTTGAAGTGTCTGTGCAGACATTCGTCCGTGTGTGTGTGTGTGCACTTGGCCTTGTTTTGCATGCTGTACAAGCCTGTCGCCGCCTCCCTCCTCCTCGCCTCACCTCCCCATCATTCGCTTGAGGTGGCGGGCTGGCGGCGTGACGAGCCCCCTGTCTCATTTTGGAGGAAGAGGAGGAGGAAGAACAGCTGTGGGGCGCGGGGCTCAAGATCTCAGCGATTTGACAGTTTTTTTTTTGAGGCATTGTGATATTATGGTCTTTGTTAATACAGTTATTTTTCGGCTTTTACCTGTTTTGTAGCCCCAAGCAGGTCCAAGGATAGACTAAATCGGGGCTGGCTAAATTGTTTGTGCTCAAGGGCCGCATTAGATTTTTTACAACGGACAGATGTAATTTTCATAAAAACGTGTGTGTTAAACATTTAGAATAGTTTAGATGCTACCTTAATAAATTATTTCAATATTTATTTATTCATTTTTCAATGTTTATTTTTTATTTATTTTACATACAAATACAGCATTTGAATATTCAATAAAACAAAACAAAAAATGTTTTAAATTCAGTTGTAATTAATTATCCAAATAAGACATTTTAAATCTACAGGTACATCTCAATAAATTAGAATATGGTATAAAAGTCCATTTGTTTCAGTACCCATTCATTAACTTGAATCATTGAACACTAATACTTAAATCTTTTCTTTTCAGAGGGCAAATTATTGCGTAATTACTACATTAAAAATCATTTTCATTGTTTCTTGATTTGAAGGTAATATTCTACTTTCGAGAGATGGCGAATTTGGGGTTTTCGTTTGCTATCAGCTATAATCATCAAAACTGTACATATATATTTTTTAAAAAATCATGAAATATTCATGATTTTTATATATACTCTATAATATGAATTTCACTTTTTTTCACTCCCAAATTCACATTTATTGAGATGTACTTCTATATGTAAAGGTATATATTATTTACATGAAATAATAATTATATTCATAGTTGTATTAATAATGGCCCATTTACGTCTCATTTGACCATAGATCATAAACCCTACCCTACGATAATTTAGAGAAACGTGAATATTCCGTACTTTGACGCTCCAGCTGTGGAGTCTGTTATCGCCAACAGGGGGCGCAACGTTCACGTTACACGACAAACGTGGCCGATAAAACCTAGAGAAGAGTCGTCCCTGCATCCAAATGTACTGCAGCGATTCTAAGAAACTTGTCCTTTCACCAGGTCAACGTTTCAACGATATAGTGGTATCAATAATAATAATGTTCAGAAATTTTTGTCTTTGTTTGTTAAAAATCTTTATTAAAATGTTGATATATATAAACATACAAACATTCAGTATATATGCAGACAATTGGAATAAAAAAAATACGACCAATCAAACACAAAAGAAACAAAACAAAAAATGGAACAAAGGTTATAAGGCACAATAGCTTCCTTCTCATTCAAGGTATATTAATGATAAGTCACCAATGTATCGCAGCGTACAAAATGCTCTTATTTGTTTTTTATTTATTTAGATGCCTAGCTAGCAAATGACTGCAATATCGTTTTGCACACAGCCCAGTATTTGGGCACCGTGCTGCATTGTGGGATGTGGCGGATATTTTGGTCCGGCGGCATCCGGGATGAATGTCAGCAAGTTTGTCGAGTCGTAGAGTTAAAAAGGCGACATGTTAAAATGCAACATTACAAGGAAACATTAGCTAGAGAGCCTCTCTAACACTGTCACCAGCGAGCTCGTGTACCGTAGCTTAAGGTGGGACCCGGGGAGACTTTCACCTCTTTCGGTGTGGTTAACACCTGCTGGATGAGACCGGGTCGGGTCGGGTCGGGCCGGGCCTGGCCTCCTCCTCCTCCTCCTCCTTCTTCTTGGAGTGTAAGTTTTTTTTAATTTTTAAAAATCTCCTATACTCTTCTTTGCTTTTCTTTTTCTCCGTGGCATTGGCAGGAACACACCTGAGAATGAGGCGCTTCAAAGTGGCAGTCTTGAAATAGAATTATTGCTAGTGGTTTTCACTGTCTATGGAGCCATACTGAGGGCTAATTTAGAGCAAAACCCCTCAAAGATACCCACAATGTGTGACACACGGATCCAAATCGTGAGATTGAAATAGTGAGTGAATCATAGTGCTATGAAAATGTTGTTTCATAAACCATATTGTTGTTCAACTGGGTGTTTTGTAAACTGAGGTGCCACTGTATTATTAATGGATATCACTGGAGACACACGACGAGAATACCCTATTTTTATTTGTTTACAGTATTATACGAGAAAATGTATATTTTTAAAACCAAATTCAAAAAGATGACCTGATGAGATTTTGAAAAGGTCGACGCCTCCATCACAAATTTTATATTTTTTCTGAATTGTTTGTTTTTCTTTTTTCTTTTTGCCAAAGAGGATGAAGCATTGACATTTCTCTTGATAAAGGTCAAAGCCTCCAGCTTAGCCGCTAATAGAATGTTTATTTCTGCGCCTAGTCAATTGCTTTGAATGGTGTGTGGGCAAACTGTATACTGCATAGAGTTGATACCTTCCTTTATTGGTGTGCCTATAAATAGTAACCTTTATAGCCCTTATTGCTAGTAGTGCAATAAAAAAAACAAAAAAAAAACCTACATTGAAAACGCAATTTTACAGCAGTGAACTTAAAAAAAAAAAAAAAAAAGGGATTTTGATAAAAATGTTGCAACATTACGGCAGCAACTGCGACTGACTGCTTAGCACATCCTCCTCACAGTTCTGAGGACCCCTGATTCAAATTCAGCCTCGCCTGTGTGGAGTTTGCATGTTCTCCCCGTGCCTGCATGGGTTTTCTCCGGGTACTCCGGTTTTCTCCCACATCCCCAAAAACATGCATGGTAGGTTAATTGAAGACTCTAAATTGCCTGTAGGTGTGAATATGAGTTCAAATGGATGTTTGTTTACATGTGGCTGGCAATTGGCTGGCGACCAGTTCAGGGTGTACCCCGCCTCTCGCCCGAAGATAGCTGGGATAGACTCCAGCATGCCAGCGAACCTAGTGAGGCTAAGCGGTACGGAAAATGAATAAATTAATTTTGTAACATTACAACAAAATGTGTAATTTTGTGAGAAAAAAAAAGCGTTATAGTATGGTGGAAGTCCGAATATCACAAGAAAGAAAAAAAAAAAAAAAAAAAAAAAAAAATCAAATTTTGAAGGAAAAAAGTCCTAATATTACAGAGAAAAAATTATATGACATAAATCAAGTCATAAAATTCCAAGAAATAAGTGTAGTTTTGCAGAAGTAAAGTCATAATTTTACATTAAAAACTCATCGCGAGGGAAACGTTATTTTACAGGAATTAAGTCGATGGGAAAAAAAGTCTTACTACTGAAAGACAAATCATGTAATTTTATAGGAATTAAGTAATTTTTTTTTTTTACAAGAAAGTGTAATTGTACAGAAATAAAATTAATTTTTCAAGAGAAATAATTAAATATGTAATCGTATTAAAAAAGGAAAAATCCATAATATGGGTAAAAAGTCCTGAAGGAGTTTCACAAAATCTTTACAGGAATGTCATAATTTTATACAAAAAAAGTATATCCATTCGTCCATTCTCAATACCGCTTATCCTGTTCAGGGTCACAGGGTGCTGGAGCCTGGAGCCTGGTCGCCAGTCAGTCACAGGGTACTTATAGACACGGACAACCATTTCCACCCACAGTCACACTGTCACTCAGTGGGAACTGAACCCACGCTGCCTGCACTGAAGTCAGGCGAATGCACCACTACACCATCAATGATTTAACTGGTTGTGATTTAATGGGGGGGAAAAATTTTTTTTTTTTTCAGGAATAAAATGCAATTTTAGGAGGAAAAAAAAACAACCTTTCACAACATCATTAAGGGGGAAAAAAATCCCAATATTATGAGAAAAACATAATTTTACAGGAATAAATTATTAATTTTATAATGGAAAGATCTTTTTAAAAATGTATGAGAATCAAAGTCCTAATATTCTGATAAGTTCTATAACGTACAGATATTTGAACACCAACGGTGCAGCAACACAGACCGAGAATATAACAATACTGTACATGGATGCGGGTTTGCGTGGTGGAGTTGGGGGCAAAAATGGAGGACCTACGCGCAGGGAAGCCGAGAGGCAAGGCAGGACTGCAGCAGGAATCTCCAAAAAGTTTATTTAAAAAAAAACAAGGCGCATCGAAGAATCAAAATAGTAAATTAACTAAGTGCCCCCCCCAAAAAAAATAGAGATTCAAAGTAGCAAAGAAACTAAAAAAGTAAAGTAAGTAAACAAAACACTCACCACGACAGACTACAGGGAAACATGATGAGACGTAAGACAATGACACGACACAGACTAAAGGAAAGCAGGGAACTAAACCAATTAGACCAATTAACGAGACAACGAGGCACACCTGGAGAAGATACAAGTGGCTGGAGGGAGCTTATTGGTAGACACAAGGAACGAGATGAGAACGAGCAAACAATACATGAACAAGGGACAGGGAAACAAGACATAACATGAAACACAACTAAAATATATTCAAAACAATGAAATAAAACCCACAAAAACACAGATCACGGCAGACTTACCAGCAGACTGTATATTCTTCATCCACTGTGAAAAATGACTAATATTACTGCAGCTTGTTTAGTCACTTAGTAGGTTGATTGAAGACTCTAAATTGGCCGTCGGTGTGGATGTGTGTGTGAATGGTTGTTTGTTTATATGTGCCCTGCGATTGGCTGGCGACCAATTCAGGGTGTACCCCGCCTCTCACCCGAAGATATCCAGGATAGGCTCCAGCACGCCCGTGACCCTTGTGAGGATAAAGCGGGACAGAAGATGGATGGATGGATAGTTATGAAAGTCTTCTTCGTGTATTATGCAGGTCTGTATTATTTTGCCCTTTGGTGGCCAAGGTGCACAGACCCAAAAGCAGCACAATGTCAATGGAATGGATTAATTGCCATTCATTTCAATGGGGAAAGATGATTTGAATGCTTTCAGTTACAAGCGTGGTCTGGTCACAGAACGAATTAAACTTGCAAGTGAAGGGACCGCTGTACTAATATTACAAGACAACACTTGCAGTTTAATTCAGTAGTATTACATGACATACTCTCAGTACTCTTGTCCACATCGCGACTATCGCTGCTATAAAGACTTTTTACAAATTCAAGTCTATTTGTCATGCTCAAGAGTAAGAGACTATTACAGATACGTGGCTCGCACATCCGTCACGCTAACTCCAGACATCCTCTCCTATTTGACAGGTGAAGGGTGCTCGGGCCTCGGAGGCAGATGGATGGCGGCGTGAAGAACGATTGGGCGTCACCGTGGCGGCGACAGATAGCCAAGGCGCGCCGACGCAAAGAGATCGGTCTCGATCTGACTCTATTTGTCACCTCCGAGTGAGTAATATATTTGTTAAAAAAGCCTGACTGATTTGGAGGCGATACTGTACCTGCTCGTAGACGCCTTTTTGTGGCGCTTCATCCCTTTACTCGAGGATTGTCATAGCGATTAGGGGAGCGAGGCAAACAAACAAACAGTAATCCACAGTGAACAGTGTGCTAATAACATCAGATGCTGATATTAGTGGAGGAAACACACACACACACACACAGACACACACACACACAGTCAGTCTGCTAATTGCTTTGTGTGCTGAAAAGGCGCCCGAATGATATTGCCATGCTGCGGGTGTTTGGCCGCCTCGTAAATGCCGTGCAGTGTGGCGGAGACAAGCTCATATATTAAGATAACCTCCAAACGGAATGGAATTGTATTTCCCCGGCGGTTCAAACCGCGTCCGCGCTTGTAAATGCGTTGCAGATGAAATTTGGCTTTAATGAAGCGCGACTTATTGCGCGCAGTGCGGCCACAGGACGGCGTGCATGTCGGCCGGATGCCTGCACTGTTATCTAATTTGTAATCGTGCTAAAATAAAAATCATAAAATTTCATGAGATAATTTATTACAAGAAAAAAAGTTGTAATACTACAAAGATCTTTTTTTTACAGAAATAAAATTGTAACGTAATTTTGCGACAAAAAATTATGAATTTATCTTCAGATTTAGGTCATATGTGTATGCAGTATTTAAGCAACAACGAGTGAAGTTACTGGTAAAACATTTATGCATGATGCCCTTTAACCTTAAATCACATTTCTTCTACTCCATCATTTTCTTTACCTTGAAATGATGACTCCAATGAACCAAAATAAATACCAGAGATGCCTTTCTTAGATGTTGGACTCCGCCACGGCTGCCATTTGTCACAGATTCTGTTTATAACTTTTATGGACAGCATTTCAAGGCGCAGAATTGCTCATTACAAATATGTTTGTAATTTTACCGGAATAAAGTCATCTTTAGGGAAAAAAAAAATCACAATATAACAAGAAAAAAAAATCATAATTTGCAAGAAAAAGGCTGATAAACTCATGAGGAAAATATTTCTCGGAAGCTATGCCATAATTTTACGAGACCCATGAAATACTGACCCATGAAATACTGTTAAGTAATGAATTTTAAATGTTTTTAATATTTAAATTTTGTGGTACTCCTTAAAAAAACTCATCTGTTTATAGGAATAATGTTGTCATTGTTACAAGAAGTAAATCATAATATTTCAAGAGGGAGAGAGTAATTTTGCAGGAAATATGGTAATAATTGTTCAAGAAAAAGCATAAATTACAGTGAAATATATATAATAATCAAGTCGAGGGAAAAAAAAAAAAAAGTCCTAATATTACCAGAAGAAAATTTGTTAATCAGTAGTTATTTTCCCAGTTTGGAGGATACGGTCTGTGAACTCTTGATTTATTTGAGGCAAAATAATTTGGCCTCGTCAAGGTTGATCGTGTTTACGTGTAAGCTCTCCGTCTTGGTCTGTTTATTAAAACGCGGCCTGGCCGGCCTTCCTGTAATGAGACTTGGTGATGGACTCGCATTGGGACTTTGCTCATTAACAGATGCTAAGAAGAGGGGGATGAGGATTGTAGATGTCAGGTGCTATGAGAAGGTCACTTCTTTAAAATAAAAACTACCTGCTGGGACTCCAAAGATCACGATAGGCCTTTCATTTTAAAGGCAACCACAGGACACTCAGTAAAAGCAATTTGCTGCTATTATCGCCTGGACTGTTCAAGTATGGAATAAATGTCAAGTACCAATGAGAGTCTACAAAAAGCACTTGATTTTCTGTTAAAAAATATTTTGAAATATAATTTTTGCCACAAAACATGACAAAGCAGATTTTCATTGTGGAGTTGGAATAAAAGGTGCTGCTAAAGCAAAGAGGCCATAGTTACAACAAAAATAAAGCTTCATGTTTAAAACAGATTCATTCAATATTTAAAATATTTATTTAATTGAACATTTTAAATTTCAAGTGGTGCCTTGAGATACAAGTTTTTCGAGATACGAGTCGTCGAGATACAAGCAATGTGTGGGCAGTGAATTCAGCTCACTTCATTTCACATCCAGCAAGCAGCAGTTTGGAAGATAATGAACATTCTTATAAAAAGAGGCTCCAAGCTGTTTATTGCCACTTCCAGTTGAAGTTTATTATCTGTTTAAACATAAAACAAAGACAATTACAAATTGTGTATTTAAAACAACCACACAACTTTGCCTTCCGCTCGCTCAATGCTAACACACAATGCAAAACGTCATAGACGAGCTACCAAATGGCATCGATAGTTGCAGTGTTATAACCTTTTAAGCAATGGATATTTGAACACAAATGGTGCATCAACACATGTAGACAGACAATAAAGATTTTGTTTATCCTCTACAAAAGTGACTGAGAATGCTACAGTTTACTGTGGCACTTACAGTGTTTGTGAAAGTCTTCATTTGTGTTTTTATGACTATTATACTCCTCCCAGTGGCCAAGTCTTGGTTATCAGGAGTCTTGATTAGTCATGATGCAAAAACTGTTTGATTTTTTAAATTCTATTTAATGATGTTATTACTATATGTTTTATAAAGTAAATATTATCGAGTGCACTTTTTCTTTTTGAAAAACACATTACAAAAATATTTCTTGGGTTTTTTGGGGAGGCTGGAACGAATTAATGACATCCTCATTCCTGTCAATGGGGAAAGATGAGCTGATATACGAATGGCCTGGTATACTCGCAGTTGAGTAAATAGAGCACTTGATTTAAACCTTAAGTCTATTACTCATTAGACTATGCAAGTGCACTTAGACTGTATTGTAAGAGGCAGCCATGACGTCTGTAAAGCTGATGTCAGTGGAATTTATATAATTATACAAATACCAACCTACTGTCCCCCTATATAAATATCGTACTCCTATTAGAAAGGCTTGTTACTCTCGGACCTAAGCTGAATGTATCTGTTTTGCTAAAACCCCGAGCTGCTCTAAACATTGCAGTGAATGAAAGCCTCGTTAATCACCATGCACGTCCTTGCCCGATTAGAATTCACCCTCTGGACTTCGGAGTAGCGACTAACTGAGGCCTACGCTCTCCAAGCAAAAGGGAACGGCCATGCTTTATTTATTTAGTCTTTTTGGCCTTACAGAATGTTTACTTCATTTTAGGCTGATCTGTCAAGTCTCTTACTTTCATTCAGGTTCTTATTTAGAACATTTGTGGATGATTTCCCATTAGCATCCATGATTTTGCAAGACTGTTGCTTCAACGTTGATTTGTTTTGACAGGAGGCAATAGTTTGAAACCTGCACTACAGACACCTACAGCAACAATTCCAGTGTGAGCAGTCGAGTCATTTCGAGAAGTTGACTGTCTTTTTTGAATATATAGCCCCCGAAGACAGACAAGCCTATCATGAGTAGACAGAGAAAAAAGTCAGCCATGCTGTAAGACGCATAGGAAGTCTGTCATTTTGGTGGCTCTTTTACAGTAAATCAAAAGCGAGCACATCCTCAAGATGTGGTCTGTTAGCTACCAGATTTGAACCATGTACTGTATACTAGTCTAGTAATAACTCAGCCTATGATTTTATTTTATTCTGCCCTTGAAGCAGCAGGTCCTTCAAAAGTGAACTTTGCCTACTGGTTTTGTTAAAACTTTAAGTTAATAAACCAGATGGATGGAGGGGTGGGACCCTAGATGGTGAAAGAATTTAGTTTTCGTCATGGCGTGTTCTAGCATGATTAAACACGAAGTCTGGTAATGACTCGAGCTTGTGATTTATTTATTTTTAATTCTGCACTCAAAGCCAGTTTCCCTTAGCAACAAGACCTTTGGTCGGCATTTCACTCAGGAGTAGACAGACCCATCAAAAATTCTCAAGAAGCCATGTGGAAAACCCGCAGAAAGTCTGGAATTTTGGTTTGAAGCAGGCATTTTAGGTTGGTTTTGTCAATTTCCAGAAATCCTTCAAAACCAAAATTGTCCTACAGATTTTGTCCAATGACTACCAGATTTGATCTATGTATACTAAATGGATGGGCAACACAAAATTGCAAAGGGAATGCATTTTCATCAGTGTATGGGTGAAGCATGGCTACAAAAATCAGAATCATCTTAATTTGCCAAGTATGTCAAAAACACAAGGAATTTGTCTCCGATAGTTGGAGCTGCTCTCGTACGACAATAGACAGCCGTTTTGACAAAAAATACTTTTGAGAAATAAAAACATAAAACCCCACTATCGAGAGACACTGAGCAATGAGAGGTTACCAGTAATGTGGTAATGCTGATTCAATTACAGTTGTGCAAATGATAGCCTCTAGCAATTAATTGGAAAGAGGGAAGAAGCTGTTGAAATGTCTGATTGTTTTAGTTTCCATTGATCGATAGCGCCTACCTGAATGTTATGTATATTAGAGGTACCAAACATGACCCCACCAAAACACATTCTGGCTCTCATGAAAGAACGTTGGAAAAAGTACAAGGAACCATGACTGAAATTGAACAGGAAGGAAGCCATTTTCGTTTGAATGGTTCACTTTTGTCGAATTCCCTCAGTTATGCCCCCCTGGATATTTGGAAAGAATGCCCCCCAGACAACAGTTTTACAGATCAACGTGGAATTCGGTGGAAATGTTTAGCATAACAGTAAACACAAAAAAAGCCTCAAGGACCACTGAACAACAGGAAGTCGACCATTTCATTTTCAAGTGTCCATTTTGGATGAATTCCCTAAATCGTGCTCCCTGGAAAGTTAAAATTTTTTGTCCCTTTCGGTAGTTTCACCAATCAACATGGAATGGGTGGGACGTCTATTCTAAAAGGGCACATGAAAAAGTCTCAAGGATCTGTGCCTGTAATTGAACAGGAAGTTGACCATTTCATTATCAAGTGTTCATTTTGGGCAAATTCCTGTAGTAGTGCCCCCTAGAAATAAAAACAATAAAATAGCTCCAGACACCAGTTTCACCGATTAACATAAAATTCAGTGGACATGTCTATAATAACAGGATACGAAAATGCCGCAAGAACCCTTGCCAGAAATTGAATGGGGAGTCCATCATTTTGATTTGAAGCAGACCATTTGGGGTGAATTTCATATTTTAATGTGCTCCTACTTGGAAATTTTCCTAAATACGCGGATCGGAAGCAGTTATCCTGGACAGATATGCAACGCTTAATTGTGAACCATTGATAAACATGTCAAGTAATGTAGTTTGATTATTTAGTTTTTGAGGATTTTCCATGAAAACGTAATTAAATCTGTTCCTCTTCACAGGATTGTGCCAAAATTGTATGTATAACCTCGGCGGAAACACTCACCTTAGTTATTGTCGCTGTCGTGTTTGCAACATTGAACAATTAAAGTCAAACTCCACGTACTGCAGGTTGACCTGTATGAGTAAACTGGAGTGTTTTGTTGACTCGTCGGCCTCGACCTTGGTGTGTTTTCTCTCGCCTGCGCCAAGGTTTCCGCACAGTTGCGCCGCTCTGAGTCGTCGCACGTCGTCACCGAAGCGTCTCTGCTTTTCCCCCCGGGGAGGTGTCTGACATTGCATTCCTCTCGCCTCTGATAAATCCAATTTCCCCCTGCTCTCTTTCTGTTCTTAACACCTTCGTTTGCGTCGCACCCATCCGTACAACCACCTCACCCCCCGCCCCCTGCGCCTCCGAGACAATCTCTCCTTCACCGTCCTTTCGCCGTCTGTCGTCGCCGGCCTTTTCTCTGCGGCTGAGCTCCCTGAAGCCTCCTTCATCTTCATTCTGCCGTCTTCTTTCTTGCTCTTTCGATGGCGTCGTGAGTCCGGGGAGGTGTAATTGGGTTGCACTGCAGCTTTAATCTGACGTCTGCTTGTAAATGTAAAGCGAAGCCCGGAGGCTCTTCCTTTCCTCCACTTACACACATTTGAAGATGAACCTTCCTTATAGTCGTGTATTCGCGTCTGAATGTGCAAATAGCAAAAAATTGTGTGTGTGGCATCCCACAACTCTGTCCACACCGAGCGACTGGTTTCAGTGCTCTCTAGGTGGCGTGTCGACTAGATAATAAGCCTTGAGCTAATTGATTGGGGCTTAAATTAGGCTTTAGCTGTCCCTGATTAATCACACTGCTACTTGAGCACTGCTTCATGCTGTTTGGATCACATGCGTCCGCCTTGGTTCAAAATATTTTTTTGAACCACAAACAAAATGCCGCGGTTGTCAAGGAAAAAGTGAATTGCGTTGGCCGCTGTATATAAGAAATATGGGAAGATTAGATGGAATTGTCGCGCTTGATACAACTAACAATTATTGCTCTTATGATTACTATCAAGAGTCTGTCCTTTCTTCTAGCCCTTTACTCTCTTTTGATTGTCCGCCAACAGAGAAATTTAGCTTGAACCCTAAACATTATTTGATGCCCTTCACTTGTGATTGGACAAGTGGAATCACAGGCAAACTCGTTGAAGACAGTCGGGAATTCATGAAAATTAGTTGCAGAACAACAAATATGTTTGGAGAGCTGCTTTGAAAAAGGTGAACAAACCAACTAAAGAGACAATATCAGCAGTCTTGAGTATTTTTGAAAGAGAAAAAGATTACCCCGAGATGTGACCTGCTGTTTGAAGAGAAACGTAATAACAACAAATACAGTGCATTGGCATAATGATGAGTTGTATATTTAATCATTGGTTTTTAATTGTTTCCATGCCGGCCCTTCAAGATATGTCTGGTCCGTGGTACAAATAAGGTTGGGGGCCACTGTCATATAAGGTCTGTTGACGATCCCGCCGGGTCAAACTGGCGGTCAAACATGCCAGCAGGTTAAGAAGAGCTTCAATGTGTGTGATGCTGGCTCACATTTGAGGCAAGGTGGGAGTGGGCCACCAAATCCCTTATTTCGCCACCGTGCGCAGGATCGCAAGCGTGATGTATGAGGTGGCTCACCCTTCAACAAGCTTTTCCTGACCCACTCTCATCAATGGAAAGTCACACAAACGCACGTACACGCTCAAGCTCACGCGCACATACACAAACACACACGGACACACATCACGAACACACTGAAAGGCCACAGTGAGAACAGTCTGTCCCCTCGCTTAAGCTAGTGACTCCATGAAATCGCCGTTAGCCGCCAGACGCATCCTTCTTTTCTTGACGCCTTCCCCAAAAGTCATCCAGAATTCTCATCACACCTGAGCCCAGCCAGATTGCACATCTTCTTCATTGAGCATGTCACACGCACAACACACGCACGCGCACAAAAATCTATCAAAAGCTCAAAGCCGACACTGTGATGTTCTTCCACATCACCTGCCTTCCCCCACTCGTTTGTTTATTCTCCAATTTTGCACCTCGTGAGAATTGCCCTCAACTTTTTTTTTTGTTTTTTTTTCTTTTTCACACACACACATCACCACAGGCGGTGAAGGTGGGGGCCGGTGAGGTCCAGTTACAGTATGTCTCCACTGCGGGTAAATAAAGAATATCTCTGCAGCACTAATTAGTCAACCCATCCATCCATCCATCCATCCATCCATCCATCCATCCATTTTCTGAGCCACTTCTCCTCACTAGGGTCGCGGGCGTGCTGGAGCCTATCCCAGCTATCATCGGGCAGGAGGCGGGCTGCACCCTGAACTGGTTGCCAGCCAATCGCAGGGCATAATTAGTCAACCATTTCTGTGAACTTTTCTGGCTCTTGTACACCTTTCACCTGCTAAAAAAAATTAAACCCAAACAAAGGGATTCATCGACACAGTAGTAACGCAACAATAATTTGTCCAATTAACCATAGCTTTCTTGTATGAAATCCTACTGATTTGGGCACAAAAAAGGGATGGTTATGGCTTTTAAAATATTGGGTGAATATCTAAAAAAATAGGTAAGTGACAAGATTACAAGCACGTTGCATTGATGGTAGCATTGTTTTTTGTATTAGCATTCAGAGTCGACATGCATCTTGATTTGTTTTGACAGTTGTAAACATTGGAACCTTCTCTTCAGACACCTAAAGGTAGAGGTGTGGACTCAAGTCACATAATTTGGACTCGAGTCAGACTCGAGTTATGAATTTGGATCGAACCCTAACCCTATAGCAAAAAAAGAAAAAAAAATCCATGTTGCACTGTAGGAATCGCGTGGCTTGACGTCTTGTATGCTTGTTTTCGTTAGCATTAGGAGCAGGCTTTGTGAGCGATCACGCAAATAGTTACACAGCTCGCCGGCAGTGTGCCGTCTGGGCTTCCTGTTCATTGCAGTCTGTTTTAGTCAGTGTAGTGTTCTCAAGAATGTCTTTTTTTCATTCACTTTATTTACCGATAAGCACACAACTAGCATCTATTCGACATGAAGCAGCATTCTTCTTCATGTCCTGTTCTTCTTCGCCTGTTATTCGCGTAATATTTTCATGTAGTGCCCCCAAGTGTTCCGACTGAGATACCACAGTTGGATGAAATTGTGCCTTTTTAACAAGATGACAAACTTGTGTCCCTCTTTTTTTGTTTTTTATTATTCATGCCTTGTTTTTTATACTTTGAAGAAATGCCAAGATTAAACTGAAATCTATTTATATTTGTTTTATCTATTTTTGTGTTTGAAATTCCCTCACTCAATGTTTGTGGCCAAGAAAATACACTTCCTGTTATTTGCACAATTTGAATTTAATAAAAATACTGTTGATTATCTAAAAGCAGCAATTCCCTATTGTTTTTTTTATTTATTATGAAGTGAAATATCTCATTTTCTTTTGTGTATTCGTAATTAAAATAAATTTTTGTTTGGTTAAGGAAACCAAACTAAAATATATTTTACCTGATGAATTGATTGTTCGATAGAATTGTCAGTCAGATTACTAATTGCAGCACTACTGGATGCATATTCTCATTTGTGACTGGTCTGTTTAATGTCACTTTAGAAATAAAGTTAGCAAAAAGAAACACATTTTTCAGACAAGAACTGAAAACATACTATTGTACCCCGCTCCTCCTTGAAGATGATGATCGGCGTACAAACATTTTGATCAGCCCCCTAGTTTTCTTATAAAGGTTCAAAGCACTTGTTTTTCAAATTTGTTTCGATAAATGAATATCCATCCATCAATCCATTTTCTGTACCGCTTATCCTCACCATGGTCGCGGGCGTGCTGGAGCCTATCCCAGCTATCTTCGGGCGAGAGGCGGGTTACACCCTAAACTGGTCGCCAGCCAATCGCAGGGCACATATAAGCAAACAACCATTCATACTCACATTCACACCTACGGACAATTTGAACTCTTCAATTAACCTACCATGCATGCTTTTGGAATGTGGGAAGGAATATGGAACACCTGGAGAAAACCCACGCGGGCACGGGGAGAAGATACAAAGTCCACACAGAGAGGCCAGATTTGAACCCAGGACCTCAGAACTGTGAGGCAGATGTGATAACCAGTCGGCCATCATGCCGCCTATATAAGTATATAATATATCAGTTAAATATGTTAAAAAAAAATAAAAAAAATAAAAATCTAAATATATTATTACTTTGTTGTTAAAATGACTCGACTCGAAAAACTCAGTGTTGGACTTTTGACTTGACTCACGACTTACCTGTCTCGACTTGAGACTTTGACTCAGGACTTGAGGGTAAAGACTTGAGATTTGTGACTTGCAAAGCAATGATTGATGATGATATTTTTTATTTACCCCCAATGTCCCACCTCTCCCTAAAGAACATAAGTGGAACAGCAACAATTGTATCAAGCAGTTGAGCTAAGTGGTCAAGTGCCGTTTAAAAAATAAAATTAAAAATGCAGCCCCTGAAGACTTTCATTTGTGATACATCTGTTGGTGGTAATTAACTAGCAAAATGTGTTTTTTGCCTCCCATTTGGTTCAAGACACGAATAATCAATTACAAACAATCAAATCAATTATTCTACCATCCCTAATCGTAATCCTTTGATCCATTGTCATTAGTGCATTTTCTTTGTATTTTCACTGTTCATGCCACCTCTCCCTGTCCTTTTTTTGCTGTGTGGAACAGCAGAGCTCTTCGTTGCAAGGGAAGATCAATGAGCATGATTGGCGCATGCAGATTCTTTTCTTGGACTCTGTTGCATGAATGATTGTACCTCACATTTTCTACCCATAACCACCTCAACATCATCACGCCTAACCTTTTGCATAAAATTCAATATAATTTTTGAGATGAGGTTCTATCCATCCATCCATCCATCCATCCATTTTCTGAGCCGCTTCTCCTCACTAGGGTCACGGGGGTGCCGGAGCCTATCCCAGCTGTCATCGGGCAGGAGGCGGGGCACACCCTGAACTGGTTGCCAGCCAATCAGATGAGGTTCTACTGCTACATTTATGCTAGTTTGGATCATGTTGGTGGTTTATGACCAAACAGCAAGTTGGTGTTATAATTGTATTGTGTCTGTCCTTTTTAGAACATTTAAAAAAAATTACAAACACTGTTCCGGCGCGCACAATCCACAAAATGTTGTAAAGTGAGAAAGTAGGTTGAACGCTGGCGGTCGTCATAGAGTTGTGCCTCGCTGCTCCAGTGGGAATCCATTACAGGCTCGCAACGCATGATAAACATGCAGCGCTGGAAGTGGTGGTGGTGGTGGGAGTCTGCGGTTGATTATAATGTAGGATTTGGCGAACAACACTTGTGAAACACTTGTGGTGATGGCGTGTGTCCAAAAGAAGAATTCATACTGTGATTTAGAGCACTGGTCACCATTCGACAATTTTTTTTTTTTGTCCGTCTGCTTTGGCCGTATGAGCTAAACACGACAAAAATAACCAGATGGGCTCACGATTTATGAGCAAGGGCCCATCCTTAGAGCTAAGATTTTTAAAAGTTTTTAGCTGTACAATATACACATTTACGTTACTATCAATACCTAAAGCTGCCTTTTTTAAATATTTTTTTTAAGCTAGGGCTAGTTCCTGTTTCATATGTTGTAATTTGTTAAAAATAATCACAGCAGATTCCAGGAAGATGAAACTTACCATCTGAACGGTTTTAAATAGTGTACAGATAATGTTTTAAAGGAGACATCTTATGGAAAATGTGCTTTTTAATCACTTGTACTCAAATAATTGAGTCTCTGGAGGGCCTGCCCAGCCATCAAGTTTAAAATTAAACCAATAAACCTCTGTGTTATCTGAAAATGTGTCTTTGAGTCTGCTGTTTTGAAATTTTATCTCACTTTTTTTGTAACAATGGGACTGATTTACCCACTGCTGGTTGAAAATTCCGCCAAACTCCCATGTCGGCCGGAGTCGGGCCGCCGGATGATACAGTCTAAAACACTATCATGTCAAAGCCAAAAGGTAAGCAGTGCTGCATGGAATTTTGTTAGACGGACAGTTTAGCGTTAGCTTCTGATAAGCCACACATACTTGATTGCTTAGCACTCTAGCTTTTTCCAACCCTCAAAATACATGTATGTTAGGTAAATTGAAGACTCTAAAATTGTTCATAGGTGTGAAAGTGTTAATGATTGTTTTTTTGTCTATATATGCCCTGTGATAGGCTGTCGACCAGTGTAGGGTCTAGCCCATCTCTCGCCCAAAGTCAGTTGGGATAGGCTCCCACTCACCCGTGACCCTAATAAGAACAATAGAAACTGGACTGATGGATGTCTCCTTTAAAGAAGAATGTCTACACTTTTATTTCAAATTCATTGGTATGGTGTATAAATGGAAAATGGTAAAAAATATTTGTCATTGCCCAAGTACTTGTGCATCTATCTTGGGAAATAATGTTTTCCTTTGCTGGTGTGAGGGAGTCCCCTGTGTGGCGCATGTGCTATTTTATGGATAGAAAGCGTAGGCTGGCCTTCAAGCTCAAACAATATTGGTCCACACTGTGGGGGTCTTAGGGGTTTATAATAAATTAAAGATGAGACTGAGCCCGTGCTATTTACACGTGGAGCGGGCAATTAAGTGCTGAATGCAGATTTGCGGCTCGCAAGAGGAGGATATTAAACTCGAAGCGTTTTGTATAAAGGTGGCCTTTTCTGGCCTCTCCCGCTCTCCCTTGCTGTAAATAGGAAAGCGGGATGATGAGCAAGTGAAGGAAGGTAAGGCGAAAGTGCGTCCGTAAAACATATAATGCGAGTGAATGGAAAGCGGGGAGAAATGAAGAATGAGGAACAGCATATAGAGGGGGCAATGCACGTTGAGCTGGTCAAGTGACGCTCAGCTGCCTCGCATGCACTCGCAACAAATTAATTCCAATTTCCTCAAAATGGAAAAAAAAAAAATTCATCACGATTGCGATCGCGTCGGGCCAGTTCTTTCATATGTCAGATGTATTATCCGTTAAGGGTTTATGCTCTGAAAGCTGGAAGACTTTTAATCATCAGCCAAGTCCAAATGGAAGCTGGAGATAATAAAACAACAATATAAAAGCCAGAATGGCTTCCGTGATATGTTCACCTACCCCGTCCCCCTTGATGCTAAATGGGTGAAGAAGCCAAGAACCCTCGTATGAAAATTAAAAACCTGACTATGTTCTGCTGTGCAGGGACATGAAAGGTCTGAAAGTGTATTTTCCAGAGCCAAGATTTGAACTCAAAACCTCAGAACGTTAAGGCACTTGTGCTAAGCACTAGTTGACTGTGCTGACTGGAAGTGTAACATTATTAACAATACTGTATTCAAGCTATGGCCGTTCATCCCGCTGTTATGTTTTTACCTCTGCCAACCCCTTTGATGCCAAATAGATGAAGAAAGCCTTGTGCTTAAGAACCCTCGTATGAAAATTAAACCCGACAGGGATGTACAAGGGCCTTAAAAAGTCTTAAATCAGATTTTTCCGAACTCAAGGGTTTTCATGTTGTGACGATATGTCCTATACAATGAACCCCCTTGCCTCGTCACAATTCATCCATCCATCCATCCATCCATTTTCTACTGCTTATCCGAGGTCGGGACGCGGGGGCAGTAGCTTTAGCAGGGACGCCCAGACTTCCCAGTCGCAATTCACCATTCACAAATTCATTTTTCATGTTTTTTTTTTCTTTAGAACCTGACCTCAGCTATTTGCAAAAAAACAAAACCTCAACTATTTGCACCTATCAGCGTATTTGATGGATAAAATGCCACCAAAACTCCCTGCTCCTTTTAAGGTGCCTTGTTAGCGGAGCAGTAGAAAGTGTTGGTCACCAGCTGATAGCCAGTCGGCTTGACACCAAACATCATCATTAATGGAAGATTCCAGTAGAAATCCAACAGGCAGGCGAGGCTCCTTGTGGGGTTGACACTGGAAAAAGCAGGGTGGTAATCTTAAGATTTTGCAGAGAGAGATCATATCACCAGTGGTGGAGGTTAATAGCTGATCAGTTGCTAACGGCTAGCTGCTGTACGTAAGGTACAGTACGTGCCCAATTAAAGATAATCATTTACGATATATTGAGTCTATCAAGGAATCACTGCTGCTTTGTGCTGTGTGAAAGGCCAAGTGGTTGCCAGCCAATCGCAGGGTACTTATAGCCATTCGCACTCACATTCACATCTACAGACAGTTTAGAGTCTCCAATTAATCTACCAGGCATGTGTTTGGAATGTGGGAGTAAAACAGAGCGCCCAAAGAAAATCCATGCAGGCACGGGGAGAACACGCAAACTCCACACAGAGAGAACGGATTTGAACCCAGGACCCCAAAAACAAACAGCCATTCACACTCACATTCATACCTATGGACAGTTTAGAACAGGGGTTCTCAATAAGCGGCTCCCTGACCACATCAGGCGGCCAATTTGTGACCCCCGAACAGTTACTGCCCTTTCCAAGATTTCTTCAAATACTGTAGCTCAGTGCGCAGTCGACCAGCCCATTCGTTGTGTATGTGATGCTCACGACACACGAGGAGGGCGCCTGCCACGTGACAGGCACGCCCAAATTGAAAAATGTTATTCTTTTAATATGTTTTTTGGTTGGGTCAGCATGTGTAGACTAGGACTTGACTCCATCCCAAGGGTACACAGAAATCCTGTAGATAAAGCCCCAATGCCCTTTATTGTAAGAGAAAATATTTTTATCTCTATCATTTTGTTGTCTAAAGTATTTATTACCTCTCTGTTCATTTGTACTGTATATTTATTTGAGCGATCCAGTTCATGTGACTTTTGCTTGGGGAGTGACGTGGTGGCTGGAAGCACATGTAGCCTGACCGACCTAAAAAAATGGACCTCTGACACATTAAAAAAATAAATTGTGACCCTTTAAGAGTCTAACATGCATGTTTATTGAATGTGAGAGAAAGCCAAAGTACCCAGGGAAAACCCACATAAGCATGGGGAGAACATGCAAACGCCGCACAGGAAGGCCGGAGCCGAGATTCGAACTGTGAGGCAGATGTGCCAACCAATATTGCGCCGTGCTGCACGAAAGCGTACATTGTAAACAATATTCTTTGTATCGAGGAGGGAACAGTATGGGATTATTAATAAGTCGCTCACCTTCCTTTACATGTGAAGGTGCTTCGTGGCAAACACTGCCATCCTAGTTACAGTGACACAGCCGAGCGACAAACACTTCCAAACACACACACACTTGCACAGCATCTCCTGTCTCTTGGCTTCAGCGTGTCCTTCCTCCCTCCATCTGTCCGTCACTGCAGACGCACGCGCCATTCCAAGCAGCGGTCGCCTGGCAACATGGCTCAGCCTCCAAAGCATATTTCCCAGTTCGTCGGAGATATACACTTCCAGCGCGCTGTTATTTCATTACGGTCGAAAGCGGGCATTGTGTGGGTTTGAAGTTTGGGTTGCTGTGTGATCGGTCTCCAGCCACCTGCTTTTATTGGAGCCTGCCCCTTCCCCCCAAGTAGTGTTTGCCGGGGGAATATTAAAGAGATCACTGCCACTGAATGGGACATTATGACATAATTAGCAGGGGTTCAGGGCTGGCACGTTGCACCTAAAACAGATGGCCCAGCTGATTCTATTAGCCGTGAAGCGATGACCGATGATGCTTTTAGTGCCCATAGAATGCGTGACCTTGGCCCCGTGCTCTGGCCAAGGATCTCACCAAGAATCCTTGAAGTGGAAACCTGGAATGATGGCCTCACATCACGTTGGCAGTCAATGAATGCAACTGAAATACACCAAACTGCTACTTTCTGTGCCCATGATTCTGACTCCAACCTTCAAAATGGCTCAGCACATTCCAATCAAGCATTATATATAAAATGTATATTTTGTGGATTTTTACTTTAAAGTTTTAAATTAATTGACAAACTTCTATTTGATCACAAAATATTAATTTAACCAAACATAGTTTTGGCACATTCCAAGTGGAATGCAGCTTTGGTGGTCGCTGAAGCAAAAACACAGGCATGGGAGGAGTTCGGTGAGGCCATGGAGAAAGACTTCCGGACGGCTTCGAGGAAATTCTGGACCACCGTCCGGCATCTCAGGAGGGGGAAGCAGTGCACCATCAACACAGTGCACCATCAACACTGTGTATAGTGGGGAAGGGGCGCTGCTGACCTCGACTCGGGACGTTTTAAGTCGGTGGGGAGAATACTTCGAAGACCTCCTCAATTCCTGCCGGTCGCCTCCCTGGTGAGGTGTTCCGGGCGCGTCCCACCGGGAGGAGACCCCGGGGACGACCCAGGACACGCTGGAGAGACTACGTCTCCCAGCTGGCCTCGGAATGCCTTGGGATCCCCACGGAAGAGCTGGATGAAGTGGCTGGGGAGAGGGAAGTCTGGGCGTCCCTGCTAAAGCTACTGCTCCCGCAACCCGACCTCGGATAAGCGGAAGAAAATGGATGGATGGATAGTTTTATGTACAGTGGAACCTCTCGGGCAGCAATTCCCAACCACTGTTTAAGAGATTATCAGGTGTGCTGTGGGAAGTTATACAGTTTCACATAATTGGTCCGAAAGTTGAGATTTATTTACCACAATTAATGTATCTTCATTGTGGCATCATTCATCTATCTATGCCAGCAACGTATAGGGACAGGCAGAACAATCAAATGATCTTCCACTAGATGGCAGAAAGTACAATCAATCTGTGTGTCCACCGGTTGCCATTCATATGACTGAATCATAGCTTTGTCTTCAACTAAAGAAGCCCCTGATTTCACGCTGATTACATAAAATTGTAAGTAAATTGAACCAAGCTCATCATTATATGAGTTATGTAGAGTACTTGTTGGGACATTTTTGTTTGCGAGTGTGCCGTAAGATTTTTCCAATGTAAATATATACCTTGGCTTATTAAATATTGCGAGACTGCTCTCAGATCCAAAACAATCTATTAAAAATAAAAAATAAATCCCACAGGAAATAGTTTGAGGAACAAACGTTCCTTTTTTTTAACTGTCAAGCAACGTTTTTCAAATGACATTTTTAATGTTGTTCATAGTAAAAAACAATACAACGCTCAGTCTTTGATCTTAGCAACGTCTTCTCTTGGGTCTTTTCCTTCTTTTGGAAGAAGTGGTGCATTGTTAATCCTTTGATGTGTACACTGAGGTCTTGTTATACCCGGGAATCATTAAGAAATGGTCCAACTCCAAAATGTGTGCTATTTTTTTGGGCGGTATTTTTCTCCAGAAATATTGTCCGAAATCCAAATTGGCTAACTACTCCTTCTTACACCTCATGCAGAAGGAAAAAGGACAGTTGGTAATCATCAAACATAACAACAATAAAGCACTCAATCTTACTCTATATCTGTGATTACCTTGACCTGAGGTAAGTGCTGGTAGTGTAAAGGTACATGTATTTGTAGTTGTACACAGAACCTATTGGGTAAGGGACAGGAAGTCTAACTGTCTTGCGCTGAATGAACTAACAGTGCTCCGTCCGTCTCCAGTTGTTGGTGCTGTCTTGAAATTAATGTTTGCAACCAACTTTGAGTTTTAGGGTATCTGCTGGACACAAATGGATATAAGTTGCCAACAGAAGTGACGTCAGCCCCAAATGTGAATGTTTTTAAGTCTAACTTAAAAACTCCTCTTTTTTCCCCTCATGCTTTTTGGAGTATTTCCACTTTTAAATGAGATTTCTTGCACTGTACGCTGCTTTAGTCATACTTTTATTTTTCTCTTTGTCCATATTTATGATAATAATATTATTATGTTTGTAAGATGTTTTTTCTGTTTTTAAATGCTTTTAATCATGTAAAACACATTGAGTTACCTTGTGTATGAAATGCGCTATATAAATAAATTGCTTTGCTTTACAACTGGTAAAATGAAGACTTGCTACCGAGTCAGATAACATGGCTAACTCGCGTAGCTAATATGCTATGACGTTACTTCACAAAGCAAAAAAGTTAACCTATGATGAGGATGATTGTATGAGAGGTCTTTTGTGAGAGGCATTGTACTAAAACTAAAACAACAGTTTTTTTTTTTGTAGGGCAAGGCAGCTTTAACCTTCTCTAATCCCCATCGATTGGACTCAAGTTTGGCTTACTCCATACTGCAATTAGCTCTTGGAGAAGTCATTAGCATAGGGGTTCACATACCGTTCCCCATTTACTTTTATGCAGAAATCCAGGTAATTTCTAAGGGTCCAAATTATTTGTCTAGCAAGTCTTGAGTGGTAACACTGCATGATGAATGGCTGTAACCTTCCTCTTCAGTTTTTCACCCTCCCTCATTAGCTGTAAATTTTTTGAAGAAGGGTCAGAGAAAATGCTGCTATTTTGTCTCCTCAAACATCTCCCTGATTAAATGTGAACAAATTGTGCACCAATTAGCATGTCAAGAAACCGTGGCTATGCTTTCAACTCTGTGGAAGCTTAGCGACAGCCAGAGAAAAAGGTGAAAATGACTTCTTTTTTTCTTCTCGGCTTGTCCCTTCAGGGGTTGCCAGAGCGCGTCATACTTTTCCATGTAAGCATATCTCCTGCATCCTCCTCTCGAACACCAACTGCCCTCATGTCTTCCCTCACGACATCCATCAACCTTCTCTTTCGTCTTCCTCTAGCTCTCTTATCTGGCAGCGCCATCCTCATCATCCTTCTACCAATATACTCACTATTTCTCCTCTGGACGTGTCCAAACCATCGAAGTCTGCTCTCTCTAACTTTGTCTCCAAAACATCGAACCTTGGCTGTCCCTCTGATGAGCTCATTTCTAATTATATCCAACCCGGTCACTCAGAGAGCGAACCTCAACAGGTTCATTTCCGCCACCTCCAGCTCTGCTTCCTGTTGTCTCTTCAGTGCCACTGTCTCTAATCCGTACATCATGGCTGGCCTCACCACTGTTTTATAAACTTTGCCCTTCATCCGAGCAGAGACTCTTCTGTCAAGTAACACACCTGACACCTTCCTCCACCCGTTCCAACCTGCTTGGACCCGTTTCTTCACTTCCTGACCACACTCACCATTGCTCTGGACGGTTGACCTCAAGTATTTAAGGTCCTCCACCCTTGCTATCTCTTCTCCCTGTAGCCTCACGCTTCCCCCACAACCCCTCTCATTCATGCACATATATTCTGTCTTACTTCGGCTAATCTTCATTCCTCTGCTTTCCACTGCATGCCTCCATCTTTCTAACTGTTACTCCACCTGCTCCCTGCTTTAACTGCAGATAACAATGTCATCTGCAAACATCATGGTCCACGGGATTCCAGTCTAACATCATCTGTCAGCATATCCATCACCACTGCAAACAGGAAGGGGCTCAGGGCTGATCCCTGATGCAGTCCCACCTCCACCTTAAATTCGTCTGTCACACCAAGAGCACACCTCACCACTGTTCTGCTGCCCTCGTACATGTCCTGTATTATACTAACATACTTCTCTGCCACTCCAGACTTCCGCATGCAGTACCACAGTTCCTTTCTGGGTACTCTTTCATAGGCTTTTTCGAGATCGACAAAGACACAATGAAGCTCCTTCTGACCTTATCTGTACTTTTCCATCAACATCCTCAAGGCAAATAATGCATCTGTGATACTCTTTCTAGGCATGAAACCATACTGTTGCTCACAAATACTCACTTCTGTCCTGATTCTAACCTCCACTACTCTTTCCCATAACTTCATTGTGTGGCTCATCAACTTTATTCCTCTATAGTTCCCACAGCGCTGCACATCACCCTTGTTCTTAAAAATGGGCACCAGCACACTTTTTCTCAATTCCTCAGGCATCTTCTTATGCGCTAGAATTCTATTGAACAAGCTGGTCAAAAACTCCACAGCCACCTCTCCTAAATACCTCCACAGGAATGTCATCAGGACCAACTGCCTTTCCATTTTTCATCCTCTTTCATGCTTTTCTAACTTCCCCCTTACTAATCATTGCCACTTCCTGGTCCACCACACTTGCCTCTTCTACTCTCCCTTCTCTCTCATTTTCCTCATTCATCAACTCCTCAAAGTATTCTTTACATCTATCTAGCACACTGCTGGCACCAGTCAAAATATTTCCATCTCTATCCGTAATCACCCTAACCTGCTAAACATCCTTCCCATCTCTATCCCTCTGTCTGGCCAACCTTTATAGATCCCTTTTCTCCTTCTTTAGTGTCCAACCTGGCATACATGTCATCATATGCCTCTTGTTTGGCCTTTGCCACCTCTACCTTTGCCCTATGTCGCATCTCAATGTATTCTTTTCGCCTCTCCTTGGTCCTCTCAGTGTCCCACTTCTTCTTAGCTAACCCTTTTCCTTGTATGATTTCCTGTACTGTGAGGTTCCACCAACAAGTCTCCTTCTCTCCTTTCCTGCTAGAAGATACACCAAGTACTCTCCTGCCTGCCTCTCTGATCACCTTGGCTGCAGTGGGCCAGTCTTCTGGAAGCTCCTCCTGTCCACCGAGAGCCTGTCTCACCTCTTTCCGAAAAGCTGCACAACACTCGTCCTGTTTCATCTTCCACCACATGGTTCTCTGCTCTGCCTTTGTCTTCCTAATCTTCCTCCACACCACCAAAGTCATAGCCACACTCTCCCTACCACTCACTTACAGTTGGTAACCTCCTTCAGATTACATCGTCTGCACAAGATGTAATCCACCTGCGTACTTCTACCTCCGCTCTTGTAGGTCACCCTATGTTCCTGCCTCTTCTGGAAAAAAGTGTTCACTACAACAATTTGCATCCTTTTTGCAAAGTCTACCACCATCTGTCCATCCAAGGTCCTTTCCTGGATGCCGTACTTACCCATCACTTCTTCATCACACCTATTTCCTTCACCAACATGTCCATTACAATCTGCACCAATCATGACTCTCTCTCTGTCTGGGATGCTTAGAACTACTTTGTCTAGCTCCTTCCAGAATTTCTCTTTCACCTCTAGGTCACATCCTACCTGTGGGGCATAGCCACTCATCACATTATACATAACACCCTCCATTTCAAGTTTCAGCCTCATCTCTCAATCTGACATCACCTCCAAGACATTCTTAGCTAACTCTTCTTTTAAAATAACCCTGACTCCATTTCTCTTCCCATCTACACCATGGTAAAATCAGAATCAGAATCATCTTTATTTGCCAAGTATGTCCAAAAAACACACAAGGAAGTTGTCTCCGGTAATTGGAGCCGCTCTTGTATGACACCAGACAGTCAATTGACAGAGAACACTTTTGAGACATAAAGACATTGAGAAAAACAGTCACTGAGCAATAAAGGGTTGCTAATATTGCAATAGTCCGGTGCAATGACCATTGTGCAAAGGGCGCCGAGACTTCAAGCGAGTAGTACGATAATCTGGGACAATGTTGATTGTGCAAATGGAGCAGATGCTACTCTGGCATGAGTGGCCAGTATTGGTCAACAACAGATATGCAAATAGTGCAGCGTGGCGAGACTACTACAGTGATTGCACGGGTAATATATAATTGCCCCCACAGAAATGTGACAACGAACTCAAGTCAGAAAATTGCCAGCATGTTGTAATGGAATTGTAGGTTAGGTGTTTAAGAAGTTGATCGTAAGAGGGAAGAAGCTGTTGGAATGTCTGCTCGTTCTAGTTTGCATTGATCGGTAGCGCCTACCTGAGGGAAGGAGCTGGAAGAGCTGGTGACCGGGATGTGGAGGGTCCGAGAGGATTTTGTACGCTCTTGTCTTAGTTCTGGGAGCGTGCAAGTCCTCAAGAGTGGGTAGGTGGGTACCGACAATCCTTTCAGCAGTTTTGATTGTCCGTTACAGTCAGAGTTTGTCCTTTTTTGTCGCAGCACCAAACCAGACTGTGATGGAAGAACATAGGACTGATTCGATGACCGCTGTGTAGAACTGCCTCAGCAGCTCCTGTGGCAGGCCGTGCTTTCTCAGAAGCTGCAGGAAGTACATCCTCTGCTGGGCCTTTTTGAGGACTGAGTTGATGTTGGTCGCCCACTTCGGGTCCTGAGAGACTGTAATTCCCAGGAACTTGAAGGTCTTGACGGTTGACACAAGGCAGCTGGACAGCGTGAGGGGCAGCTGTGGCGAAGAATGCTTCCTGAAGTCCACGATCATCTCTACAGTCTTGAGCGTGTTCAGCTCCAAGTTGTGTCGGCTGCACCACAGCTCCAGCCGCTCCACTTCCTGTCGATATGCCGACTAGTCACCGTCATTGATGAGGCCGATGACAGTGGTTTCATCTGCAAACTTCAGGAGTTTGACAGCCGGGTGCGTTGAGGTGCAGTCGTTCGTGTCGAGAGAGAAGATCAGTGGTGAGAGGACACAACCTTGGGGCGCCCCAGTGCTGATGCTGCGTGTGGATGAGGTGGTCTCTCCAAGCCTCACCTGTTGTGTCCTGCCCGTCAGGAAGCTTTAAATCCACTGGCAGATGGCAGGTGAGACGCTGAGCTTGAGAAGCTTGGAGGAAAGGAGTTCAGGGATGATGGTGTTGAACGCTGAGCTGAATTCCACGAACAGGATCCTCGCGTATGTCCCTGCACTGTCGAGGTGTTCTAGGATGAAGTGCAGTCCCATGTTGACTGCATCATCCGCAGACCTGTTTGCTCGGTAGGCAAACTGCAGGGGGTCCAGCAGGGGGCCTGTGACACTCTTGAGGTGGTCCAGCACGAGATGTTCAAAGGACTTCATGACCACAGATGTCAAGGCGACAGGCCTGTAGTCATTTAGACCCGGGATTGCAGGTTTCTTGGGGACTGGAATGATGGTGGAGAGTTTGAAACAGGATGGTACTTCGCACAGTTCCAGAGATCTATTGAAGATCTGAGTGAAAGTAATTTAAACCCTGCCCCTAAACTTCTAGCCTTTCTGCCTTTCCACGTGCTCTCCTGGACACACAATATATCAACCTTTCTCCTAATCATCGTGTCAACCAACTCCTGAGATTTTCCTGTCATAGTCCCAACATTTAAAGTCCCCACATTCAGTTCTAGGCTCTGTGCTTTCCTCTTCTCTTTTTGCCGAAGAACCCGCTTTCCACCTCTTCTTCGACTTTGACCCACAGTAGCTGAATTTCCACCGGTGCCGTGCAGATTGACGGCGCCGGTGCGGATGTTGTTAACCCGGGCCTCGACCGATCCGGTATGGAATTCTTTGGATGAACGCTCATATTTGTTTGGCAAAGTTTTAAGCCGGATGCCCTTCCTGGTGCAACCCTCTGCATTTATCCGGGCTTGGGACCGGCCTACAGTTTGCACTGGCTTGTGCCCCCCATAGGGCTGCATTAAAAATGTGAAAGTGTGAAAAATTTTACTTTTACTCATGTCGTTTGGACACTTTCTCCTGCCGAAGGAGAGAGACCATCTTGACGGGATTCAAGGCTTTCGTCTTCCATCTGACGCCTGTCAGTAATCACGGGAGTGTCTGGATTAATTTTGTGGATTAATTTGCTTAATTGATTCCTCACATTTGCATATTAATGAGAGAAAGAGTTTGCGGCAGGTAGCAAAGGAAAACAGCAGCTGAAAAGTTGCATTTTTGGGTATTTATCAGTGTGTGTGTGTGTGTGTGTGTGTGTGTGGAGGTCAGTGTCTGCATTTGCATGCATTTCAATATTTTTACATGTGAATTTTGAGTCTCCTTATCACCAGCTCCCTTTCACTTCTTATTACAGCTTCAACTTGCTGTGGTTTCATTTGGTTTGAGCCAAATAGAAACTCTGAAACGGTTTAATAGAAATAGTGTGAATGATAAATGGAAATGGCTCGAGGCCTTTGGAGATCTACTTTATTAATAACAGGAAACAAAGTGGAAAAGTTCACCGATTAGCCGACTCGATTCTCCCGTGGGATTTTTGCCGTCGTAGCCTGAGGATACTCAATAAAATATTCCCGATTAAGACAATATTCTGACTGTTTAGTGTTCAGTGCCTGGACCAAAGACCCCCACTTCTACCGACAGTATCTAGAGTTGAGTATCATTAAAAATCAGAGTGAGACAGTGAGTCTCATACAGAACAGTAAGAATCAAAGCTTCATTGCAACCCCTTTTTTTCCACGGTGAATCCCTGAAATGTTCGTCAAAGAGTCCTGCCAGAGCCACTTCAGACGAAAATTACACACTTCCTGTTCATGGGTCCTTGAGACATTTGCCTGCGTACTGTTATAGCAGACACATCCACCCAATTGTGTGTTGATCGGAGAAACAGGTTTTGGGAGCTGAATTTTTCAAACTCTCCAGGGGCAAAGTTGAAGGAAATTTGCCCGGAGTTGCTCTAAACCAAAAATGATCGGACTTCCTGCTCTTTGGTGCATGGGTTCTTGAGTTTTTTTTCGTGTATCCTGTCATTATAGGGATTTCCACAGAATTTTGTTTCAGTTTTTAAAGTCTATTTTTTCAAACTATCCATGGAGCCGCTACTGAGAAAATGTGCCCACAGTTGCTGCTTAAAATCCAAATGGCTGACTTCCTGTTCAAGCATGGGTACTTGAGACTTTTCCATACATCCTGTTATGGTAGACATGTCCACACAGTTTTGTTGTTTTGTAAACTGGTGTTAGGGGCTAATATTTTCAAACTGTGTGCTCATGTCAAAGTTTTTGTATTTTTGTGTATTTGTCCAAATTGTGGCTCAGTTAACTTTCCAGATGACCTTTGAGACGCGAGACGTGGCTGTTAACCCTCCAGAAAACACCTCACACTCCCACTCGGGTCAAGATTGCTGTGATTTCTGACACTTTTAATGACGGACCGACTGACTCTTGCAGGGCAAAGTGGCGTCTCAGCATGTCAGGGTGGCTATTTGTTCTCGCCGTAGACCTTGGCTAAATCACCGCCACTTTATGAGCCACACGGACAGAACATTAAGCCCGGCGCTCTTTTTTTGTAAAGGTTGTCTGCCTCTTAAACTCCATGAGCCTTTATTGATGGCTCTCTCGACTCATCTTGTGTGCGGAGATTTGCGATGCAGCCCTGCTTTCACTTCTTCGGCATAAGCTGTTTGTTATGTCAGAGAGGAGAGGGAATGGGCATGTGAAAGGGTGGACTTTCCTGTATCCTGGCACGAAATGACACAGCAGATGAATGTGTCACTGTCTCAGGTGGTAGACAACTACACACGAATAGATCCACCGTTTACGATGTTGTGTGTATATTGTTTTTCATCCATGTTTTTTTTTTGTTCCATCCATCCATTGTCTTCCGTTTATCTGGGGTCGGGTCCCAGGGTCAGCAGCTTAAGCAGGGAAGCCCAGACTTCCCTCTCCCCAGCCACTTCAAGCTCTTCCTGCGGCATCCTGAGGCGTTCCCAGGCCAGCGGGGAGACATAGTCTCTCCAGTGTGTCCTGGGTTGTCCCCACGGCCGCCTCTCGGTGCGACATGCCTGCAAAACTAGGGAGGTGTCCATGAGACATCCTAATTAGATGCCCAAGCCAGCTCATCTGGTTTCTCTCAATGCGGAGGAGCAGCGACTCTATTTTGAGCCCTACCTGGATGACCAAGCTTCTCACGCTACGTCTAAGAGGGCCTAGACACCCTGCAAACTCATTTCAAACAGCTTGTATCCGTGATCTATATTGACCAGTAAATCGAGAGAGTCGCCTTTCGGCTCAGCTCCTTCTTTACCATGGCAGACTGATGCAGAATCTTTATAACTGCAGACGCTGTACCCATTGGTCTGTTGATCTCCTGCTCCGTTCTACCCTCATGAACAAGACACAGAGATACTTTAACTCTTCCATATGGGGCAGGACTGAACACTTTCTTCCATGGTACCAAAAGAAGAACCTTGCTTTCATTAACAAAATCATCTTCAAGCATGAAAATGCACCATCTCAAAAAATATTCAAGCAGAAAATCTCCAAAAGGTTACAAGTTTTATAGACATAAGAATTGTGAAGCTGCTATCAAATAAAGGGTCTTATGTCAAAATGTTCCTTGACTTATGTTTTTGATTTAAACACTGTAGCTTTTGATTTCAGTAAATACCACCTCCGAGTGCTGCAAATTCAATAGATTACTATTTTCAGTTCTTTAAAACCTGTAAAATGTCTTGAAACTGTTGTGCGTAATAATTTGTAACAGTGCATTGTAAGTAAAAAATTTTTTAACTGTTAGTGGGAGGTATGTTAAAAAACAACTGACTGATGGCTTGAAAATATGCTGACTGTTAATTGTACCAGCTATTTAGGAAAATCAGAGAAAAATACCATTTGCATAATAATTTGGAAAGCAGTGTGTCAGTCATCAAAAACGTTACATTGACTCTCCCGCAGTGTGTGGCGCAACCAAGGTTGCAGGGCACCACTGATCTATAGAACGGCAGGCACACCACTTTTTCCATCGACGGGACTCCAAACTTGCATTCAATCATAAGCACATTGTTCTGACAAAATGACTTTTATTGGATTCATTTCATACAGACTAAAAAAAACATGCCCACTTGCAAAGTGTAGCGTATTAGATGGAGCGGTGCGCATGCCTCACTGGCGACGACACAGCCGCTACAGTTTCCAAATGAATGTGACATTCCCAAATCTCGGGAAAACTCCATGCCCCGTAATTTACAGCGAGCCTCAGACTTTAAGGAGTCACACCTCTTCGGTGGTTGCACACAAATTTCCAGGTTGGTGGGTGTGTCAAAAGTCTGGATGGCTGAAGGTAAAGAGCAGACAAAAAAAAAGACTTGGAAAGTATGGCGCTAAATGAATAAGCTTTAAGTGTTGATGTTCTGAAATAAGCCCTGAGTAAAGACACTTCGATGTATGAGTGAGGAATGAGGCCGGACCGATTGTATTTAGACATTTAGACATCTACTCAAATGTTTGTAATTCAGTCATTTTTAGGGTAAGTGTACGTTTTTAAGTATATCTGTTTACACTCAACACTTTTTAATTGTCTTTATTATTTATTTATTGTTCTGACATTATTTATTGTTCTATTGTTCTGGCGGCACGGTGGGCGACTGGTTAAAGTGTCAGCCTCACAGTTCTGAGGACCCGGGTTCAATCCCTGGCCCCGCCTGTGTGGAGTTTGCATGCTCTCCCCGTGCCTGCGTGGGTTTTCTCCGGGCACTCCGGTTTCCTCCCACATCCCAAAAACATGCATCCAGGTTAATTGACCACTCTAAATTAGAGTTGTCAATTGCCCGATGACAGCTGGGATAGGCTCCAGCACGCCCGTGACCCTAGTGAGGAGAAGCGACTCAGAAATGTTCTGACAGCTCAGGTCCCTTTAAACATCCCAAAATACCTATGTTGTGCACTTTTAAGAAAAGCCTTTTTTTTTTTTGGTAGATATTGTTTAGCATATACAGTATCTGTATGTTTTTTTGTGTTGGTCCATGGCCTATTGTTAAGCTATTTGACAACATACATTTTTTTAACTGTTCGTAATTTATTACTTTAAGAGATCTGGAATGTTCATGCAGCAACTTGTTTGTGGATTTTCTACCATGTCAATTTGAAATAAAGTCCTGTTTCTGAATAAAGAGGAATTTAGAAATGTTTTTTAAAAAATCCTATTCATTGATTAATTAAAAAAACATTATTAAAATAATCATTATTTGCAGCCCTATTATTTTTATTTATTATATTGGATTTTTAAATTTATTTAATTTTATTTTTTTAAACAACACAACCAACAAATGAGCTGTATTTGCAATGGAAAACATTGACCAATTTATAGTTGTCAATGTCCATCCATCCATCCATTTTCTACCGCTTATCCGAGGTCGGGTCGCGGGGGTAGTAGCTTTAGCAGGGACGCCCAGACTTCCCTCTCCCCAGCCACTTCATCCAGCTTTTCCAGGGGTCTCCCGAGGGGTTCCCAGGCCAGCCGAGGATGTAGTCTCTCCAGGGTGTCCTGGGCCGTCCCTGGAGTCTCCTCCCGGTGGTTTGTGCTCGGAACAACTCATCAGGGAGGCGTCCGGGAGGCATCCGAATCAGATGCCCCAGCCACGTCATCTGGCTCCTCTCGATGTGGAGGAGCAGCGGCTCTACTCTGAGATCCACCCAGATCAATCTCAATGTCAATGTGTCATTCTTATTTTATATGTAATATAATTACAAATGTTTTAATGGTGGAACCAGCTGAACATAATGTAGTGTCTTGCAAGCATGCAATACAACACGCTGTGTAATGACCACAGACTGGCCTCTGTTTGACACTTTTTGCACACCCTCACTTCCCCTCTGTTCCCCAGAGCTTACCACTAAGCGCTAATTGTAGTACAGGCAGGGCTAGGTGCGGGGTACATGCTAAAAAACCCCCCCAAAAAAACGGATATTAGCCACCATGCTGGGCTGGCACTGCCACTCTTGACCTGTCATCTGTGGACTCGTTCTGGCAGGAAGTGGACTCAACAAGACACAACATGACAAAAAAAAAAAAAAACGGAACTTTATGTTCCAGTCAGACTTGATTATATATTCCTAATGGTAAGAATTAAAGCATAACTCCTAGTACTTAAACTGAGCTTTCTTATCTTTTTTAAATCTTAGGTGCCTTTGAGAGACCTGGAATTTTGGAACAAACAACATTATGCTGTAATGACGTAAAATGCACCAATATTTTGCAAGAACATGTATTTTAGAAGTCCTCAACTTGACCTTCCAAAGCTTTCCAATAGTGCAAGTTGAAAGTTGCACTACATCAGCCCCGCCACCTGTTTCACCAATCGACACAAAAATGGGTGGACATGTCTATCATAACAGGACATGGAAAAGTCTCAAGGATCCATGCGCAAAATTGAACAGGAAATAGACCATTTTGGTTTGTAGGAGCAATTTTGGGTAAACAGCCATTTTGGAACAAATTCCAGGGCTTGTACTTTGGCAGAATTTGTCCAAATGAGCCTATGCAGAAGTTCTAGACAGTAGGGAGATGCTAAATTATCATTTTGTGGGTATGTGCCATGAAAAAGAATATTCAGGTTATTTTTTTAATTAATTCATATTAAAAGCCAACCGCAAATGACCTTGTTTGCTGGTCACTCATTGGTTACCTGTTTAGTTGACTTCTTGCTACTTCTTACATATCTTTCCCTGACTCAAATAGTCATCTCGGTGTCCGGAGGCAGAAAGCACAAGCTAAAACCCCTTTTCTATATTTCATCTCATTTGCTTCCCCCCAAACTCCCTTAAATCCTCTGTTAAGCTCCATCCTTCATCCTTCAGCCACACTTTCACCTTCCCAAATCCTTTTCCCTTTTCCTGGAGCTTGACTGGACCTATGGATCTACGCGGTCTGTGTCCTGGGGCATGAGCTCTGACAATTATAGTGTCACTGTGTGAGAGATCAGACGCCAGGCAGGCCAGTGCAATGGGAAGAACTTTTTACTTCTTCATTTCATTCCAAATAGGATTTGGTAGAGGAGCACAGGAAGGAAATGGATGACGTTTCTTTTGCATTCACCTATCGTTTCATCTGTAATTTCAGCGAGGAAATTTCCTTTCCTGTTTCAAAGTCAGTTTGTTGTCCCCTTCCCAAAAAAACCTATTGCATCAGCATGTGTACGATTAAATGCTCACATTTGTGCAAAATCTCTCCCCTCCTCACTCAAACCACGCAAATTTCACAGCTTCCGACGACTGTGTTCCTGGTCTGTGGGAAAATGGACCGACACGTAATGGTGAGGGCAAAGGCACCTTGTAAATTTCCCAGCTTTCAAGGAATTATTATAGATGGAACTACAACTGTTTTGCCTCTTTAAAAGGGAACTAAACCCGTTTTTTTAAAAGCAAAAATACATTGTATTTGCCAGCACTCGTCAAAACACTTTATTATGATTGATATTGCTTTCGTGGAATAAGAAATATATAGGCTATTTAATCAACGTAAGGGGTGGCGCCATGTTTGGGAAATTCATTATGAGCTGCAGACCTGTAGTGATGACGAAGCGCCAGTGGAGTGTTGCCTGCTACTACAGCGCTCAATTGAATTATGTCAGCTGACAGATTTCAGAGCACGATGGATTTTGCATGTGGTATACTCGTGGTCCGTCTCCACATCATCTGTTGTTTTTTAAACCATTAACAGATTGAAAGTGGTGAAAAAAAACCTATGAACCAATCTATTCATGCTCATCAACGCTCCATTGTCTGAGAAGTGATGTAACATTACTATCTTCCTTGACTCTGCCATCAGGGAGTGTCCCTCATGATTGATTGGTAATAACGAGTGAAAAATAGTTTGGTTAAATGTATTTCAATAATCCTGTTTTGTTAAAAATGGATCACTGAACACTTCGGTAGGAACTGCAACAGTCAGCATCAAAGGTAAACGTGCAGATTCATTTTCGCCTGTTGAACTGCTAATCGTTTTATTTATTGTATCACCCGTGGCTTTAACACCTGTGAAAACGGGTCTGCTGACTGTCGCGGGCCAACCAGGCAGCTGCCGAGCGGCTGAGGCGAGAGGCCGCTCGACAAGCAGCTAGCTGCTAACGCCGGCGAGCTGCCGCCATATACAATTTTAATTAATGACAATGTAATTAATTAGCGTTTATTTATTTATTTATCAATTTTGTTTAGGCGTAATAAATAAGCCATGGAACATGATTTCAGGGTGGTGTTATGTTGATGTTGGTGCACAGTGATACCAACTGTGGTGCACCTCGCTGGATCTGGAACAACTTAATGCAACTTGCAAGTTAATATATACTAACTGTATAGTTTTCTTGGTAACTAAAACTGCATAATAAGCTGGAACTGGCAAATACACATCACATTCTCGTGAATTTGCACTGTCACGATTGTAAAGGGCGGCACGGTGTACCCCGCCTCCTGCCCGATGACTGCTGGGATAGACAAAAAGACTTACGTTTATCAGTTTGAACAACATAAATACTGACTCTTGTCTTTGTAGTGTATTCAATTGAATATTGGTTGAAAAGGATTTCCAAATCATTGTATTCTGTTTTATTAACGTTTTACACAACGTCCCAACTTCATTGGACTTGAGGTTTGTAGAATGACTCGAGTGTAACACTCAGAGGTGGATCGTAATGCGCTACATTTACTCCCTTACATTTACTCAAGTAACATTTTCGATAAACTGTACTTGTCAGAGTACTTTAAATGCACTGTACTTTTTACTTGAGTATTTATGTGAAGAAGGATCGATACTTTTACTCCGTTACAGTCATCGACATGCCGTTCGCTACTTTTATTTATCCATTCTTGCGTGTGAGCGTCTATTTTTGGACTGCATTTTCGACTTCCGCATAGGGCGGCCGTTGCGCCAATTGAACATTGCCACAGTGATGTTTGACTCAAGTCCACCAATCAAACGATACAAGGCAGTCACATGACCGTGCACGTTGTCTTTGCGAGCCAATCAAAATGACTCAAAACACACAAAAAAAAAAAACGCGCGTTTACGTTACCGACTTAAAAAAACAACAGCTTTGTCATGCAGCTCTTAAATTGTGACTGCCCAAACTTGGATATTTCAGCCCACTTCTAATTTGAGAAAACACCTTGCCGTAAGTTGAAGATGTTTCTATTGTTGTTTTATCAGTGGATATGGTAACATTAGCCCTGTCCTATGGTGTTGCACACGCACACACGATCACTAAATCTGGTCAGCAAACAGCTTCTTCATGAAGTCTTTTAAGTGAATAAAGCAAATCGTGTTCCTGTAGGCCCCAATGCATGTGTTGTTGTTTTTTGTGCAGTCAAAAATGGAAATGGTGGCAGGTGTGTGTCAACTCCCATATATTATTATTTTTTCATTTTATTTGATGTTCATGCTGTTTGATTTATTTACTTATTATTATTTTTTTTAAATCTGAAGTTGCTCACAAGTTACTCTTGAGTATTTTTTTCAGAGTACTTTCTTACTCTTACTCAAGTAAATATTTGGATGACTACTTTTACGTGAGCCATATTATTCTAAAGTAACAGTACTCTTACTTGAGTACAATATTTGGCTACTTTACCCACCTCTGGTAGCACTCTACTTGTGAAAACCGCGTTTTCCATGTGTTATTGTGTCTTTGTGATAGGGTCTTATGTAGACTGGCAGGGGCGAAGGTGCCCCCTAAATTTCTTGGCTTTGAAGGTAGCATCCGAGGTATAACAGTTGGAATCAGAGATGTGTCTCCCCTTTCACTATGCTTGCTGTACAAGCTGGCTTTTACCCCTTCCTCACTGTTCGCCATGAATTTTGCACACCAAAGTGTACAAATTTTGGGGTGTTCAAGTTTTGAGGTACCACTTTCTCCTCCTCTCCTGAAGCAGACTGTTTGGTCAGAGGTGTGTAGGTAACAGATGCACCTGGTAACCCCCACACACCTGGCCTCCATCGCCCTCTCTAACCTGCCTTCCACCACTTCAAGCCCTACTGGACCTTCCTGCTCTGCCATCAACTCCCACACTCAAAACGTTCAATCTCTTCCTGATCTTTACTGTCTTCTCCTGTGCGCTCTGTGGGAATGCAATGGGGTGGACCGAACCGGGTCGGAGATCTCCGTCTTCCAGCCCAGCGGTGGTGCCGGCCTTCTGGACGGAGCAGATGGTAAGAGAGGGATGGGCCTGGAGGAGACATCTTCTAACCTTGGAGCAGGGCCAGACTCCATCAGGCTTGTCAAATGGACCTGGACTGGACCCGCAAGACGTTGTCTCTCTGTGTGAAGTAACTGTACAATCTCAAGATATTTCGACTACACCAAAAATATACAGTGATTGCGCGATTTCTGATATATTTGTAAAAAAATATATATCAATAGCCTCTTTCACGCAGGGTCTGCACAAAACCGAGCAACGTCTTAGTTGATTTATTTTCCCGTGCTTGTCACATAGAACCAGCAAAGCGGGCTATTGCCATGTCTCTAGTAGTTTTTGGAAAATGAGAAGACCCACAAAATGAGAAGCGAATCTTGCGTTTTAAACTTTTAAACCCAGCCATCCGCAGTTACCTTTTACATAGGGGTTCTAGCGCCTCTGAAACTACCCTGGAACTTGATACTACCTTGACTTAAAGTCTACATTTCATGCCTGAATAAGCCAGGAAATACAGTATATACCTTTTACGGACAAAGTGTAAAGGACTTTTGGACAGTCATCGTTGTACGTTTATTGTTTCATAATGTTTCCGTACTCAAGTTGTAATAAGTAATGAAATATGTTCTCATTGGCTGTTTGGACAGAATACTGATATTCTCGTCATAAACGGTCAAAATCATCAGCGCATGTTCTTGATGCAGAATTCCTTTGAAGTGTAGCATTATACACCTTCTATTTTGATCCAGACCAAACAAGCTACGGCTCAAGTACCCCCGAAAGCGGCATAATTACCGCGTGGCTTAGGTTACACTTTCATGTAATTACAAAAGTATTGCATCTGTTTCCATAGCAACCACCCAAGACTCCACGCACCTGCCTATTTTGTATGTGGGTGCTCATGTACACAAACGCAAAGCCAATCTCGGTGCGAGGCTTACCTTGATCCTTGTAAGTGCACAATATGATGGATGTGTTGGACAGAGAAAGAGATTGAGATGAAAGTACACCGCGCGTGTCCCGCAGAAGGAGAATTTTGTACCTTAGCAGCCGGAGAATTAATGTCTCCATCAAATCTTCTTTGGAGATTTTCACCATCCTGATGAAGTCTGCATATATGTTCTGTATTGCGCCGTGTTATAGTTTCAGGGCACCCTCATTGTTTCGCTATTTTGAAAGTGTAGAAATGGCTATTCTGTCTAAAAGGAAAATCATTTCAAATTCATAAATACCACAGGGATCAACTCAATGAGCTCAGCCTCCTTGTTTCCTTCATAGTTGTCGTTCCCCCAACGCTGCTCCCATCCAATCACCCTGTGTTATTAAATATTCAAATCTCCGCCGCAACCGCTCTGTTTAGCCAACGCTCGCGGGAGCTCGCCTAGTCTATTAAGGCTGAGATTATTGCCGTGGTTTGTTTTCCAAGGGTCCCCGTCATGGCTGACGTGCTAATTGCGAAAGGTCTCCTCGTTATGCATGTCAATTTTGTGTATTGCTTTAAACGGATTGGATATTTTGCATGTTTGCGTTGGAGTAATGCTTCTTAGCTCCTCACCAGGACATCACGCTTATGCACGTGGGCTTGGAAGTTGATGCTAATGGGAGATTTTCCCTACATTTCCCTCAGTTCCTCCCGTTCCTTCCTCGCATCCTCTCCCGGCGGCGCTGCAGATATGAGCCCTGAGCGTACACAGGGCACTCTCATTAAGACACCAGTGCTGGTATTAAATTTGCTGTTATTAGAGAGGCCTTCTTTCATTTCACTGGCACAGCAAACCACAGACACCCACAGGAGACTCAGGGTAAAGACTGGATTACACTCTGATTGTGTGTGTGTGTGTGTGTGTGTGTGTGGTGGGTGGGTGCGTGTGTGTGTGTGTGCGGGTTTTTAAGCAATAAAAAGGTTGTTTTGGAGAACTCCGTCTTTATCTCACGCCATGCTTTTAGAACGGCGGATTAATGTTGATTGAATGTTATCCAAACGGTACGATGAATCTATGGATGGTGAAGAGAACATTACCAGGAGAGACTAATGGATGAATAGAGATTTGAATATCTAATAAAATGGCAGAACTGAAACTGAAATTGGGTGACACAATTCATCAAAACTTGCTGCCACAAGCAATAGTGAAAACAAAAATTGTTAGCAAGTTACCATCATCTATTTCTCTGGTCCATATACTACAAATTGGGTAGCAATCAGTCAAAAATATTTTATTTATTGATTTCTTTATTTATATATGGAAGGATCTCTGGAAAATGGCCACAATAACCCTAAAATTGAAGCTTCTAACCAAATTTTTAGAGTATGACATTTTCAGACTTTTCTTTTGCGGGTTTACTCATAATAGACCTGCTGGGGGCTGAATTTTCAAAACACTCCAGGGCATGCTTATGCAAAATGTAGGTCTGTAAACAGGGGACTATTATGAGACAAATGGCTGGATGGACTGGACTTGTGGATGAATAGAGATTTTGTAAAATTCTAACACAGCAGATAATTGGATGAAGAACGCTGATATTGGATGACAACATTTGTAAAAAATGTTGATGCTCTGTCCAAACGCAATGACGAAAACTCAAGTTTTCTCACAATTTCATGAGACAATTTGTCTATTATACGTACTTCAAATCTGGTAGCAATCGGACAAAATAACCCAAAAATGGCCACTTAAAGCCAAAATGTCAGACTTCCTGTATCTTTTTATGCATGTACTATGTTATTTTTTTTCAATCCTCATCCACAAATCCATCAAAGTCCTCATCTTCTGTATCCGAAATGAACAGCTGGGCAAGTTCTCCATCAAACACGCCAGCTTCCCTCTCGTCTTTGTCGGAGTCAGTCTCGTTGCCTTGCGGCTTCCTCAGAAATGATGCCGGCTTTTACGAAAGCTCAAACAACAGTGCAAGCAGACACGTTAGCCCAAGCATCCACAATCCATTCACAAATTGTGGCGTAACTCGCCTGGCGCTGCCTCATAGTCTTAGTAAAGCTGTGTTCGCCATCTGTCATCCATGACTCCCACGCCGCTCACAACTTCACTTTGAACGCCCTGTTTACACCGATGTCCAGCGGTTGGAGTTCCTTCGTCAAGCCTCCCGGAATGATGGCAAGCTCCGAGTTATTGCACTCAGTTGAATGGTGACTGTAGAGACGCTTCTCCCGGCTGTTCTTTGCTCATTAATCCATTGCTCGAGTTGGTCTTCCAACTCGGGCCACCTCGCCTTGTTTCCATGGAAACTCAGCTTTGTCTTCTTGACTTGGCAAAGCTCGTTTTCCTGCTTCCTCCACTTGCGAACCATGGATTTGTTGATCTTGAATTCTCTCGTGGCTGCTCGATTCCCATGTTCCTCCTTGTAACTAATAGGTTGCAGTTTAAACTGTGCTTCGTAAGAGTGTCTCTTCTTTTCGGGGGTCCTTAGCCAAACCGATGCACATACCGGAACTATATACCTACTGGGGGCGTGTCTTTAGCCTCCTCTGTCACGCGCACCCTTCCCCTTTTACGTCCGCATGCTGTCCTCAGTCACGTCCGCCTTCCTCTATATAAGCAGCGTGTCGGCAGGAAATGCTCCCAGTCAGTCAAGCGGAGCGCTCATTAAAGTCACACGACACTTACAGATTTTGGAACTCGGTACACACATAAGGTGTGCCACATTAAAAGGCGCCCTGTCCATTTTGGAGAAAATTTAAGACTTTTAAGTGCACCTTATGGTCGTGAAAATACAGTACTTCAAATTTGGAAGCAATCGGACAAAATCTGCGAGACAGCTTTGTCTTTGAAGGACCTCTGGGAAAATTGCCAAAATTACACTAAAATTGCTGCTTTCATCCGAAATGGATTTGGCTTCTTGAGACTTTTTTTGTGGGTCTACTCATGATACATGCTTCCCAAATTTCACGTTGCTAATGAAAAAGGCTTCGGTGGCTAAATTTTCAACAAATTCCAAGGCATGCTCCTGCTTCCAGTAGGTAGGTAGCTAGGGGACAATAAATGCAAAACTCTAAATTCTTCGCAACGTACTGTAACCTATTCCTCGAGTATACACGGTATATATTTGGTAGCAATCAGACAAAATCTGCAGGAAAAGACCTCTGGCAAAATAGTCCTAAATTGGCTGCTTCAAACCAACATGGCAGACGACTTCTATCTTTCTGGGCATGGCTTCTTGAGACTTTTTTGTGGGTCCTACTCCTGACAGACATGCTTACCAAATGTCATGTTGCTAAGTGAAACAGGCATTGGGGGATGAATTTTTCGGAAAGGTTCCAGGAAGAACATTGAAATGGGGTGAGTTGAATAATGCAGATCCAACTGACAAAGTTCATCCGTTCAGTCTACATACTTTGATGTCCAACAAGGAAATTTGGATAGACATTCTTGGTCTGTCTGTCTTCTCATTGAAATTTTTTCAGATGGTTTTGGAGCAGGAACGTTACACGGCACCTCCGTGAGAATTGCTCTGGAAGATTATAGCTGGGATGGGCAGCACAGGCCAGCAGCGATTGCTCCTCTGATAAGCATCAATCAAGCCATCAGGCCTCTCGAGTGGCCGCATGTTGTTGTTGTCGAGAGGCCGGCCGGAGATGGAGGACGATAGGGATCTGATAATGGCTCCGGTGAATCAGCACTGATGAACCCCCGTTGAGAGAAAGACGGAGGTCACGGCGAAGAGAGGAAGAATGGAGAGGCTTTTGATGAAGTGAAAGTACCCTCCTCCCCCACTCCCCACCCCTCGTCGGCCATTTATTTCCCCGCTCCCCCAGCTGGCACTGTAACGCTGTAACGGACCCTCTGCTCCTCTAATGAGTCGCAGTCACAGCTGAATACTTGCTTTCACAACTCAAAGTGTTTCAATGAAAAAATCACTTATGTGTTTGCACACACAATAAGCAATATGGAGATGCCCTGCAGCTGCATATCAAATGTAATTAAAAGCTGGACGCAGTGATTAAATGGACCTCGTACCAATTTTCAGAGGTACTGAATGGAAGGTTTGAAGGAAATTGGAGCACCAGGACTGGAGTTATTGCATCTAAATGTTTGTGCCAGAAGGGGGCACGTGTGGATCTCTTCAGGGTGGGACCTTCATCACATGCACAGTGTTTGGTCAAGCTCGACCAAACGAACCTTTCTGCAAAGCTCTGTCCAAATGCAATGATGAAAACTTAAACTTCCTAGGACGAGTTCATCTTTGAAGGAACCCTGGAAATGGGTCTAAATTGGCTGCTTCGCGCCAAAGTGGCACGCTCATGTGTCTTTCCAGGCAAGGTTTCTTGAAACTTTTTTTGGGCTTGAATCATGATAGTCAGGTCTACCAAATTTCACTTTGCTGAGTGAAACTGGAAACATAATATGCTGCATGTCCCACATACAATCTAATTCACATTTTTTTCTGGGCGGGACGATCATCATTCAAAATTTAGAGCTGAGTTATTCGATTGTCGTGTGTTATGGCTAGTCATTAAACTTCGCCTCTATTCTCCACTCCCATGTAATGACCCAAACTTATATCCTTTACAGTTTAGTGACAACCACCTGTCTAGCATATGTACTTACAATTTGGTAGTAATCAGACAAAATCTCTTTGTAAAAGTCCATCTTTAAAGGAAATGGCCCTAAAATGGCCGCTTCAAATCAAAATGGCATCGTACCAAATTTCACAGTGCTGAATGACATTGGGCCTAATTCTTTTTAAAGTCAGCTGGTTCTTGACGAGAATCCCCACGCCAAGAATACATTTTCACCACTACGAACACGCCTGCAAAATGTGAACATTTGAGAGGATGGAAAAGTCCTGAAATGGTCATTTATTTAGCCTGAAGAATAATAACACAATAATAAGACAATAATTACACAGCAAAGCAGTTTCTGGTGTGAGTAGTAGTGTGGTGTGATACAAATTTGTGACAGAATGGTATCTTAATGAATAGTGTTGTTGTCATTCAATTTGTCATGTTGGTCTAAACATTACCTAAACATTAATCTGTCCACTGCACACCAAATGCACAAGTGTATCTGTGTGTCTGTTTTGTGTGTGTCAGCGGGGCCCTTTTGGGAGACAAATGGAGCTGATAAATATAAGTTTATTATCTGTTGGTGACACCAAGGTTCAGAGGTCAGACCTAATCTGAGCCCGAGAGGAGCTCAACTGCTTGGCCATGGCGTGACTCGACTCTAAATCAGATCTTGGATTTAGCGCGCTCCCCATCACTTAACCTGCATGAGCATGGCAGCAAAGTCTTGACAAATTCTGTCACCCAAATTCATTGTTAACTTTATCACATAGCAAACATCTTTCTATTTATCAGTTAATCTGTGCATCCTCCATCCTTTTCTTCATGGTCCTTACATCCATAAATCCATTGTCCTCTATCTACATACCTACTGTGAGCACAAGTGCCTCCAAAACCCTTTTCTTGTTTTTATCATGAGCACACTCACAAAAAAGAAAAATAAGAAGTCTGCCAATTTGTTTTGGAGCGGTCATTTTGGAATTTTTTCCTGAGGTCCTTTAAAGACAAGTCCCACAAAATTTGAAGTTTGTAGACAAACAAAATGTACAGCGGTAAGTTGCAAAGAATTTGAAATTGGGTACAGCACGACTTGACACTTAATCATATCTCAGGGTTTAATGTGCTCTCCGGCACTTGGCCTGCACCGCCGAGCCCAGATCACTAGGAGAGAAGAGAGCGCGTGGCAAAATAAATATGGTTAACCCACAATTAAAACCCTGTTCTGTGTCCTGACACCCTTTATTGTTCTCATATCTCTGCCCAATTACAGCAGGCGGCAGTAATTACGCTGGGCATTAAAAAGTAATGAAGTTATACGAGCGCGGGCCGACCTGACAGGAGGCTGGTGAGCGGTTGGGAAATCGCAGGATGAGGAGGAGGATGCGCCGCTCATCTGTGCCCGCGAGGTGAAATGTCAACGAGATGTCTCTGCAACTCAACGGTGCTCTCCCTCATGGTCCGAGCTGGCCGATCAATCACAGTGCCTGCCGGGCTGCCATTATTTTGCGGCTGGTCAACACGCCATTGTAGCCATGGAGACAGGATCCCGCCCCTGGGGCACGGGATATAAATGGCTGCCGTCTCTTTGTAATGTCTGTTAACAGATTTAAGTTGGGCTCACCGCCCAAGGCCGTGTAAGACAGCTGCATTAAAACAACGTGTTTACGGTATTGCTGTGACATTGTGTATGTGTAGGGCGGCCATGAATAGCCTCAATGAGCCTGCTAAACGTGGGGTCAGAAATGAGAGCAAGGCAATTTGAGCTTGGAAATGAGCGACATCCTTTCTCGTTTGAGCGCCACACGGACCCTTGGCCTCTTAGACGCCACGTTCTCTTAACGTGTCAACATCCTGCCATTGTGTTCCGCCGTCCCTCTGTTGTGTTTGTCTCAGCCGACAAAGCAACGTGGGAGCGGCGGTGATTGGGAAAAGGAAAGATCAGCGACAGCCGGGGAGGAGGATGACGAGTTAGGTGAAAGACAACAAGCTGGGAGGGTATCACGATGTGGAAAAAGGAGAAAATATAAAAGAAAAAAGCAAAGAAGTGGCTGTAGAGATTAATTTAAGAGTATGTTGGGCAGAAAAATAATTACTTCAGTAGTAGACTGTTGTATTTTGGTATTCAAAGGGCAGAAGGGAAAATTTATCAATGACTTAAAGATGACTACATGTATCATGTAAGACCGGCAGAAGGATGACTATTGGTGGTTGGATGGATGGATGAATTTAGGTACAGTATACTATGGGCAGAAGGATTACTACATTAATGGATGGACAGATTAATTTACGTATACGGCAGGCAGTCAATCACTGATGAATACATCAGTGATTGGATGGGTAAATTTAGGTTTAGAACTGGCAGAAGGATAAATATATCAATGTTGGACGGGTGACGATACATTATGGGAAGTATATGACCAGCTGAATATAGGTTGAATATATAATTGGATGAGCGGGTGAATTTGGGCATATTATGGGCAGAAGGATGAATATATCAATGATGGAAAGTTTAATTTTGGTGTACAGGAAGCAGAATGATGACTTGATTTTATGACGGACGAATTTAGTTGTACAATGTAAAGGAGGATGAATATATCAACAACATGGATGGATGAATTTAGGCGTATAATGGGCAGAGGGATATGTACATCAACAGATGGATGAGTGAATTTAGGTATACACAGAGAGAAGTTTGAATACACCAGTGGATAGACAGATGAATTTTGGTATAAAATGGTCAGAAGGATGATTATATCAATAGATATATGGATGCATTCCAATGGCCCATAATCTGTTCATAGCAGACGGCGTATTTAGATTTACTGTACATATCCTGAATAGGTGCCCTCCATGCCGCCCTTGCGCTCGTCAGACACCCCAGTGGGCACTGTAGACTGACATGCGCCAGTCTGAGTGGCCGTGACAGGGGGAACCCGCGTCAGATTTCCTGACAGCCACCTCACCATGCTGTGCCTGACGAGACACGCCGCACGAGGAGATTACTGAATGGATTTAGTGGATGTACAAAGCGTTCATGTCACTTCCTCACAGGCCAAAAGGAAGGGAACAGTGTGATATGTTTTGCCACTCTGCAACGTGACAAACCTTTGGCAAAGTTTGTCAAAGCCTGCCACACTGCGAAAGCACCGCAGGTGTTTTCGTCTGAAAAACTGACACAGTTAAACCCTCTTGAAACGGCTTATTTGTTGTTCTTCTCAAAGTCCTCTTAAAGTGAAAATAAATGTCTTCTAAATTTGACAAATCACAGAAAGGTAAAAACCTTGCCAAATTTGGATGATTAAAACATTTGCCAAGTATATAAAATGAGGCTTCACAAATTTGGAAAATTAAACCGTTCTGTCCGCTCTTGATCACTGTAGGTGTGTCCGCTAAATGGGCCGAAACCACGCCGTGCTCAACTGTCAATCCAGTATATGCGCAACCTACTTCCGCATTCGGAAAAACAGTTCGGAGCACTTCCTACCGGCTCGGATGAACTGCGAATGGGACTGGGACAAAGCACTTGTAGGAACTTTAAAAGTCCACAATGTATTTTCTTTTAAACACAAAATGTCACCACAGAGCCACCAAAGATGACAATATGCGATTTTTATTGAAACGTTAGTTTTCGTTACTGGTAGTGGGCAGAGCATGGCAGCTTGATAATTTGCCACAAAACACAACATTCATTTTCCATTTCCAGGGTTCCTTCAAAGATGAACGCATCCTACCGATTTTGTCTGAATGTTACCTAATTAAAACCTTGTATACTAGACAGATGGGCAACTCTAAAATGAAGAAAAGAAAAAAGTTTCCACTATTGCCTTGAGTGGAGCATGGCTGTAAAGTTTGACGAATAAGCTCCACAAAGTCAAAGCTGGACCAAATGTCTTGTGTGCCGAGGTGGGTAGCGTAACCAAATATTGTACTCAAGTAAGAGTACTGTTACTTGAGAAAAACATGACTCAAGTAAAAGTGAAAAGTAGTTCTCAAAATAATTACTTGAGTAAGAGCAAGGAAGTACTCAGTGAAAAAAAACTACTCAAGTACTGAGTAACTAGTGAGTAACTGATTTATTTTTTTAAATCAAAGCATGAACGTCAAATAAAATACAAATAAACAGAGTGCTTCTGTTGACACCTTATTGTAAAAGAAGTATTTGAACAAAAGAGAGGTGACAAGGCCAACATACCGCCATAACCTCGGTTTTGGATACCTCTGCCATTTTTGATGCGACATCATGAAAAATGTATCATGATTTTTCCACTGATGTGGCATTTGAGGAAGTCTGAAGATTCCAGGTTTCATGGCATTGCTTTTCCACCTGGAGTTTGCATACATCTGTGGATGATGACTGAGAATAGACAGCTAGATTAATATCCTGCCCGAGGAGACATTAATATCCTCCTTACTACCTTTAAACCAAAAAAAGAGGCGCACAAAAAATAAGAGACACCGGTTGTTATTTCCTTGGCCTCGACATGTCATGCATGGTTCACCGCGGAGCATGGGTGGACGAGACTTAGTCCACACCATAACCTTATGGTCTCCTCTTTTTTTGCCGCAAGTGTGATGGGTTGGAGTTGTGGGAGTTTGGGCCACTTGTGTACGTGTAGAGATTGAAGTGTTTATGTGTGTGCGCGCGCAATGACACAATTCTGGATTTGATTAAAGAAGAACTCTGCCGCCAATGAGGAAGATGATCTGGCGCCCGCGTCGGCGTTATTATGAAGGCAGATGAGTATTATGAAGGCGTCTTCGGATCAGAGACGCCGTGTCGCTGAATATTGGCGGGAACCTCACGGGAGATTTGGGAGATGAGGAAGCAACTGGACTGTGCAGGATGAGCTTTCCCCTAGTCAATTGAAAGGGTGAATGATTCCAACACCATCGCTCATTACGTGACACTTTCAATTCCAATCAAGACAAGAAGCATTCCATGGTTATTTTGATGAAACATGATGCTGCTTGGTTGCCAAGGTTACCACAAGACCTTCACATCTACCGTTTAATGGGCTGAAGTTATGATAAAACTGCATATTTCAAAGTGACATTTTAAGTTCCAATTACAACAAACCATTACCTGGTTATTTTGATAAAATTTGATGCTGCTGGTTGCCGAGGTTACCATGAAAACAAAACTGTTTGCGATGGTAAAGCTTCATAGAACAGTTGATTTTAAAGTGACACTTCTACCACTAAAACTAATCATCTCCCAGTTGCAGTGATAAAGCTACTTATTGTATATCAAAGTAGGATTTTGATTTCCAGTCCAGGAAAAAAAAAACAAATCCTGGTTATTTTGATGAAATATGACCTTAGGATACTTGGGAGGGTTTGACATCATATTAAGTATCAGTCAATGTCCATCTAATTTGCTTGTGTTTTGCATCGTTTGGTTTTCTTGGCCTCTAAAAGGCTTTATTTTCCCAACATGCCGTGGTGATTCCCTGTGAGTGGGCCGGCCGTTCCGTTGGCGCACGCTCATTAGTTAGCTTCCATTGTGAATCTTCTCACTGATTAGGGATGTGGGAGGCTGGCCGACAGCCAGGTGGCAAACACCACTCTATCAAAGCTCGCCCCTATCGATCGGACCCTCACTACGCACCTGCTTGGACCTCGGGGGTCCGCTCTCAAAATCGTCGTTGTGCCATGACAGTGTCACTCATATGTCACTGGTAAATGAGGCTTCCACTGTCCTCTGCGTCCCCGTCCTCCCCCGCATATATTCAACTTTTCATTCCAGTCTTATAATTGCGACAATACAATAATAATTTAAAGTCACACAAAAATGACTGAACCGATTTACACGATACTTAGTGGCAGCGACCAATGACATTTAAACTTTTGTGATCAAATTTTGGAAATGCATTCCAGCGAAATATCACATTCATTAAGGCACATAATAAAATTTGAAATTACGCTCACGTCATTTAATGTTCATATTTTTGAGTGTGAAATACATAAAATACTGACCACAGCTTCACAAAACCTTTTTCGAGATTGTCGTTACTTTTTCATTGAATAATGTGTTGATCTTAAAAATTCAGGCACGTCAGAAGTATCTACTGTATGCACAGTCCCCTCCAAATGTATTGGAACGGCGCGGTCAATTCTTTTTTGTTGTTGTTGTATACTGAAGACATTTGGGTTTCGGATCAAAAGATGAATATGAGACAAAAGTTCAGAATTCCAGCTTTTATTTCATGGTATTTACCTCTAGATGTGTTAAACAACTCAGGACAGAGCACCTTTTGTTTGAAGCCACCCACTTTTTAAGTGAGCAAAAGTATTGGAACAGACATGATTTAGATTAACTTTAAGTGAATAACATTGAATATTTGGTGGCATAACCGTTACTTGCAATAACTGCATCAAGCCTGCGACCCATTGACGTCACCAAACTGTGGCATTCTTCATTTGAAATGCTTTTCCAGGACTTTACTGTACCCTCTTTCAGTCGTTTTTCTAGGGGTTTCTCCCTTCAGTCTCCTCTACAGTAGGTAAAATGCATGCTCAATTGGGTTAAGGTCCGGTGATTGACCAGTCTAAGACCTTCCACTTTTTTTCCCCTGACGAAGTCCTTTGTTGTGTTGGCAGTGTGTTTTGGATCATCGTCTTGTTGCATAATGAAACTTCTCCCGTTTAGTTTGGATGCAGTTTTTCTTTAAATTGCCAGACAAAATGATTTGTCAACCTCCACAGGGCAGGGGTGAAGGTGTCACAATCCATGGTTTCAAGAAGACTTCGAGAGAAGAAATAAAGAGGCCCTACCGCAAAGTTTTATGGACTGATGAGACCAAGATTAACCTCTACCAAAGTGATGGAAAGGACAAAGTATGGAGAAAGAAAGGATCTGCTTATGATCCAAAACAGACAAGCTCATCTGTGAAGCATGGTGGAGGTAATGTCATGGCTTGGGGTTGCATGACTGCTTCTGGAATCGGCTCACTAGTCTTTTTTGACGATGTAACTCGTGATGGTTGCATCAGAAAGAATTCTGAAGTCTACAAAACCATTTTGTCGAGCAGTTTACAGAAAAATGCATCCAAATTAATCGGGAAAAGCTTCATTATGCAACAAGACAATGACCCAAAACACACTGCCAACACACGCAAATGTGAATTCTTGTGTATTTCTACAGTTAAAAAAAACAAAACCATTATTGTTGAACAGAAGCCTGTTGTCGTGTGACTACAATGAATGATTAGTGTTCAGCTTGATTGCGTAACTTTCCACTTGTTCTGTGTGATTGTTAACAGTAGGTATCATGTCAGTAACAGTGTCAACCTTATCAATAAAAGCAGCTCATGCTGAAATTAAGGATCACACATATGTGCAAACTCACTGGGTACTCAAGTGTTTCCATCGCTACTTGCCTGCTAGGTAGGCTCACCTTCATCCACGGGGGGATGGGGGAAGGTGGACCAGGCCCTTTAAGCCAATTTCGAGCCATCAATTAAGCCGGTGATTTGTGTCGGACAGAAAGGACTTGGGGCCGGACTTGCTCGCTAGCACCGCGACATCCCGCAATGCTGGGGAGTACTCAACAAGCCATTGATTGGTTGAGCTCAGACAGATTGATGATCACTGTGCCCGTGGGCCAGGACGGGCAGACGCTCATTTGCCAGTTCCCATGGGAACACTTCGGACCCCCACGAGGAAATAACACCTACAAATCCCTCTCTAAAGTCTCTGCATCAGCCTTTGAGGATGTTAAATTTGTTGTCCATGAAATACTTTACTTTGGCGGCGAGTGTCTTGGTTAATATTGGTTAACTTTTTTTATTTTATTTGAGGCGCTACGGCAAAATAATGAATTTCTTTTGATTAAAGTTCTCTCTTGGAGAAAGCGCCATCCAACCTTATTGATTTCCATTAAAATTCATCAAACTTCTCATGGTGGTGCTCGAAGTTTGTTTTCTTCTTCTTTCTCTCTCAGTTTTGAAATTACCAAACAATCCGGAGCGAATAGCTGAAGAGTCGTCACATTCATCAATCAACCCTCAGCTGCGGCGGTCCCAGCTGCCAATAGTCTGAAGCATCGGCGGGCGTATTGCCGTAGCCGCGAAAAGTTTAGAACCGCATCTTCTGATTCATCAATCTCTCAGCCCCACAGCTGTGTTGTTCCCTGTGCCGCAGCCCTTGAATTGTTTGAACCATCAATCTCGCCTCTATTAGATCGCCGCTGTCTGCTCGATGGCCATGTCGACGCCTTGGAGTTATGGCCGAGGGGGGAGCTGATGGAGACGGGGAAGGTTAGAGATGTGCCCGGCACGTGGACGAGGGGATGGCTGCGCGTGTCATTTTGAAGTCGATGTCGGTCTGCACCATCCAGTCGGCCGTAAAGAGTCCTACGACGCCCTATGTTCAGGCTGTAAAACCAAATTAAAATATTAAATCTGTCAGAGCCTGTCTCGTAAATACAGCCATATATTACTCCCCCCGTCCATAAAAGTGAAAAAGGGTCGAGGCATTTTACAAGGGGGAGAGGAGCAAGATCTTTTTTCTAAGGACGATGCTTCATAGCCCCCCACCTGTGGACCAGGGTAATTATTCAATGGGCAGAGTGATGGCGAGTGAGGATGGGTCGATGCCGAGCAGCAAATGCAACACGATATTGATGAAAGTTGTCGAGGCATACAGACAAATTTTCTGATGACACGATGTTATTAAAAGAAAAGTTATTCATTTGCAAGTAACACGTACTACTGAAATGTCCAGAAGTGCTAGGATCAGGATTACTTAATAACCAAACCACCATGAATCACACCCAAAACCCTATAGAGCAGGGGTGTCAAACTCAATTTCACGGCGGGCCAAAACAAAAAATTGGGACAACGTCACGGGCCAAACTCAATATTTAATGAAAAATCACTGCGATGTGCATGTTTCCCTTTTCTGCAGAAATGTAGCATTAAAATTTATCATTGACAACAAAATAAAATTTTGCTTAAATACCAAATCTGGAATAAACAAACTAATATTATAAACACGAGAAATCAAATTTGCGATAAAAGACATCAGTGGTATTTGTTTTTTGTTTTGTATTTAAATAGATAACATGAATTCTTCTGTCTCTCTAACTTTTATTTATCTATCTCCAACTAACTTTCTTTTTGATGTAAATCTTTTTTCAAAGGCCAACAACAAAACAACCCAAAAAATAATAATGTCCTTCAATAAAAATCCAAACCTCAAACTATTAACAGTCCCTGACTAGGAGTTGATAAAGGGCATTAATAAATATAATTCAATTATGTTATATTCTTTGTTACAGCCATGTTGCTCCACACATGACAAACAGGTCTGTCTTTTACTTTAGTGAACAGATAATCTGTCTCCCACCTGTCTTGGAAGTTAACTGTTTTCCATCTTTTGTTTGCCCACTTTTGGCAAAGGGAAGTGTATATTTGCTCGAGGAGACTGGTAGCATGGTTGCTAACGACTGCAACAGAAAGGGAAGGGGCGCTCGCCGGTCTTGACTGATGGGCCAACACACTAGCAAATCATTCTGTGATTTGTAATATTAGTGGCACATGACACCATAACACCCAAAATGCCGCCGGCTTCTCTGGGCTCGAGCTCATCTAAGATGGGCTGATGCAAAGTGGAAAAGTGTTCTGTGGTCCGACGAGTCCACATTTTAAATAGTTTTTGGAAATTGTGGACGTCGTGTCCTCCGGGCCAAAGAGGAAAAGAACCATCCGGACCTTTATGGACGCAAAGTTCAAAAGCCAGCATCAGTGATGGTATGGGGCTGTGTTAGTGCCAATGGCATGGGTAACTTACACATCTGTGAAGGCACCATTAATGCTGAAACATACATACAGGTTTTGGAGAAACATACTCTACCATCCAAGCAACGTCTTTTTCATGGACACCCCTACTTATTTCAGCAAGACAATGCCAAACCACATTCTGCACGTGTTACAACAGCGTGGCTTCGTAGTAAAAGAGTGTGGGTACTAGACTGGCCTGCCTGCAGTCCAGACCAGTCTCCCATTGAAAATGTGTGGCACATTATGAAGTCCAAAATATGACAACGGAGACCCCGGATTGTTGAACAGCTGAAGCTGTACATCAAGCAAGAATGGGAAAGAATTCCACCTACAAAGCATCAACAATTAGTGTCCTCAGTTCCCAAACATTTATTGAATGTTGTTAAAAGAAAAGGTGATGTAACACAGTGGTAAACAACTCCCAGCATTTTTGGAACGTGTTGCAGCCATAAAATTCCAAGTTAATGATTATTTGCTTAAAACAATAAAGTTTATCAGTTTGAACATTGAATATCTTGTCTTTGTAGTGTATTCCATTAAACATAGGTTGAATATGTTTAGCAAATCATTCTATTCTGTTTTTATTTATGTTTAACGTAACGTCCCAACTTCATTGGAATCGGGGTTGTAAATCAATTGCACCTACCTTAGCTTTGGGCCAATTAAGAGTACTGATATGATTGTGACGTATCATCACATAAATATGACATCCATGCATGAATAAATCTTTATCTTGGAAGATTACTATATTCTCGTAAGATTCCGACTTCTCCCAACGTAATACGTCTTTGTTCTTGTAAATGTTTTTTTCTTGAAAAAAAAGGGGGGAAAAAATCCACAAGAATTCAGAAGGTGTGTTAGTCCAACAGATTTACAGGACACAAAATAGGATCTTCCGTTCTGGTGACTTTCTGTCATAATAGTTTTACTGAAAATTTTCATCCAAACTCTCAAAAAGTGGCCCACATCCTGAAGCTTCACCTTGATGTGCCAAAACATCAACTTTGTTTATGATGGTCTTGGCCTCATCCTTAAAGATTTGGCTTGAAGATGATGCATTGTAGACCAAAAACACATCCATTGGCCATAAACTACCAAGTACGGACTAGTTGCTGGGATGCCAGATCAGTTGCTAATCCTTTGAGCAAGACACTCGGAATAGTTGAAGGTAAAAGACAGTTTAAAGGGATCTTCAAACTGAGGTTTCCTTCAGGCCCTGTGATTTCGGAAAACATTTTCCCCTGGCTGTCTGGTCCGGCGCTCCCTGAGATCAGAGCCATTAGCTTAAGCAGATGCTAGGAATATTGGGAAAGGTGTCCAGCTGCTCCTTCTGCGCTTAGCTAATTGGCAGACAGGTGGCCATAATATGGCCAGCAAAAAGAAGAAGAGAGGAACTCGGAATCTTGGACAAAAAAGAAGAAATCGTCCACCTAGGCATTCCGAGTTTCTATTCCAGATATATTCCTTTCACACTGACTTTACAATATCATACCTGGCTTGTGTAATTGTGTTCTTCTTGTCTGAGTCACTAGCCTCTTACATTCAGATTCTACAAAATTGGTGAATCAGAGACTTTACAATGCTAGCGACACAGAAAAAAGACATTCCAGCCAGATCCCTGACGCGGAACTCTCAGTTGTGCTTTCTCTAGCACAGCATAAACATCGTTTGCCCCGTACGTCACATACAGTGGGTACGGAAAGTATTCAGACCCCCTTAAACTTTTCACTCTTTGTTATATTGCAACCATTTGCTAAAAGAGTATTTTTCCTCATTCATGTACACACAGCACTCCATAGTGACAGAAAAAAAATTGAATTGTTGACATTTTTGCAGATTTATTAGAAAAGAAAAACTGAAATATCACACAGCCATACGTATGCAGACCCTTTGCTCAGTATTTAGTAGAAGCACCCTTTTGCTCTAATACAACCCTTTTTGGGAATGATGCAGTTTTTCACACCTGGATTTGGGGATCTTCTGCCATCCCTCCTTGCAGATCCTCTCCAGTTCTATCAGGTTGGATGGTGAACGTTGGTGGACAGCCATTTTCAGGTCTCTCCAGAGATGCTCAATTGGGTTTAAGTCAGGGCTTTGGCTGGGCCATTCAAGAACAGTCGCAGAGTTGTTCTGAAGCCACTCCTTTGTTATTTTAGCTGTGTGCTTAGGGTAATTGTCTTGTTGGAAGGTCAACTTTCGGCTCAGTCTGAGGTCTTGCACTCTGGAGAAGGTTTTCTTCCAGGATATCCCTGTACTGGGCCACGTTCATCTTTCCTTCGATTGCAACCAGTCGTCCTGTCCCTGCAGCTGAAAAACACCCCCACAGCATGATGCTGCCACCACCATGCTTCTCTGTTGGGACTGTATTGGACAGGAGGTGAGAAGTGCCTGGTTTTCTCTACACATACCGCTTAGAATTAAGGGCAAAAAGTTCTGTCTTGGTCTCATCAGACCAGAGAATCTTATTTCTCACCATCCTTGAGTCCTTCAGGTGTTTTTTTTTGTTTGTTTTTTAGCAAACTCCATGCGGGCTTTCATCTGTCTTGCACTGAGGAGAGGCTTCCTTCGGGCCACTCTGCCATAAAGCCCTGACTGGTGGAGGGCTGCAGTGATGGGTGACTTTGTAGAACTTTCTCCCATCTCCCGACTGCCTCTCTGGAACTCAGCCACACTGATCTTTGGGTTCTTCTTTACCTCTCTCACCAAGGCTCTTCTCCCCTGATTGCTCAGTTTGGCCGGACGGCCAGCTCTAGGAAGGGTTCTGATCTTCCCAAACATCTTCCATTTCAGGATTATGGAGGCCACTGTGCTCTTAGGAACCTTAACTGCAGCAGACATTTTTTTGTAACCTTGGCCAGATCTGTGCCTTGCCACAATTCTGTCTCTGAGCTCTCCAGGCAGTTCTTTTGACCTCATGATTCTCATTTGCGCTGACATGCACTCTGAGCTGTAAGAGCTCCATGCTTGATGCCAGAGGTCCATCCGGGAAGTCAGAGCTCCCTTCTGGGATTCAGATCAGATGCCCCATGCTGGAAGTCAGATGCCATGGTCTTTGCTGAACCGCGGAGAGAGATCATGGTATTCTTCAGGGACTCGGGAGAGGTCAACGGGCGTGGAAGTGGGTGGCGATTTATCAGAGGGCGGTATAGCTGAGAGCAGGCAGTGTGAGTGTCAGTGAGGGCTCCATCCGGTGATGGCTAAGTGTGTCCAGTCGATGGTGGGGTTGTGTTTTTTGAGCCAGGGAATTCCGAGGACTAATGGGGTATCAGGGGAAGGGATAACAAAAAGTGAGATGTTCTCACGGTGATTACCCAAAATAAGCCAGGTGAATGGCACTGTTTGGTGGGTAACGGGGGAGATGTTTCGGCCATCCAGGGCTGTGACTTTCTTCGGGGATGGAAGTGGTTGGAGATGGATTTGGAGCTGGTGAATTATTGCTTCATGAATAAAGTTGTCATCGGCACCGGAATCTATAAGGGCAGTAATGGGAGTGTTCTGAGCAGAAACTATAATGCAAGCGGGAGGGAGAGCTTGAAGGAATGGAGGTTTGGCTCACCACGACGCTCTCGGGTCGCGGTGAGCCTGGTCTTTTGATCGGATGGGGCATGAGGAAATAAGTAGATTCACAGCCGTTGGATGACTCGACGCTGACACTCCTGTGGTTTTAGACGCGTTTTACCAATTTGCATGGGCTCTGTGGTACCTACGGGGAGTGACGGAAGTGCGGGAGACGGTGCGGGTGGCGGGTAAGAAGCCGACGCCGATGAGTGGGAGGATTCTTACATACGCGGACCGCTCTCTCTCTCACAGTCGGTTATCAAGCCGAATGGAAAGGGCGATGAGATCCTCGAGAGAGGAGGGCTCGTCCCGGACCGCTAGCTCATCCTTGAATTGGTCGGAGAGGCCATTTGAAAAAATCCCCCCAAGCGCCGCATCGTCCCACCTGCCTTCACCTGCCAATATCCGGAACTCAGTTGAATATTCCGCTGCTGATTTAGCGCCCTGCGTGAGGAGGCGACGGGTAGCTTCTTTGCCCTGAACTGGGTGATCAAATACTTTGCGGAGTTCGGCGGAAAAAGAATCTCATGAATGAAGTACCGGAGATGAGTTTTGTCATTATGAAGTGGACCATTTTGCTGCTTTGCCGCGGAGGAGGTTAGTGACATATGCTACTTTGGAATGTTCAGTGGGATAACTGTACGGTTGGAGATTGAATAGGAGTGAGCAATTAAGAATAAACTAGCTACATGCACCTAGATCCTTTTATTTATTCATGCGTGTGCTCGTCTATTTTTAGACTTCATCTTCGACTTCCGTATAGGGTGCCTGTTGCGCCAATCAAATGGGATCACCAATGTCATTTGACTCCAATTCGCCAATCAGATGACACAAGGCAGTCACATGACTGCGCACATAGCCTTCGCGAGCCAATCAAAATAACTCATTTTTTGGGGGGAAAAACAGCCGCACGACTTGATTGCCTACTCTACCCACCTCTGATGGTTAAATATTACCTTGTCGATGATAGTATTGGTCAAGCTTATAATATGCAGAAAGGCCAATTAGCATGCGTTTATTTTCGTGTTATTTCTTTATAACAAAGTGTGTTTACATTTCTATACTTCTTTTTAGCTAAACACATGAACATAACTGGGTTCTGGGACTGGAAAAGATTCATTACTTTTCCATTAATTCAAATTTGTTGTGTTTTATAACATGTAATCCCCACATAAACATGATTATAACGGCGTATATTTTATTATCTGATGAGGGAAGTTATTCAACCGAATATCTGAAGGATAACCTTGGCACCAGCATGGAGTCTCCGAGATGGATGGGTTCCACCACTGGCTGGCACCGACGCTCTGTTACTTTCGCCACCGATCCGCAGGTGCTCGGCCTTGAGATTTGGATTCCCGTACTTCCCTGCTTGTTTACTGTACTTCACTTTTTCTCCTCTAGCCTCCTTCTCTTCCTCTCCCATCTTAATTAGGATGTGGCGGAGATGCTTGTCGCTCGAGTAAGCTCGCTATCAGATGATTAATTGCTACCTGGGTTGTGGGGGGGATACAGGCTGGCCGGAAGAAGACAAGGTTGCTGGATGGTACAAAGCACACTCTTTCCCCACCTGCTCGCTGTTCATCTTTGTCTCGTTCACCCTCCTCTTCTGCCCTCTATCCTTGTAAACAAAAAAGCCACCATGTTTCCATGCCTGACCCGCACTAGTTGCGGTCGAGGGTTCTCCTCGCCCTGCGTTAATGAAGACAAATGGCCGACGGCAGGCAAGCGGACGCCATTGCCGAGCAGCTGTTCATCGCCGCAATGATCATCGCCTACACGCAAGTCATTAACGCAGCTGCAAATGACCGCTCTGATCTGAAGCGCTCCTGCCTTTGCTTGTGTCAGACTGCGGCCGTGATTAGCTCGCAGAGTGCGGACCTCGTCTCTGGTCGGCCAGAGGGCAAAAAATATATGACATGATTGGTCGGCTGCCGTCAGCTGTGGCTTTGTCTGGACTGCTAGATTTAGATTAATGGGTGGGTTGCAAGAAAAGTTCATAATTAATAACGGCGCCCTGCTGAAGCCTGAATGCAGGGGCACGCTTTCCTGACCCGAACACATTCAGACCTCATCTGTTTTTCTCGGGTGTCGTCCACTTGTGCAAGCAAACACTGGTGTTCACAAAGTTTGTCCACTCACATGAAAGTGCATTCGCTGGCTGTCAGAGTACATGTCGGAGCAGCAGGGGGCACAAGTACCCCTCACTGTAAGGGGTGCCATCTGAGCTGGCGTCTACACCTTGGATTGGTAGCCAGTCAATAATATGGCACATATAGACTTTAAGATCATTCAATTCAGTTTCTGGTATTTATCCTGTTCAGAGTCCTGGGTAATCTAGAGTCTATACCAGCTGACTTTGGACGAGAGGTGGGGTACACCCTTGATTGGTGGCCATTCAGTCAAAGGGGCACATATAGTCAGATAACAATTCACAGCTTGTGACTATTCTAGCTAACAAGAAATTAAGTTTCTGGCACTTATGCTGTTCAGGGTCCTGGGAAATATAGAATATATCTGATGACTTGAGACAAGAGGCTGAGTACACCCATGATTAATCAATGTAGAGAGTATTTTTTGGAAAGTGGGAGGAAATCAGAGTATCCATAGAACACCCACGCAAGCACGGGGAGAACATGCAAATTCCGCATGGAAGTTCCCTAGCTGAGATTCAAATGTGCATCTTTTGATTGCGAGAAAGATGTGATTTCCTCGTGCTTCACCATACTACCACTGGAAGAAAGTTATGGGACAAAAAAAATATATTTTTTAGATTAAATACATTTCTGAAGGCTGTTTCATCTTTTAAAATTTTTTTTTACTTTTCCCCGACTTTGACATAGTGCCGTTTGACAGGAACTGAGTGTTCTGTTGGGGCCACACTGTGTTCAGACTGTGCCTGTGAAAAAAGGTGAAGTGGTCCGGGTGCGAACAAAGAAGTGCTGCTTCAGCTCAGCTCCTTATTCTCCTATGGTTTCTGTTCGTGCATCTCCTTTTCCGTCACCTGGATGATCACTTTCTCTAGACGCCCACCCTCCCATAGGCTGACCTTCCCTCCCTCCATCACGGCGAGATGTCCGCCAACGTCGGGGCTGCCGTCACTTTGTCTTTGATGGATGGCCGACACACGGGAGGAGCGGCCGCCCTTAATAGACATGGTGAATTGAAACGTAGGGGAAGTAAATGTTAAGGGCCTCGTAAAACATCCATTCCCCTGCCCCCTGTGCACTCTACAGCCAACACCCCCTCCCTAACACCACTGCCACATCTTCATCTTTGTGTCTTTCAGTCTCTCTAGCCGCTTTCACACTGCCTGTCAAAGACGTGCCTTTTCCCTGGGTTTTTCCTGTATTGCCAATCAGTATGAAAGGCAGAATGGAGGGACGATGGCAACCTGTGAATTTCCTGTCCGCATAGATAGAATCAGAGGCTTAACTGTATGTGGACTAACGACTGTGTAGCACCTTTCACTCTGCTCATCAGGCATCTTTTCCCGGATCACTTGTCTGTGTGAAAGGTAGTAATGTGAATGTGGAACAACGACTGTCGCACCTTTCATTCTGTCTTTCAAAGCTAGGTTTTTCACGTGTTGCCAGCCTTTGTGAAATGGTCGAACATGGACTGGAAACACAATCCATGGCTTACAAGTAGTATCAAGGGCGGACCAGAGGCAGAACGATGACTATGTAGCACCTTTCACACTGCCTGTTTTTTTCCCCCCATGTCGCTACTTTATTTGAAAGGGACCGAAAAACAATAGGTAGTGAGTTGAGGGTGGGTGGTTGTCAAAGATGACACAAAATGTATTTCCCATACTCTGAGGTAATATCAGAGGCGGAAGGACAGCTGTGTCGTCGATTGCACACTACCAAGCAAAGGTGACTTATGTCCCAGCTTTTTTCCTTGTTGCTGTTTTGGGTGAAATGGATTGACATGGAACTGGAGGGGCGATATGTGTCTCATCAACATAACAGCTTCCAAGGTATTATCAGAGGCTTATTACTGAGACAGAATGATGACTGTGTAGCCCCTATCACACTGCCCGTTGTTTTTTATCTTGTTTTGCTGGTCTACGTAAAAGGTGACCCATGAATTTATACCACAAGTTATTGTGGCTTCTAGCCCCTTTCATACAAAGTTTCTGCATAAGGCGTATCAGTGATATGACAGTAGAGCGAACATTTATTCACCTGCGCCTTTGACACAGCCCACGTGTCCAAAGGCACGCTGTAACATAATTCACTTGTCGGACAGTGACAATTGATTGTCAGGTGTTAAATTCTACGCAACGATCCGGCTTTCCGCTATTCCCTTTTACACAGTCGTTATGCCGCTGACATCTGTGAAATTTGTGGTTTGTCGTGGTCCGCTTTAGGTGTGTCCCGATCTGATCTTTGAGATCGGACATCGGTCCGATGTCATTAAAAGAACGAGTATTTGATTGGCTTAGACTAGATCTAAAATCTCAGATTTTATCACTATTATACAAGACGTCCCTTCCATCCTCTGCTCTAGCAGTTCTATCCAACATTGCCCAGACGGCATACAGAGCCCATGTCATCACAGGTTGCTAAGGTGCTATCATAGTAGCAAGGAGTAAGAATGAATGTTGCTTGCTTAAAGTCGTTGACATTCCAGTTGAAGTTCACTATAAAACTGAACAGACATAACAAAAGAATTACACTTATTGAAGGTTCAAAAACAACAAAGACTTAGTTTCGTTCTTCGTTTTTGTTCACAAACATCGCTAGCTCAAAGCTAACACACAATGAATGAAAAACACCATTGACCAGCTCACAAAGATTAGCATAGAATTTGCGGTATTTATATCTCAAAATAATCAATATTGGTACACAAACGCTGTATAAACACATACAAACAAGCAATATAACAACACTTTCTCATTATAATTCCAATATTCGATCGTGAGTTGCACTTTCTTTGTTACTGCTTATATCTCATTGCGTACACCACAGTGCCCCTCAGAGGTCAAGACATGCACAGCAATTACTTTATTTAAACCATTGGTTAATAATAAATGCGTCAATTTTTCTCATACCTATTGATGCTGATTATTTGTTCTCTGTTTGAGTAATATCAGTTGAGCAAGCCTTTTCTAACATTCCATACTTCAAAATTATGTATGCTTATTGCTTAAATCGGTCTCAGCAAAACCTCAAGGCTGTGATATTGGTATCGGATGGGAAGGGAAAAGTTGGATTGGGACATCCACAGTCCCCTTATTCTGTGTCGGTTCCTTTCCTACAAAATAGCGACATGAGAAAAATCATCTTATGATGCACCAATTTAGCATAAACGTGTGAAAGGGGCCTCTGATACAGCAGCCTTTCTGATCGCCCACAAACATAGAGGTCATACATCAGTTTCCAGCAGTGACTTGTCGTTTTCTTAAGGCGAGCGTGACGGCCTCCTTTTGGCCCTGACCCTGAATAACGTCCCGCTCCGGGTGGCTTGTACAGATGTAGGGAAGAGATTATCCGGATTTATGTCCTCCTGGAACCTGCAGGCAGGAGACAAATGCTAAAAGAGTTGCCATCAATAAGCCCTCGCTCTCCGCCTTGCGTGTTTTGTGAGGTAAGCTTTTAAAGCGGAGCCTCAGAATAACTCAATTTCCACTCCGAGGTGGTCCAGTCAAGTGGAGTCAAGGACAATGGCGAAGGGTAAAAAGTGGATTGAAAGGGCGGCTTGACGTTTCATCTGGAGCCTTGACACTGGTCGTTATTCCAATCGCTTGACTTGTTTGATGCCCAAACGGATTCTTCCTGCACCCCCACATCTTCAAAGCCCGACCCTAAATTGAAAACACTATGTAGAGAAGTACGTCAGCATTGGATGAGAGAACCCTAACTCATCATGGCGACTGACATTGTAATGCGGGTAGCCTCCCCCTGGCCCGAGAACTTTCGAATGTTGTAATTGAAAGGCAAAATACGAGCAGTAGGGCTAGGGTGGAATCATTAAGGTGACGGTCGACGATGCATTACAGGACCACTAAGGCGAATGGCATCTGTTCCCTAGTGGGCAATTATTCCCTGATGGCTTCATTTCACTACCACCCATACAAGCAGGGTGGCTTCTTTGAATGTTAAAAACATTTTGTCGTAATTTTTTTTTTACACCACCAATCGTGTCAAAAATATTTTTGGTTGATTTCACTCTTTCCACAAATTTGTTTGTTGTGTCTGTGTCATTTTAAAAGCTTTTTATGTGACACATTGAAGTTACATTTAGGATTCATTTTGAAGGCTTTTTGTTTATTACTAATTCATTATTTAAGCTTACTAAGGATGCACTTTTAAGGCTTATAATGTGCAGTTTTTAAGACTTATAGAGAATAGATTTTAAGGCTTATTGAGATTTCTTTTAATGGATCAAGGCATTCATTTTGAACAATCAAATCGAAAACCTTTTGCGGACATCCTGATATTCCTAAACCAATAAAATGTGTTTTGACTCTAAAGAAAAAAACTAAAAGTAAAAGCTAAAAAAAAAAAAAAAAAATTACAATTTGTGGTGTATACTTTTAAACTTTTAAATTTTTTGTATTACAAACTCAAAATGGCAAAATGTAAAAACCTAAACATGAATGCTATAAAATTACAACAAATTAATTGTATTTTTTACCATCATAACTCTATGACAAAATACAATGCATCTCTCGCTATGTTGGTAGACTATATTGCAGTAGTTTTTTTTTTGTGTCGTTACAAATCTACGAAACGTAGTGCTTAGTTTTTTCTGTCTTCCTCAGACTAAATGTCTGTCATTACGCGACCAAGAAACACAAGCATTAGCTGTGTCTTCCTTCTCAACTACAATGCAAAGCCGTATAATCATCGCAAAGAATTTCTGTTCGTGTCAAAGTGAAAAAGCGGCCGGGCTTTGTGCCACTTTACAGCTCAGTTAAAAGACAAAACTGTGCCGCTGGGCAGAGTGATGACTGCGGGGAAGGTAATTGCAAGAGCACACTCCACTGTGACCTTTCAATGACAATGGATTTCAACATGGACATTTAAAAAAAAAAAAAATCAGTCTGGTGTAGATTAATGCACTTGTGACATGTACAGTGAAATAAGCATATTTATCTTTGTAGCTCGCACGCTCCATTTTTTTTTAAGAGGCGGGGTGGGGGTTGGGGGGGAATTCAGTCCCTGAAGCCAGTATCCCTCAGCAATATGAAATCTGGTAGGCATGTTTATTATGAGAAGACCCAGAAAAAAGGCTTAAGAAGATTGCCATTTTGGTTTTAAGTGACAAATTTAAGGTCGTTTCCAGAAATTTTGACAAATTTGAAAAGAAGATTGAAGCTGGTATCCCATAGCAAATCTGGTAAGAATGTCTATCAGGAATTGACCCACAAAAGGACTCAAGATTCCATGGCCAATAACTTAACTTTTTAACACAGCCACCAAATCTCGTGTTTCTTAGCAACATGAAATCTGATAGTCATCTCTAACAGTAGAGCCAAAAAAAACCCCTTAAAAACCTTAAAAACCCATGCACGAAAAGACAAGAAAGTCTGCTATTTTGCTTGAATGCAGTCTTTGGGTCATTTTGGCCGTTTCCAGGAGTCCTTCAAAGACTAAGGTGCCTAGGATTTTTGTTTTTCTCCCACTGCTGCCAAATTCGAGTATGGTATATACGATATGGGTAAAATATATAGATGGAAACTTGAGCTTGCTTCTACTTACTGTCAGCCAGTTATGAGGATTCTCCCAGCAGTGTTGAAATCTCAGGTGCCTCTGCCAACCATTAAGTGGGAGCTTTTTTTCTTGAAAAATGACCAGTCTAAGAATATCGCTACCTAGCAAAGTCGTACTTGTTTGCCGCTCGCAAGCCGAGAAACAACATGATGGATTTTGACAAGGAAGCGAGGGAGCAAATGAAGACTAATATGTTTGTGTGGAGCTGAGTTGGCACAAGTTTGGATCTACTGGTAATGATGAGAAAACAAAAGGCTTCCGATGGAGGAGGGAATACAGCTCTGTGTGCTTGTTTAATGGAATTTTTTAGCTGTAATTTGGCCGTGTAATTTATTACCTCTGCCAAGTTCGAGAGAACGAAGCTGAGGTGTATTGTTTTCATCTGGTTTGATAGAAAGATTAGGCAAAAACTATCCATGTATGGCTTTACTGCAGCGGTTTGTTTTCCACCACCTTGCACAATAGAAATAACCCGAATGACTCCACAGTGTTGTACCATTAATGGATAGCCCCTCTTCCCAGTTTCTGATCATAAATACCAATTTGAACTGTATAAATAAACATGACCACTTGGTTCCCTGAAATAATGAAAACTAATCATCCAAAAATTTCATTTGCTAAATGCAGTTTTATACAAGCAAAATGTATCCCTCCCAACTGGCCTTTTGGTCCCGGAAAGGGGTCTTCATGGGAGTCGCAATAATCCACAAAGCGATTGCTCCTCCTCCTAGGCAGTGATCATAGGCGCACCTTGGAATTATAGACGTAAACACGACCATTCGAAATAATATCTTTTTCCTCAAATAATCCACATTTTCAGTCATTTCATTTATTAAATGCATGTTTATAAAAACACAATGTGTCATATAGATAATATTTTTGCTCCCCCAACTAGTTACTGAGAACCTTGCACAATTGAAATAAGCAACCCAACTTGAAATATTCCAAAAAGTGTCTTATAATTAATGGGATCGCTCCTCCTACTGGGAACTGATAATAAGCGTCACTTTCAACTATAGAAATAAATATGACGACTCGGAATACAATAACACTAGTTTTTAATCATTTTATTTCCTAAATGCACTTACATATACAAAGAAAATGTATCTCCCTCAACTGGACTTTTGGCAGAAGCTTCTAGAAAGGTGTCTTCATGCGAGTCGCATTCCCTTTGGGATGGCGAGGGAGGCGAAGCATTGGAAGCAGTGGTTTGAGAGGGTGCGCAGAATCCATCAGACTTTTTTGATGGACAACTTCCCGCAATGCACGTCTCATCCCGTTGACCCTGCGGGCGTCGGCCCTCCCGTGGGGACTGTCACTCCACTTTGAAGAAACTCAAACTGGAGGAAACGTGGCGGCCTTTTTTTTTGCCATGGTCCCGTCTCTTTCATCTGATTCTTTTCTCTCTCTCCCCCCTCTGAGGCGTTATGAATCAATACTTCTCAGGTACATGAAAAAGAGAAGTTGTAACAATTGCGAGGAAAACATGGAATCTCTGAGGGGTACAAAACTGCTTAGTAGAACCCAAGTTGTGCAAGTCAGGTTCAGATCACAATTTTTTTCCAGTGTTCTTATTGCTACATTTTGGAAATTAACCGTATTTTGCAGTTTTTGGCACCATACTGTTGGGGGTACCGGCCACAGTTGGTTGGGTACCTAAGGGGGCTTGTCACTTATTAGTGGAGCAGATTGTAAGATTTTTAGGATGCATGTCTAAAAGTGACAAATAATAACACCTGTGCTGATGATTGCTAACTCGGACGCTGCCGTGTTACACTCCACAGCCTTCACTTTACTGCAGCTTTGCATTTCCCGCTGCCCTCAATCTGCTCTCAGATCAAATTTGTCTCATTAGGGTGAAAGTGAATACAGGAGACGCGCAATCTACTCTTTTCCTGCGTTGTTGTGTCGAAAGCACATGCATCACACCAGAAACTGTCTCTGACGCAGCTAATGATCTGAATGTGAAATTCCACGTGGGCTGTGTGGAAAATATTCCACATCTCACTGGATTCTGTGTTAAAGTCACATGCGAATAAATGCCAGGTTATACCTCCATTACACGTCTCTTTTGGGGGTGTTGGTGATCTCAAAGGTTGAACATTCCATCCATGACTAACCACCCATATTAGGATGGCGAGCCGCGCAAGCACTTAACGCTACCTATACGGCCTCTTTTTTTGGGTTCCAAATCACTGTTCCCTCCAAGCTTTCGCACGTGTGCAATTGCGCAATGCTGATGTGGTCTCCGCGCACAGACATTCTGCGTTGCACACAAAACATAAAAATCCAACCTGAATTGAAAGTATAACATACAACTATTCAGTTTGTGCTATTTTGCAATGTGATTCAATGAGTGAGGGGTGACTGGCTGCACAATTCACATACGTACTTACGCAGCCTGTCAACGTTGTTGACAATGGCAGCGTCGTTATGCGCCACCCGCCACCAGTGTTTTAGCTAGCAAAGCGGTCTGCTCAACGTAGAGTGAAGACGAGTTAGACACGCTGTTTATGTGTACCCTCGATAATGGCGGCGAAACGAACAGGCAGTGACATATCCTCAAACCAAGCCAAAGTAAAAAAGAAATGCTGTTCTTTTAAGATGGAATGGCTGTCGGAGTATGTGCAAATAGAAGAAAAAGGGGTGAAACTGGATGGGATTTTCTCTTTTTTGAGCGAGAAAGGTCTGGTCGGCAAAATGTTTTGCCACAGCCAAAGTCGCAAGCGAGTTTTCGGAAGGAACAGTGTGGACAGAATGGAAGCTGGACTACCTCAAGCGTCACATTCAGCACAAAAGTCATTTGAAAGCAGTTGGAATTGTACACAGATGTAAGATGGGAATGGGGAATCGGTGCCTTGTTGGGGGAGAGCGCCAAAGACAGAGAAGAGGAATGAGCTGACACTGGTAAACAAATCAAATCCAGAACAAGTTAAAATTCTCATCGACAATATTCTGCTTGCCATCAACTTGAATGCATCTCTGCTGTCGGTTCAACAAATTCACAATCACATGGCAATGTACCCGAGTATACCAGAAAGCTGGCGTGGCCAAAATTATGCCTTTGAATTTTTTAATTCAATCAATCAAATAGTGCAGGATGAGACGGTGTGTATTGTTTAAAATGCACCTTGGCACACCCTCATCATAGATGAAAGCCCAGACATTCCAGTGCACAAAATGCGAGTTCTGTATTTTAAATACAGGGAGGAAAATAATGTTGACCATAAAAGTGTGTTTGGCAGCACCATTCAGCTGTCAGCATGCACTGCTAAAGATATTGTGCAGGCAATAATTCAGTTTTACACCAAGCATGAACTAGGCCTACAGAGAATGGTGATGCTGACCCCCGATGGTGCCTCAGTAATGCTAGGAAAACACAACCGAGTTGCAGCTTTATTGAAGCAACAAATATCACACCTAACTGAATAACAATGTGTGGCCTATAGAGAGGACCTGGGCATTGATGATGCGTGGAAAGATGGAACTTTGATGCGTGATGTGCAAACTCTTCTTAGAACGGTTTATTCCATTTTCTCAAGATCTACTATAAAGAGGGGACAATTGGAAGACCTGGCAAAGATTCTTGATGAGGATACATTGCCATTCGGCCTCTGAACGAATTGCGATGGCTGTCTAGGTACCAGGCTGTGAATGCTGTTTTGAGGAGCTACTCTGTGCTGGAAGAATACTGCAAGAGAGAATCCAGTGATAATTTGGAAGCGGGCTTTCAAATGTATAGTTCATAGTTTATAGTTGGTTTGGTTAGCAATGTATTTTTTCTGTAGTTAAAAGAAAACAAGTTTGTTGACATTTTCATTGTAAGTTTGCAAAAACACAAATAAAAGTGTTCTGATGGGAATGTAAATGCTGTAATCGGATTCTTTTAATAAGCCATGTAACTTCAATGGATGTGACACTGACCTGACCACAGTGCACAATGTCTGATGTTGCTCACAGTGGTCTAAGGGACCGCTCAGGGGCTTGGTGTGTTTGCTCAGACACATAAAAAATTAGAGGGAACATTGTTCCAAATGTATATACTGTATGCGGCCGCAAAGCATGAGCATTTCATTTTTTTTTGTTTTTGCCTGTAATAAAAAGGACGACTGTGAGCCTTGCTACGCGGAATATCAAAGAAGTGCATTAAAATGCCGCAGCGGTGGCGGCGAGGATGAGCTATGATAATAAATTGCATCTGGATGTACATGGTATCCAGGTAACAAAAAGCCCATCAGCACTTTCTATGCCGCAGCCGCCACCGTTGTGTGTCCGACATGAGCAGGAAATAGATTGACTGACGTCGGTGAGATTGTTTTATAAATTGACAGCGAGATTTACGTGTTGTTTTAAGCCCAAACACTTGCAGTAAATATGGTGAAGCTCTATTTATTTTAAGAGTAAACTCACACGGTAATGCCTCAGAAACAGTAGTAAAAATTAGTCCCCGCCACCAGCTTCAATGTCACACTTTACATCGTGCTTTGACTCATTCGGGAATGCTAAGAACAAGCTCATGGATACGATGAACCCAATTCCTAATGAGCCTCACCTTTCTCTCCCTTTCTTGTTACATCCCCCACTTTACTTTATGGCCTAACTGACATTGAATTCAATTTACTTCTTAATTAAATCCCAGACAAGATTTCAGCTCGGCTTTAAACAAGATCGATTAAGGCATGGCTGGCAGCGGCGGTCCCAATCTACCCCCTCTCATGTCCCCCCCACCTCCTATCCCCTTGTTCCTGGACAGGAGGCCTGTCTGGGGATAACCTCATGATGAAAGGGAGCAAAAAGATGCAGAGCAGCCGTCTAATTGGAGAGGAGTACGTCCAAGTCGAAGGCTTTTTCGCCGTCTCTCGCTGCGGGAAAAGGGCATTTCAGTGTGAGCGATGGCGAGCTGGACCGCAGTCATTTGAGAAAATAACCAGTCGTGGCGCAGAGGGTGATGCGGCAGATGGTGTGCCGGGGAAGAATTGTAAGACAGGGGTAATTGATAAAAGCATTTATAGGGCCACCATATTTGAGCTAGAAAGCCTTTGTTACCCTTTAGGGCCACTGTACTCAGCTTGTTTTTAACATCGCAAAATGAGTCAAAGCAAGTCAGAGTGCTCAACAAACCATGATACATTTGTCACATTGTGCATCTATTTATATACAATGGAACCTCAAGTTAACGAACCCCAATTTAACATCACTGCAAGTCTGGACTATTATCCACTGCCTAATGTTATTTTGAATGAATACAAATACAAATAATTTGAACGTTATCTATGATTCTACTGCTCTGACTGATGTTTTAAGTTTTTGCAATGGTATCATTTATGTTTTAACATCTACAGTAGGTATTTTATACAGGTTTAGGAAATGTATCAGAAAGGTTCCAGATTAGGTGTGAGAAAAGTTATATTTCGAATCCAAACTATCATTTTTTTCCCCTTTCTCCCTGGACTCTAATGCCCTTTCCCAGCCCTCGCGTCCACATTTTAATGCACTTCTGGAAGAATTATTCCGGGATCCTCTGCAGCTCCCATCATCACGCCCATCTTGATATCCTGCTCCTCTTAAAAACGGCTCCCCTTGATTGGTCCCTTCAGCTTGACAAAAAGGAAAAACATTACATGGAGCCAGGTCGGGAGTAAGGATGTTGCTCCACCACAGTGATGTTCTTCTCGATCGAGGATGGTCGGATGTTCAGGGCATTGTGAGCAGGCGTCTTGTCATGGTGAAGCAGCCACAAGTTGTCCTGCCGCAGCTCTTGGTGCCCCCCTAACACTGTGCTTGACCCCCTGAAGTTTGGTTAAAGTCAGGTCCAAAAAATAAAAAATACCACCCAAGTTGTTTTGCGACTGATATTGTTTGGCAAAATGTTCAATCAGCTATCCTATTACATAATATACTGCCATAACTGTCCTGCAGTAATGTTCTTGACATAATTCTAAAAATATGAAAATTCAGACAAATTGTTCCAGAAGTGAATTTCTGTTGGTCGGCAGCTCTACAATTGCAGGGCACGTGTGGAGAGGGCCAACAATTCCCACTTGCGTCATTCTGCAATGCTAAAAGTAACCCAAAGCCCAATCATGGTGGCCTAAGGATAAAAAGGGCTTAAATAAGCTCAATTATGGGGGCCATGAAAAAAAGGCTCAGACCAGTATTGCCCTAAAACAGAGGTGTCGGAATCATCTGGTCCGCCACATTGTTTTATTTGTGCCTACTTCTTGTTTCTTGTGAAATGGATTTCTTTTTTCATTTTGGCACAAAATCTGAAGCAAAATTACCCCCCCCCCCCACACACACACATTTTACAGCTATTAAAAACATTTATCTCCCTCCTAACACAAATTGAACAACAATTGTATACTTAAATATTTGGTTGTCACCATTTTCCATGTTTTTCAGTTTAAAATTCAATATAGGAATATGTATAGCATTCAATATAAAAAATATGTATAGAACATTCAAATGCAGTGGCATTGTGGATATGTACTACTGTATGATGAGGTGATTATTCATTTGATTTTCACAGTGATAACAGCCCTCTGAAGAACACCATAAATACAATTTGTCTCGCATTAACAATGAGTTTAACATCCCTGCCCAAAAGTGTAAAAAAGGCTCAAACAAGCTTAAGTACAGTGGCCATAAAGGGTAAAAGAGGTTCAAATTATGGTATGGTATTGAGACTTTGTCACCCTTTTGGGGGGAAGTAACAAGAAAGCGTGAGAAGAAGAAGGCTATTTAGACTGCTCACACTGTCACTGACTGGAAACTAAACACACGCCGCCTGCGCGGAAGTCACGCGAATGAACCACTACACCATCAGTGACTGAAGTTTTTATCACTTTAATGTGAATGTTTTCCCAAAAAAATGCACAATAAATGCCATGTCATCCGCACAGTATACTTGATCATCCACGTGACAAACAAAACAAAAGAGCCCACATTTAAATACCACTTTATTCAGATCTGAGTCTATATATATATATATATATATATATATATATATATATATATATATATTTATATATGTTTATTTATTTTAATATATGTGTGTTTACAGATTTTCTCTTGCTGTCCTTTGCTGAGACGTCGCAGTCTCTAAGGCCAAGTAGATCCGCCAAGCGTGGGGTCCCACCTGGTGTCTCTTAGTCCCACCATCGGAGTTCTGGAGGGTGGCTATTGCTGCTAAACTGAGCAGGTAGCTACGGGGCCTGACTAAAACTTGGGCTACTACCAGGCAATTCTGCAGTGTGTGCGGGAGGGATGCCACCTTCTCTGTGGGGTTTGGTATTATGAGTTTGCAGGAGCGTGCGTACCACATCCTCGCAATCCAGTCTTACTGAAGATACTTTGAACACGGGACAAGATGGGAGCACTTTCATGATGGGGTAGATAGCAGAAAAGGCGGAAAACGATGAGCTCTTACAGCTAAGCTCACTGGGAGATTATGGCTCGGCTGCAGTAATGAAGGGAGGGTGGGCCGTATAGTGGTGAGGCAAGCTCGCGGGGGTTCACAGGTGGGTTAAGTGGAAAATGGCTGAGGAACATGTCGACGTCTGAAGGGGTGGGTAAGCTAAAGTATGAATGCGCAAGTCCACCTTTTCTCCGACACTTGATGGGACTATCGTTAGCTCGGCAGGGGGCTACACATGGGCCTTCATTTGGTGGCACATGAGGCACTAATTCTCTGACTCAGCCCTATCCCAAGTCTTAATTGTCCCTAACCCAAAGTCCAGGGTATACAGATTGTTCATCCCACATTGCAAAGCCGACCATGCATTTTAAGGGAGAGAGCTTCTGCAAAGTACAATCTCTTTTAAATGTATTCATTTTATATATTTTTCTTGGGGGGGGGGGTGTAATCTCTAGTCAGCAGATACATACCGTAATTTATTAGGTTCTTCCTTGGCCAATGCAGCATACTTTGCCCTGATGTCTTGTTTTCCCCTGCTGATTTTGCCTCCAAACCACAAAGCAAACCAATGTGTAATTGTCATCAATGTCAAGCTAATGAACAACGCAAGCAATATCTTATCTAGTCGGTGCAATTTTCAGGTAACCGGGTTAAATATAAATGATTTATTGTCTTTAATATTCGTCCTTTGGTCAAGGTCATTGGTTGGAGCCATTTAGACTTCTACATCAAAGATTATTTTATGTTCAAATTAAAACCCAAATGGTTAGCAGATGGTATGTTGTCCATTGCAGTGGAAGGTCCATGCTTGTTCATCACTCCATTTTACATTGCCCCCTGCTATTGTTTTTGACACACGCCAGCTGATGGCCATTTATCTTAATGAGAGTCTTTAAGTCACAGCTGAACTTGGACCTAAAACATCCTCGCCATTAACATCCTGCCATCCATCGAGGAATGCATCCGAGCCCCTTGGTGAAATCTTAATTAGTTCTAAAGGAGATTATACGCAATTATTCTGATAATATTTGTATTTTCTGCCCGATAACTGGTGAGTGTTGCGAGCGACCGTGTTTGTCGGGACAGAGCAATAACAGTCAAAGTTATCAAGGCGTGAAATCAGGAATCCTGACGGCAACAAAATGTTATCTTTTTTTCCGCACACAGAGGGACAAAAGATGGAGCTGCGTTCTCCGTTACGTCCTACTTTAATTAAAAGAGCTGGTTGTGGTGTGCTGCCTGTGTCTATAGCCACATTTACACCAAATAGTCTGATCTGGTTTGGTATGGTGCACATTATAAAGGGTCTCAAAATAGCCAACCCTTTGTGAGGGTGCAAAACAGGAGCACATTTGATTTTTAAAATGGAGAGGTGGGCCAAGTCATATGTAGATGAGGTTAAAAATAAATAAATAAAACTTAAAATGTGGATGTAAAATATGTTCATCTTAATAAGATATTTTCTTTTAAAATTGCATTCATAATTATTTAAATTAGAATTAATTAACTCATCAGTTCATCAAATCAATAAAAAAATGTAAAAAATGTCTCATCAGTTCATCAAATCAATAAAAAAATGTAACAAATGTCTATATTTTGTTTTATTATTTCAAATAAATAGTTGAATGTGATAAATGATTTTTAAAAAAGCTACATAATGAAACAAATATTACAGTACTCTTGATAATGTAAATGTTTGGTGGGCTGGAACAAAGCACTGCAGAATGTGGCCCCTAGGCCATACTCTGCCCTCCCCTGAGCTAGACCCACTGTTGTCTGTTTTTTGGTCGACAGAGCACTTTTCAGTTTACTATGGTGCCAACATATGACATTTCAAAGTTGCAATTATTTTATGTTTATGGCCAAGAACTGTACTGTAATAATGACTGTATGATAATAATGACTACGGCGTGTTCCAACTTGCATAGAAATTCAGGTTACATTTGTCTCCGTAAGAAAGGGAACCCTGACGTAAACCAAGGAACCCCAGTATCGATTCTGCGTTACTACTTTCTTTACAGACCCAGGAGTACAAAAAAGTCAGTAATTTATATGGACAGTGGGTTCACATACACTAAGTTACTTGTTGCAGTCATGGGGTTTTTATGTCGTCTTTTAATTGTAAGGCATCGCTGCATTCTTCTGAGTGGGGATGCGATGGTGAGTCATTGTTAAAGACATTACCACACGCTTAACACCAGGAATGACCAGAACATGGCGGTTTACTCTGGAAAGTGCTACCTGAACCGGCCTATTTGCTTTTTACATTCAACTGGAGGAAAGTAAATGCTCAAATCATTTTATGACCATTCTGACTTTTTGTCTTTTTGACCCTAGCTCGTCGATATTCTGTGTGAAAGATACATAAATGACAATGGGGGGTGGGGGGGCTGCTGAGTTAATGTCAGAGGCAGGAGGGCGGCTGTGTGATAGGAAAAACCCCCCTTACCAGGAGTGTCAGTTTAGACTAAGACTGCAGACTTCTTCGAGCATCCAATGTCCCGGTTGTTTGGGAAAGGCACAGGCTGATAAATCCCGGCTCTACTCTGCTATGCCAATTTTGCAGGAACTCTGTGTAAAAGAGGCTTGTGATAAAAGCCAGACTCTTCATGCAGTGGACGGTGCACTGCTTTTGAAGGACAGTGACAGGACTTAATAATGATTGACTAGGGTTGAGGTAAGAACTTGTGTGTTGACGCTGACATTCTCTACCGTTTTGTGAATGCCTTGTCCCAACCGCCACTTTGTGCATATGTATATTGGTTGACTTTTGCATATATCTTTTACTCCAGTCAGGCTACACAGTGGCATCAGAAAGAAAAACGCTCCAGCTCCGCTCTGCTCGCCCTCCCCACCCAGACAAGTCCCTTAGCCCGATGGCAAGTAGGGCATCTCGTTGTGGTAGTTGTAGTCCGGGCAAACCTTTTGCACCAGGCGATAGTCCGTGCTGTAAAACGAAATGTAGATGCAAATGACTTTAAAAGGCTTCGAGCAAATCCAGGACACGTGGCTCTGGATCTGCTCCTGGAAGCAGGTCTTGGATGGGTCGTAGTTGCACAGCGAGGTGCGCTTGCTGCGGTCCACCTTCTCGTAGTCCACGCGGCAGTTGAAGATCTTCGAGTCCTTGGGGTAGACCACGCTCTGGCGCTCCAGGTCGAACTCCACCGCCTTGACGGGCGGTACCAAGCTCACCGAGATGTTGCCCTGACCCGTGGAGTTGTGGCGGAAGTACACGCTAAACGTGCCGTTGCCGTGGTCCACAATCTTGCCGGTGATGAGCAGATTCAGCCGTACCGTCTTGATGTTGGAGTAGAAATCCCCCCAGCCAAACATCTTTTTGAACTTGCCCGTCTTGACGATGGGCCGCCGCTTGACCCGGGAGCCCGGGGCATCGGGTTTGAGCGGGTCGCTACCCAGCATCTCCCAAAACTCCTGCTTGGAAAACTCCTGCTTGGAGAAGGCGGCCGGTGTGCGGTAGGGCAACTCCAGCGAGGTGGCATTGGCGGCCCGGCCTCTGCCGTGAAGCATCCAGCGGCTTAATGGTGAGAGGGTTGCCTGGCCGCTCAGGAGGCCCAACGTCTTGGGGGAGTCTCCAGAGGATCTCTTGGGGCTCGAGGAGTCGTCCTCCTGACTGAGGGCCACCTGAACCAAGTGAGAAAATGAAGGGAGAAACATGGTTATGGCAGAGATGGAGGACTTGAGTCACATGACTTGACTCAAGTTTAAGTTACTTTTTCAAGGTAACTGTGGCAACACTGTTTGTTACGATGTATTTCAGTTGTTTTGTACTACTCTGCTTGATAGTTTTTGGATCCCAGCATTACCTTTTGTCTGGCCCTTTGTTAATGAATCCTTTTGTGAGATTCCCCTTAACGCCTGCCTTCCTTGGCTGCTTCTCTGCACTTGGTTCCACCTACCTTGTTTGCCTGCACACCACAACGATGAACAACCCCGTACCCAAAGCACGACAATATGTGACTTACTCCCATCTCTCGTTATTAGCAAGGGTATAAGGAACGTGCCACGAAAACAAATTAGAGCTTTAATCAATATTTAATTTACTGTTCACACCTCCCGTGGTGGTGTCCGTGACATTTGATCAATTTGATACAGTATAGCGTGTATAAATGTTACAAACTTCGCAGGTATTACATTCTTTTGTCTAGCTCGGCTGCGAGAGAAATAATAATAATAAAAAATCTGTGCTGTGATTTATTCCCAGAGCACCCCTCCAACGGAATGCTAGAGAAGCCCCAAGGGATCTTACAATTGATTCAGACAGAAAATCCAAAATTCAAGGTCCGTTAGCCTTGCGGTCTTTGGTCAATATATATGCCAGGGTGGGCTATAATCCTGTTAAACAATAAAGCTGTGCTATTAAGAAACGCTCTCCAAAGGTGTTTCTCACACCCCGATGAGCCCGATCCGCAGGCGCATTTACAAATCTTCATCCGAGGCACCACTATATAACGCTCATAAAATTGATCTTTAAGGTTTTTCTCTTTTTTATTCCTTTTGTTGCAGAGTTGAGGCCCTTACAGAGTGTTGATGACCTATCACGTCGACAGCGGTGTTCTTTGTTGCCTGCAGGAATTACGGCTGAGCCTGTTAGCTCAGTTTTTTAGCCTGGTTCTAGTACGTCTGAATGGAACTTTCAGTAACCAAACTCGGAATATGTTAAAATGACAAAACAATGGAAAAATATTGTTTATTGAACCACAACCTCAGTTTTGTTTCATGCCTTTTGTATCTCACTGCAGTATACTTTGGATTCGTAATTTTACATTATTTTATGTAGCAGATCACGGTTCATTTTGGATCTCGTTCAAATTTAGTGTGTTTGTAACGCGATTTAAGATGTCAATTTGGGCCAAAAAAAATCATGAATGAATCACAGAGCATCGTAATAGTATCGAATCGTATTGATATTGGAATTAATGATATCGCATTGTAATTGAATGAATTCTATTGCATCATAATTGGACTAAATAGTATCACATTGCATTGTAACTGGAGTGAATCATTTTGTATCCCATTAGGAGGAGCTTTGTAATTATATAAACAATATATATACAGCACACTTTTATAAAACATTAGGAAGATGCCAGGAACATGTATGGTCTAAAACAACATTTATATTCACAATAAACTGAGGGAGTTAATTTTAGCTAATTAGGAAAAAGCAGCTTGCTGTGAATAGGATTGACTCACTGCATATATTCTGGACTGGAGTGACTTCGTAAAGCACATCAATTCAAATTAATCCTGCTTCCTGGTTTTGTGCTATGTGACTAAATACATGGGGCAAGCTTGATAACGTCACTCGAAGATTATCATGAGTTCCTTCCACTAAATTCTTAAAAGAACAAACTTGCAGCTTCATAATTGGCGCAGGGGAAGACATTTATCGCCTCAAAATATTTGGGTTTGGACCATCAAAGTGTTGGAAGACGGGTGGGGTGCACATGGAGGTTACATACAAAAGAATAAAGCATTCTTTTCCAATTAGCACATGTAGTCTTTTAATTAAAAGACTAAAAGTGCCGGTCGAGAGATGGGCTGTCAATTTTGCGCTCAGCGGTAGCTTTTTGAGCCGAGTGTGAGCACCCCAGCAGAGTAATGGTGGATTATTCCGCCGTAATGATCTATATTAGCAGGTAGTTTGCATTGAAAGCGGCCCTGATGACGCCGTCCTCTGAGAGCGGGACGTACTTCTTCTCACTTAAATGATAAGCAATGCAAATACCAGCGCGTGTGTGTGTGTGTGTGTGGAGAATTAGTGGTCCCAAAAAAACAAGCATTTCGAACGATGGACAGACGGGCCTGATCCTTCACAGATGAGGCAAAGAAAAAGGTTAAAGTGTGTTTCTAAAATTATTTATTTTTAAGTGTTTATTGATCAATTCATTTTAATTAATGAAGTTATTATTTAAAATTAAGATAATACATATAAAATTGTTTATTATACTCATGTTATCATTGGTAACTATTTAAATTAATTAATAAATCGATATTTTAATAAAAGTTTTTTTTTTTTTTAAATTATATTATTTATAATTACTTTCTCTCCAGAACTTACCCTCACTAGAGGCAAAAGTGAGGTACATCCTGGACTGGTCGCTAGCGAATCACATCTATCTGTCCATCCATCAGCTATCTGTTTTTTTTTTTTTCATTAAAGTTAGTTTTTATTCCGTGTTGACTTTTCAAATTTGTGGGCACCATGTTGGTGACCCGAGATAGAGTCTTCAATGAACCTAACATGGAGTACCCGGAGAAAACCCACACGTGCAAGCACAGGGAGAACATGCAAGTTCCACACAAGAAGTGCAAAATCCGGATTCTAACATCAGAACTGTGAGGCGGATGTGCAAAACACTAGAACACCGTGTCACCTATTGTTAATTTAATTATAATTGATTAACCGATTGTTTCATAAAATATCTGTAAAATAGTTTATTTTACTAATATATTCATACTGAATTTGGATTAGAATTATATTTTATTACTTGTAGTTAGTTTAATTATAATTAACTCATTCACTGCCATCCATTCATCAATTTTCTGCACCGCTTATCCTCACAAGGGCCGCGGGTGTGCTGGTGCCCAGCCCAGCTATCGTTGGGCGGGAGGCAGGGTGCACCCCGAACTGGTCGCCAGCCAATCGCAGGGAACATATAAACTAGCAACCATTCGCACTCACATTCACACCTATGGGCAATTTAGAGTCTTCAATTGACCTACCATGCATGTTTTTGGGATATGGGAGGAAACCGGAATGCCCGGAGAAAACCCACGTAGGCACGGGGAGAACATGCAAACTCCACACAGGCGAGGACGGGATTTGAATGGCGGTCCTCAGAACTGTGAGGCTGATGTGCTAACCAGTCGTCCGTCGTGCAGCCTCATTCGCTACCAGCAATTTTCAAAGCAGTTCCCCATATTACCAGCCGTTTTAAAGCATTTTAACTGCTCTTTAAAGACCCATAGAATGTTGTGTTCTGCGGCATTGTAAACACTAACCACCACCAAACGAAAGAAAGACTTTTACCCCAAAAAGTTGTTTTCTATCTTTTTCCGTTCTTTACTAATCAGCAGGTTTTTTTTTTTTTTTTTTTAAAAAGCAGATTTTTGAGCCACAAGAGTAGAACACAACCTTTTTGTGGAACATGTAAAGCAGAGCAGTAATTTTGACGCAAATATTTTTTGCTTTTGTAACACCTCAGGCGATAAAACAACAAAATCAAGGTTTAGAACCACCTCTTAATGGCAAAATTATATTTACAGACATACAACTAAGAAATGCGCCGTGAGTAACGCAGTGGATTTTTTTCAGTGGTGTTCACCATTCATACATGAACTGCGGCATCTTTTCTCACGATGATGACACACACTTTCTGCTACGTGCCATGACACATATACTGTATATACTCTGTTTGAGTGTGAGGTGCCTAAACTTGTCCAAATTTCAACGTGTTGGCAGTACTCTTTCATAATCAATGTGAAAAGCCAAGATTCTCTAACCTTTAGTTCTACTTCTGATCTCAAATCTCAAAAGTTATGCAACGCTCCCTTCTACTGGCATTTGTTCATCGTTACAGTTTTGTACAAGCTTGAATTTCACAGTCAAGACGAGCAAAACCCTCGTCCACACCCTCCCTTTGAAAAAACGTACAAGACGAATAAAATAGTCGGTTAAAATTAACGTTTGGATTCCATTTTTGTCAAAATGAAATTTTTTAAAATTAAATGTACAGTATATATAATTGGTCATTGTGTTCTGTCTTTCATAATTTGTTTCAAAATCAACTAACATTGATTCAAAGTAAAAAAGAATACATTTTAATCAACACAAAAAACTGTTTATTTAATGCCACAAGTTTAACAGAACTCTTCAAATTGTGATGTAAGTGCTTGTTGGGCCATATGTAGCCCAGGGCCCATACTTTGCGCACCCCTGGATTAGTAGGTAGTTTACATCTAATGCGCTGGCTGTGACGATGGCATCCTACGGGATATGACACACACTCGCACTCATTTTGTCAACCCTCAATTAATGAAAAGCGATGCAAATATAAGGTGTGTTTGTGTGTGTGTGTGTGTGTGCGCACGCGTGTGTGTAAACCCGCAGAGACGTTAATGCCGCAATGCATTATGCATTTGTCTCTGTCTACGCTCCTCTTCCGTCTACTGTCCTGACAGCCGCGGCTTCCTCGGGGATGATTAACCTCGACTCGCTTTCATTCCGCCGATCCGAGGCGGCCAGCCGGATTTGTTCCGGCGTGCCACGGACGGCGGGCTGCTATAGATTTTCTGTCTTGCCCAAAAACTCGGGATTTCCTCTCATAACAAAAGTGAGGAATTCCCTCCATTTTGCCCTTTGGTCACAGATGAGAGGATTCATAATTTGTTTTTTTTTTTTTTTTGTATTTTTTTTTTCTCTCGTGTAATCTGGATTTCTGTGAGGCATGGCCGCCGGACAGGCCTCTCCTCTTATTAACTGTCAATCAAATTGCTCTGCGTCCCCACAAGAAGTCATCACAGCACCATTATAAATAATTATAGTGGTACCTTGACAAGGTCCGACATTAACGGTGGCGCCATGGCCCGGGGCCAATATTACACCGTGTCGGCCTACCATGTGCTTTACAGACACGGGGCAGACAGTTTTTTATAAATAAATACGATGAAATCAACACATCCACTGTTATTATTAACCAGCTCCGAGCTGGTTTAAAAGAACAGTGCGTCTATTTTTTTCCTCGCTACTTGGGTACTATCAGGGAATGCTCGGCGCTCCGCTATCTTCCGCCACGATTCGATAACGATTATTCCTCATGTTAGGGAAAAATCTCTATTTTTATTGCAATGTTTTTTAACAAATAATATGCAACAGTTCTCAGTTCAAAATGAATCTTTAAATAAGAATAACTGATAGAAAATTAAAACAAATAAACGGACCCAAAAAAGTCTACTATAGCAAGGGCGAACTGAATAAATGTGCTATGACAAAGTGAAATCACCAATTGCAACTTAGTAGAAGCAAATACAGTTTATGCATAAACACAATAAATAACATTAGGCCGTAAGCACCAACTTTTCATTTGAAAATCCCCATTGTCAAATCTATGAATTGTCAAGGTCGGTACGTCTCCGTTGTGCTGCTTGATTATTGGTCAGTCGTGCACGGTCGCAAACCGCAAACAACAGTTTTGACTTCCCTCTCGATTTACTGCCGGGGTTTTTTCGTTGCCCTCAGGCCAGCCGAAAAGTTGAAGGCAGGCGATTGTTAAGTGACTTACCGTGACATGCCACCTCTCCGCAAACACGCTGAGAGGGCCAACTTCAAAATAAAAGCTTCCTATATTACTACACTGGACATCAATATTATTTTGGGCTTTTATTTTGAAGTTGGCACCGGAGTGCAGTGCCGGAGCTTAATGAAGCCTTAACCATGCGTTTGCCCTGTGCTGGCTGGCTGACTATGTTGTTGTTGGGTACTGCTGCAAATGAAGCACTTTTCATATGCAGCAGTGCCCGCATTTTAAATGTAAAAAATGATCAGGCTCTTTTTTTTTTTTTTTTTGTTTTGTTTTGTAGTTTATTCTGAAACAACAAAACACAGCTAGTGTAGGCCGTAGGCGACGCTGGAAAAGACAACAAAACGTACAGAATGCAACAGTTGGCTTGCTCATGCCACCTCTCTCTCTCTTTCTCTCTCTGTCTGTCCATCCGTCCGTCCATGCGTGCGTGCAAAAGTCTGGCCTCTGTCGATTTGCCCTGATTTGGCATTGTGGGGCACTTTTTCTTGTGGGAGGTCTAAAATATCCTACTTGGGTGAGCAAAGTCCAACACAGGCAGGAAAAAACATGAAATTAACTCATTATTTGTATGAAGGCAACAAATCTTGTTCATCATGTTCCTTTTTCATGTTTTAGTGCACAATGTCCTTTAAAAGAGATGCAGCATTTGTACTCACACATTTCAATGCATTAAAATGCAAAAATCAAGTGACATTTATGGCATGTCGACAGGCTGCTGTGGAAATATGGTATGCATCGATTTGCCCTCAATCTGCAACATTCTGTGGCACATTTCCTAGTCAGAGGTCGAAAATATCCCGCTTAGGTGAGCAAAGTCCAACATAAATAAATATCATGGTTAGGATCAGCTTGTTTTTCCGTGTGAAGGCAACAAAAGTAATCTTCCGTGGCAGTTCACCAACATTTTACAGATTTACCTAATTTAAAGGACAATATTTTTATAATCCAATACCAGCACCTGTAAATACATAATTCTTCCTTTGGTTTACATTGCCACTGTGACGTCAGACTGGTGTACTTCAATTTTTGACAAATTTGTGACTCGCAGCAGTATTCTTTTGTGTATTAGCGAGGGAGAGTGCAGAAATCTTCCGACTTCCTGGATTTCTGGAATTCAGCGTCATCGTTCCTTGTGGCAAAATTTGGAGTCTTGCATGTGAGCAAAAACATCTCTGAAGAAGATTAATAAAAAGCTTATGTAAGAAAACACCCGCCTTTTTCCTTTAAGTACAATTTAATTCGCCTCCTGTGCTTCTGTCTTTGTATTCATTTGCATGTGTTTGAAGAGTTTCCATTCCTGTGGAATGCTGAATCATCTCGAAAAGGTCGCTGCGGTGGCCTGACACCTCGTCTATTTTTTTATTGTTGAATATTACAACCGGCATTACTTTTATGCTTTACATCCTTCCGGAAAGAATGCACACGGCTACAACTTTGTCGCCACTTTGCATTTAAGCGTGGCGGGGGAGTATATGAGGTGTAAGGTTTAAGCATCAGCAGCACGCGTTCTTTTACTTGTGCAATGTAAGCAAAATGGGATAGGATGGATTTCTTAGGAAAAGAACATCTAGGAATGCCAACAGTGAAGAGCAGTCCTCCGCCATTGCCCTAACAATTCTCATCTGCCTAATTTGTATCGTAAACGTTAAAAATTTCATGTTCCGTGGCATCATCGTCAACACTGATGACATTTGAGCCAAACAAGACATTTTCAGGTAAGATAAGTGCTTGCCTAACTTCTTCTTTGCCTTTTCCAGTGGTCTGGCCCTGCGGCACATTGTTGCCTCCCCCAGATCAGTCTGGGTACTGCATCAAGTTGCGTTTGTTTTTTGTTTGTTGGGTTGGTTGTGTTTTTTTTTTTAGATTCAGAATATGGGGGTGGTTGCATGTGGCGGGCTTTGTTGGTTGCCTCAAGCAGTGTTGCACAGCCTTTATAAATGTATTTTAATTTAGAAAACGCTCACGGCACACCACCAAACAAAAAGTATACTTGTAGCGATGGAAATACTAATGATCGTGTCTCAATTTATTCACAAATTTACTTAGAATGAAATCTGGGCCTGGCAGTTGAAAATAAAACCATTAATCTCTTGTATGAATGGCAACAAATGAATACGCAGGTTAATTCTACCTTATATTGGAGTGGTAATAAAATGTTTGTCACCCCATAAATAGGGACGCCCAAAAAATGATTCACAATTTATAAAATTTCAATCAACAGCAACTGAGATTATGATTGATTGAATTTATTGCACTGAATTGTTTGAAATTTGTATTTCAAACTCAATTTAACTGAACTTTATTTCTGACCCAACTATGCTGTGTGCATTTTGATGACAGCCTTGTAACTCCTATGGTTCTCAAGAGAACACAATTAAGCAAAAACCAAGACTGTTTTCTGTTGGTCAAATATCATTAGATGTGTACCTAATGAGCTAATGGAGAATGAAAGAGATTCATAATTGAGGGAATAATACTGTGCATGACATAAATATGTTGCCATCCTTAAACAAAAAAAAGTTATGTGGACAAAATCTGCATTCCTCCTGTGTCCTCTAATTAAATCACTGTCAGGTTTGTTGATTTATTTAGAGGCGGTGATTTAGAAGAATTGACAATTGTCATTAGATTAAAGGTTATGTTTCATATGCTGTGGTCTCAAATTTAAAACCAGTGCAGACAGGTTTTATTACAGAGCAGATATTTTAATGGCGAGACTTCAATAAACCCGCTCACTAATATGAAAATTATATTCACACATAGCTACTCACAATTTGTACTCTACTTACTAATAGTGGAACTCACTTTTGTCAACATTTTTATCTCTGTGAACGAGTTGACTCGAGTCGAGCCATTTGACTCAAGTCCCCCCATCACGAGTTCAAACTGTAAAAATATCATACTATCATTCCCCGAACATCTCAGGCCAAACTGAACTCCTCCCTGACATACAAGGATGTTAGTCTCTTTGGCGTGATGTATCACCTCAACATACAGTACTTCCTTGACACCAATTACTAATGTCCCATTAATCCTATTATGATGACTTTTTTTGGTAACGAGTAATCTAACGCGAGTTATTCAATCCGCTATGCCTTATTATTTTTGTCATTTAAAAAAAATATATATATATTATTTACTTTTTTTATCCGACGAGCGATGTCACATATTAATGTAAAATATGTGGCTTAGCCCCCCAATAAAATGTGTCTTAGCTCATTTAAGGTCGAGAAACACTAGCCTAGGCTACGGCACATACTATACGAAAACACGTAGTGATTGCTGTCGGTTGGCTGCGATTTCGTCTGTCACATGTGCTTAGCTTAACCGCAGAAGATGCAAGGCAGGCGGCGAGAACTCTGTTGGTGGCAGTAATTGCGAGTCATTCAGCCTGAGTGAACGGCGGCCCCCGGGCCCCTCTACTCTCCGCGGGGAGCGCAATCTCCGCTGGCCCTCCCCCAGCTCCGGTTGGCGATTACCAGCCTGTTACCGTGAGAGCGACAGCACTATAACGCCGCTTCCTGTGGCGGTGAAGGGTCACGCTTGGCATAAAACCGCTCGGGTGGGAGGGGAAACAGTTAAGTGGAATCTGAGCCATCGTTTCAGCTCAAGCAGATGACTGCTGACAAGCCCAAGTGTCATCCAGTCAAACACGTAATTATTACATTATTTTGCAATTAACTTTGACTGTAGTGCAATGCAAAATAATACATCAATTCCTACTTGCTATTGCTACTTTGAGACAAATGTCCCCACTTTCAATCTAATAATTGATTATGGTTTCTTAATATCATATATTGTTGGTATAGGTCCTTGCTAAAGGGACCTGCTGCTAGTCTTAGCATCTTGTGTTTGTGTGTAGTTTGTGTTTTGCACAACTGTACAACTGTGGGTCTTAGAACACCTACTGACTCAAAATGGCAGAAAAGGAGAGAAAAAAAATGTCCCTTTGAAATTTATAATGTGATAGATGTAAAGTGCCAGGACAATACCAATTTTGACTCCGGGCCATGGCGTGAATCACATAGTGATTCAAAATGTCCCAAAAATCGAAAATAAAACTTTATCTGTTCAGATATTAGCATGCAACAGATGTAAGACAACAGGACTGTAGCATTTTACATTGTGGGGTGGGCCATAAAAATCCTATATTGATTATAAAAAAATTGAAATTTAACTGATTGTATGAGAGCATGTGACAGACATAAGATCTAAAAATGACAAAAGGTTTGTGTATTAGCAAGATAGGGATTGTACCTGGCCGGCAAGCTGGGTGACTGGTTAGCACATGCGCCTCACAGTTTTGGGGACTGGGGTTCAAATCCCGGCCTCGCCTGTGTGGAGTTTGCATGTTCTCCCCGTGCCTGGGTGGGTTTTCTCCGGGTACTCCGGTTTCCTCCCACATCCCAAAAACATGCATGGTAGGTTGATTGAAGACTGAATTGTCCGTAGGTGTGAATGTATGTGCGAATGTTTGTTTCTATGTGCCCTGCCATTGGCTGGCGACCGGTTCAGGGTGTACCCTGCCTCCCGTCCGAAGATAGCTGGGATGGGCTCCAGCACGCCCGCGACCCGAGTGAGGCTAAGCGGTAAAAGGAATGGATGGATGGATGGATTGTACTTTTTTATTATTATTATTATTATTGTGGGGTGGGGCAAAAAGCCCACAGTGACTCAAAATGGCATAAATTGAGGCAATTTCTCTCGCCTTGGTGCGAGACGGAGATAACAGACAGACAGCGCTGTCGTTCTTTAAATCAAATTGTTTTCGAGAAAAATGAGATTTATCCATCTATTTGAAGCAAACGTGTTGAGCTAACAAGTTTAAAGCTAAATTATATCCATCCATCCATTTTCAGTGCCGGTTATTCTCACTAGGGTCGCGGTCGTGCTACCATGTCATTGTCAGTCAAGTTTTTGCTGAATTTTGTCTAACTGGTGACAAAACATAGGATTAGTAAACAATACCTCTTGCCTTTGTGCTTGGTAAGGGTAACAGACAACACTGTGCCATTAACCAATTTCTAAGATTTCTTTGAGGCATATTGTGTGTTAAATAATTAAAAAAAAAAAAAGGAAATCGAATCATTTGGGGGGGGGGGGACACGTTATACTTTTGGCTGCAAACATGGTGAACTGAGTTTAAAGCTAAGATAAATGTCACAATTATCCAGATCTTGACCGATAGTTATACTGTAGGTTATTCATTGTTTTTGTGCTACCTATCTATACACATTTTCATGTTAATCAGGTTTTTTTTTTTTTTTTTTTCCATAATTCTGCAAACTTACTAGTAAATAAATGAACCAATAAACAGAGATCCATTCTTGCATAAAGTACCTGAAAGCAGTACTTGGGTAAAAATACAAGTATCTTAACAGAAAATTACTTCGGTAGAAGTTGAAGTCCCCTCGTATAGTATTTTATTAGAAACAAAAGTATTCCCCCCCAAAAGTGAAGGGGAACCGTATTAGTTGCCAAAAGTATCAATATAAATAATGAAGTAAAATACTGTACAGATAAGTGAAAATTCTACTTTGGTACAGTAATGAAGACTTCGTTCTCTATCACATTACAAGACTGTGGAGATCAAAAGGACATTGTTGGAGGGGACATCACTCCATCACTGAGTGTCTTTAACCAGCTTTTAAGGTATCTTTGAGGCATTATGTGGATCAGTAAATCCAATTATCCTGAGGGAGGAAAATAAGATCTACTCATCTTTTCTGCGCAAACATGTTGAGATGACTTAAAGCTCTATATCGCTTAATGATATGGCCGTCAAAGGAGCAGATGTGAAGTGATGGAGGCTGACAGTGTGCCCGGGCAGAGCTGAAAAGCTGGTCCTGGTCCCGTCGGAGTTCAATAGGCACTCGCTTGTTGTCTCCGTTGCGCTCAAATCTTCATCTCTAATATGACATCAATTTTTAATTAAAGACTGGTACAGCTCAGATGTCTTAAGCGTCAGTCTGGCCGCTTTTCTCCCACGCGTCTAATAAGCTCGCCGTGGGAGCCGCTCCCGTGTTACACGATTAAAAGTCTGAAAACGGATTTTGCCCTTAGAACTAATTGTCTTTTCATTGTGTGCAGTGAGAAAAAAGGTAATTTAAAACATTGGGCTCCTTATAAATCATTTACGTCTTCTTTTTCGGGGAGCGGGGAGGGGGGTTACACACTTACCACCTTTTCATTTTCAACTCTTCACCCGCCGTGGTCCCCGAAGACTGGTTCGTTTTGTATGCTCGGCCAGGCGACCGCTCTTGAATTGGCTATCACATTTCGGCATGATAAGATATCGACCAGTCGGCGGAGGGTGGGAAGGGAAGACAGCGGGGTCTGTCCCCTGATGTGGAAACAGCTTTAAATGACAGTATGCCTGCCTGCTAAACTGAAAGAAATTGCATATTTCCCCCCATCGGTTTCTGTAGCATTGGGGGAAAAAGAAATGTAACATAAGAGGTGTGACAATGAAGAAACGAGACTTGGCTAACTGCCTACGTCAGAATTTTTCTGTAAAATCTCACCACTGCTATGATATTGTTTTGTTTGGCTGGCTAGCGTTCCCCCCCAAGGAGTTCTTTAAAAAATCAGCCCCAGAAGCAAGTTTCACTCAGTAACATGAATTTGAATTTGGAGTCTTAGGAGGCCATGCTACAAAATGAACAGGAAGCCTGACATTTTTGGTCTGAAGTGACCATTTTCACATTCCTTTTCCATTTAATAAAATTTTAAGACAAGCTTGTCCAAGAGATTTTGTCCAATGGCTACCAAATTTTTAAACCACATATACTAGCAGCCAAGTGAAAGTGCGAGGAATTATGGTTTTAGTCATTGCATGTGGAGCATGGCAAAGAAGTTTGATGAGTCAAATTACAAAACGCTTTAAACAGTCAACTCCACCAGGTTCAAGCCAGTTTCACTCAAGAATGTGGAATTTGGTAGTCATGTGTATTTTGAGTAAACCCACAAAAAATTATAAGAAGCCATGCCTGAAAAGACACAGGGCGTCTACTATTTTGTTTTGAAGCGACCATTTCAGGGTCAGTTTTACCACTACATCTATCTAGTATAACTTATTCAAATTTGCCAGCAATTGCAAAAAATCTTTGAAGGGCCCCACAAAATGACCAAAGTCACATTAAAATGGCCCCTTCAAAGCAAAATGGTAGACTTCCTGTGCCATTTCGGGCATGGGTTCTTGAGACTTTTTCGTGGGGGTCTACTCATAATTGACAACCCTACCAAATTTCAAGTGAAACTGGCTCCGGGGGGTGAATTTTCAAAGATGGGGACTTTTTGTATGCTACACAAAAGGCTGAAAAAGAACCACAGAGCAAGAGAGGTGTACACGACCAAAGCAGAATAGTAACGCTAGACATTGCAAAGTACTGTGACATACAGTAATTCCTCGTGTATAATGCGCACCCAAAGTTGACCTCAAAATTTTATAATTAATAATATAATTAATAACATAAGCACTTTATTTGAACACGTAATACTTTTTTAAAAAATTTACTTGCTCTTATTTTGAAACTCACAGCCCTATTTTTATGTAGTAAATTAGAAAACACACAGTTGTGCTCATATATTTGATTGCCCAGGCAGAATTTGTAAGATGGGGACAATTCTTTAAAGAAAACATGAATGACCAGCCGAAATACATTTAATTTTATTTTAATGGGATTCAAATTAAACGGTTAATTTCATAAAAGCATTATCATTAAAGAAAACATAACCATAAAGAATTTAATGATGGTTGTTGTTCAGTCATCAGTTATATTTAATTTTTTTTTATATTTCACGAATTAGGGTATGTAAATTTATGAGCACAACTGTTCATATATGCACTCATACGTTACCCCTGTCATATTGGAATGAAAGCGTACGCTACACCTTTTTTATAACCACTAGGTGGCGTTGGCATATTAGAATGAAAGTGTACACAGCAGTCTCGTTTCTTTATTGTCACAGTTAAAATGCCCTCTTTTCTTAATTTTTAGACCTAACGTCCGTGCTTCGACAGTAAACCAAGAACAATATGATATTGCAACACGACCCACAGTGCACCGTAGAGACACTTATCTGCACATTTTCATTTTGAATCCGAATTAGTCACATGGAGAGAGTAACAGAGCAGGTGAGCACAACTGCTGCTGTGCTAATAGAGACTTCCTGCCCCCGGGCTAAAACTGTCTGACTCATGCACAACCAAATCAAATGGGTGGAGCATACACCTGCCGACTGCTCGCACTCCCTCAGGCTCCCAAACTTGGGTCGGGATGTGGTGTCACCGCACAAGCAGAGTAGCTTTTAAAAGCCACGTTTACACCTGTCGAGTTCAGTTCAACACACTTTGGAAGGCTGTATCCAGATTATTTGCCCAACATGGTTGCTTTTCAACCAAAATGGCCAACTATTCCTGTGCATGGAAACTTTATCGTTCATCCTGTTGTTATCAACATCCATCCATCCATTTTCTCTACCCCTTTATCCTCACAAGGGTCTGGGGCGTGCTGGAGCCCATCCCAGCTATCTTCGGGCGAGAGGCGGGGTACACCCTGAACTGGTCGCCAGCCAATCGCAGGGCACATAGAAACAAACAACCATTCGCGCACACATTCACACCTAAGGGCAATTTAGAGTCATCAATCAACCTACCATGCATTTTGTTGGAATGTGGGCGAAAACCCACGGAGGCACAGGGAGAACATGCAAACCCCACACAGGCTGTGATTGGAACCCCAGTCCTCAGAACTGTGAGGCAGATGTGCTATCCAGTCGCCCACCGTTCCGCCTTATTATAGACATGTGCACCTAATTTTGTGTGGATCGTTGGGGGGATTTTTATTTTTTTAAACAACATGATTTTGGGAGTGCAGGTACTTTATAATTGTTGATTTTAGAGAGTGAAGGGTGACCCACAGTGCGTTGCCTTGTAGCCTCATTGGGAAAGCGAGTGGGTGTAACTTTCGCCTGGGAATCGTAACTAAAACCGCTGTCTCCTAGAGGATAGAATAAAAATCCACAGCAGACCTTCTATCTTGAAGTTCTGCACACACGACCTGTTACTGCCCTCTTCATGTTTGGACAAGAAGTAGACTGCTGTCAGCACCGTTTAACGCCCAAAGGCCAACCTCCTCGTCTTCTGAGCTGATCGGGCCCGCCTCAAAGTGAGCCTTTCCAATTAAAGCGGTGGAGCTCAGTTGGATGGATGACTTTTAAGAGGCGCTCTGGGATTCCTACTGGGGGATTTGAGAATATATGGAGCGGCGACAACAATTATTTTTAAAAGCCCATTTGAGCCGTCTTCCACGGTCCACTTCTCAGCGACCACTCAGGGTGGGTCGTAACGCATGGACAGAAAGAATATGGACACCTTGTCTATGTATCAAAGGGCTTATAGGCTGTACAATTTTATATACTACATATATATCTGTGTGTGTGAGATCTTTTTTTATGAGCTAAGGTCTTGTAAGGTTGAGGTTGCCACCGGGTTTACAGTAGAGGCTAAAAAAAACATGAGCCCTTTTCATTGATCAATCTTATTTAGGTTTCCGACTGGAACACCAAGTAATTTAGAAATTTAAATAAGTAGACCTAGTATCAAGACTTGTGGAACAACTCTAGTGTTTTACTGTTTCCCCCATGTATTCTGACATTCATGTAGGCAAGGCACCCATTTTAAATGCGAAAAATCTCAGGCCACCCAACCAAACTAAAAAAACAAAATAATGATGATCTCGTCTTAATTTACTCACAAATTGACTCAGTCCTGTTTAATTTAACACAAAGCTGATATACTCGCAGGAAACCATGATGTATTCTGTATGAATGGCAACAGGTGGACATACAGGTTCATTGTACCTTCTGCCATTTAATGAAAGGCATTTAATAGTTTGTTTTTCCACTATATATTTACTGGAGTGGATGGATGAACAAAGAGATTTGTAATTAATGGAAAATAATTTTCAGACAAATTAAGTGGAATTGGATAGATTCACCTGGCACCCCTGATGCTGTCACACGGCAGGCACCCTTGTTGGGAATCACTGGTGTACTGTAAAAATGTGTGGACTGAGTAGCAACCCTTGTGGAATGCCACCGGTTTTCTAGTATAGCGGCTAATGATTTCAACATTTGTTTAGCGCATACTGCAAATATCTGTGGACATAGTAGGTAGTGACATACCCAGATAGATAGTAGACATAGACCTTGTGGAACACCCCGATTTTCTTCTGTAGCAGCAAATAATTTTTACCTTTACAGCGTATAATAAATATGTGAACTTAGTATATAAACTTGTGGAGCACTGCTAGATGACAGATTTGTACGTAAGTGGGAACGTACCATAGTCTATCACTAACCTTCAGTAACGCAGTAGTAAAGTCATACTTACAGTAAATATTTGTATGGAAAATACTTCCAGGCCATAAGTATAATACAATCAAATGAAAAACAATAGGTTTGTCACAATCATAAACTCAGTCTCGTATGTTGCGAATGTCGTAAACTAGGGACACTCTGCATAATTTTTTATGTGCCTTGTGAGGGTGAGGTTGCGGCCTGGTTAGCAGTAGAGGCTTAAAAACATGAGCCCTATTCACTCAAGTGTTTTTAGAAATATGAAATATTATCAAATGCTGTTTAATGTGCGTTTTTTTTTAGTTCTGCTTTGATCCTCAACGTCACGATTAATTTGTTTAAAATTATGGTTTCATTCATAATAACTCTGTCTGCAATTTGTGATCGAGTCAAACAAGTGCAGCACATTAAATTGCCTTTTTGGTTCTGGTACAAACTGTTCTGCTCACTCCCACGGTGCTCAAAACCAGCAGCTTTAATTAAGGGTAGAAAGTAGAAACATAAAAATACATATTTCTTAATATCTCCGTGAGCTTCCTTCTTTACAAACTGTTGCTCATAGCAATATTTTGACATTGAATATCCACATACGTTAGCAAATACGCTTGACCAAGGACGGCTCCTTTTTCTAGGGGATTTAAATGGATGCATTGCCACGTAGACACCTCGACTGCCCATTTAGGGCTGAGAGTTGCAAAATACCTCACAATAACATATTGCGATATTTTGCTAAGGTTAATGATATCACTGTACATTGATTATGCGATAATCGATTTATTTTGGTGGAAACATTTATGACTCATTGCAATATCAATATCTTATGTATCAATGTTTTTCCAAAGATAACAATATCACGATATGCTGATTATGTGATCATCGATATAGTGTGGGGGACCATTTCATATTATTTAGCATTATCAATTTTCTATGTGTCAATGCTTTGCCAACGATAACTATATCATGATGCAATGATTATTTAGAATAGGTGTATTGATAACATTTAGGATACATTGAGATATAAATTTTATATTATTCAGTGTTTTACGAGAGATAACGATTTCGCGATATACAGTAGTAATTATGCCACAATAATCGCTAGCACTGAACGGAATGCTCGTATCTCCAAAATTGCACATTTGTTGAGCTACTAACATTGCATTATCAAAGGAAGAAAGCCATTTTCAACACTTTAGATTGGTCAATAATTTGTAAAATAACAGATCCACATGGGGTCTGACCAACGGATTTGTGAAAAAAATATTAAATTGACCAAATTTGGACATAGGAGGGTTCCAGCCGACAGTGACGATATATTCCTTGAATATATATGTGGTATATTATTTTAAAAAATACACACAGAACGTAACCAAGTATCAATATTTCAGACTTTTTTTTTATGCAGTACATAAACTGTAAAAGAAAACAATACAAAATTGGTAAGTGGTAGCATTATTATTGTTGTTGTTGTCATTCGATATGCTCAAGGGCCACTTCATTAGGTGCGCTTGTAAAGTATAAATCTTTTACTTTGTACAACCACAATAATAAACATACTTATAGCCTAGCCAAATATCAATATTCGATGCCGGTGTATTGATACAGTACAGTACTCTGAAAGCCAACGATACAAAATACATTACGCTCAAGGGCCACTTCATTAGGTACCCCTGCATAGTCTACATCTTGCACTATGCTTTCAGTATGGACGTTTTTAACACATTGAAAACCATTGGATTCGCTATAACGCTGTACAATTGTACAAGCGCAATGATATACACATTGTCCAATAAATACCTCTGAGATGGTGTGTGTCAAAAGGGAACGTTGTTTTTACTATGAGGTGAAATTCTTCCATTGGATCTCAGTGCAGGTGATCTCAGTGTCTGCTGAATGTGTATTTTGTGGCCATTTGCAGAAGGTCCCCGGAGTGTTGGGGTCTCTCTCTTTCTCATTCTCTCTCTCGGTGGAATTGCGCACCATTGCGACAGAAAAGATTTAATTTTAAATCATCCTCTTGTTAATTACTTTACTTTTTGTGCCTTAATTGACTTAATTCATGCATTGCGCCATAATTCATTAATTGCGCCATAATTCATCAGTGTCATGGAGCTAATGAATTACCCTTGATCCCCTGCTGACATGTTTTTTTCCGCCCCTTATACATGCAAAAAGGGGTACAAAAATTGTTTTAACAGCTGTGACTGTGTTAATCCTATTATCACGAGTGTGTGTGCGTGTGTAGTCCGCCATTTTTTTACTATCACCTGAGTCTTTGCACCCCCTTCTTCTTCTCCTCCTCCTCCTCCTTCTTCTTCTCCTCGTACCCCCACCCCTCGGTTTTCCGTAATGAGGCAGCTGAGCCCGCGGGCTTCCGAGCAAGAAGAGGAGGAGGATGTTTTCAACTTCCCTCGTGTGACTAAAGAGCTGATTTCTCATTAAAGGCGGTTTTATTTATTTATTTTTGCCTTTTTGTGCAAGCACACATGAAAGGCGAATGGGTGAGCTCAATTTAAGACGCAAGGGGGAATTAAAAAAAAATATATATATATATATGTATATATATATATATTAAACTTATTTTTAATTGTATCACGCATGCACAATTTAATTTTTTAACCGCATTTTGTTCCTAGAGCCCCAAAATTGTTTGGGTAGTGCCCGCTGCAAGTTTGAAAAAATTCAGCCCCCAATGCCAGTTCCATGTAGCCACATGAAAGTTGGTAGACATGTTTATCATGAGAAGACCCACAAAAAAAATTCAAAAAGCCATGCCCGAAAAGGCACAGGAAGTCTGCCATTTTGGTGGCAAAGTTTGATGATTCACCATAAAACAAGAATCTTAATAATTCAGCTGATGAATGTTTTGAAAATTCAGCCCACAAAGCAGGGTTTCACTAAGCAATCTAAAATTTGGTGGACTTATCTTTCGTGTGTAGACCCATAAAAAATTCTCAAGAAGCTATGCCTGAAAAGACACAAGAAGTCTGCCATTTTAAACCAGTTTTACGAGGCAACTTCAAATTTGGGAGGCATGCCTGTCATGAATAGATCCACATTAAAGTCTTAAAAAACCTGAAAACACACAAAATGGCATGAAAACACACAAAATGTCTGCCATGTCGGTTTTAAGAGGCCATTCTAAATGTGACTAATTTTGACCATTTTCCAAGGGCACTTCAATGATGAACTTATTTCTGAAATTTTGTCCAGTAGCTACCAAATTTGAACGTAGCATGCTTGACAGATGGGGGATGCGAAATTGTGAAAAATGTGAGTTTTGGTCAAGGTGTGTGGGCGGCGTGGCGAAGTTTGATGACTCGCCATAAAACATGAAAATGAAGTACCTGAACTCTATGTCGTCTTGTGGGTGAAGATGATGACAGTCCTTGGCGCCCCCTGCTGTCAGAAACCTCCACACCCAACAAACCCACTATAATCATCGCAACTCCCGATTTGTGCCCCCCCCCCAAGATCATGGGGTTAATTGCCTATTCATTGCTGCTTGCAGCATTAATTTCTTATTATTACTGCCGTGATGGATTTAAAGCAGAGGTCACATTGAGTGAAATGCATGTAAAACGTATCAATGTACAGCCTACATACAGTACTGTTTTTTCTCAGATGATGATGATCAAAACTGCAATGTTCATCATTTCATAGCAATTTTACAGCGCGGTGAGTTCAAGTGCCTGAAAATCACAAGTATACGCGAGCGTCTCGAGTGTCCTTTGAATACAAATGTGATGTCATTGATGTTAAAACTGTGGCCCAGCACATTCGCCATGGGTTTAAGTTGATGTATTCATGCAAACGCTACCAGAAAAAAGTCTGATGGGGTGACATTGAACGTATTCATAAATAAGACAGAGCGTAAACATAAGGAGATGACGGGCAGACATAAGCGGAAAGTCCATCCATCCATCCATCCATTTTCTGAGCCGCTTCTCCTCACTAGGGTCGCGGGCGTGCTGGAGCCTATCCCAGCTGTCATCGGGCAGGAGGCGGGGTACACCCTGAACTGGTTGCCAGCCAATCGCAGGGCACATAGGAACAAACAACCATTCGCACTCACAGTCATGCCTACGGGCAATTTAGAGTCTCCAATTAATGCATGTTTTTGGGATGTGGGAGGAAACCGGAGTGCCCGGAGAAAACCCACGCAGGCACGAGGAGAACATGCAAACTCCACACAGGCGGGGCCGGGGATTGAACCCAGGTCCTCAGAACTGTGAGGCTGACGCTCTAACCAGTCGTCCACCGTGCCGCCTAAGCGCAAAGTCACTTCTTTGATTGCCGTCCTGTCACGGTTTCCACTTTTAAATGCAATTTTAAGTTGTTTAATTGATAATTTTTGGATAGTCTTCAAACCTATTTAAGACCCGACTGACGTTTGGGGCAAGGGGCAGGGTACACTCTGCACTGGTCGGCGACCAATCTCAGGGCACTTTAGACAAACAACCTTTTTACACTCAGAATTTACAATTTCAATTTAGAGTCTTGATTGAACATAATACACGTCGCACACTGAGCGAAGTGGCCGAATACGACTTCAGTGGAGAATCGCAAACAAAATTACAGTCTGCCACTTGGCACACATACCAACCACGCTGCAATGAAAAAACTGCGCCACCTGGTGTTCTTATAAGGAAATAATGCTTTCAGGCGCTACAAATATTGTACTACATTATTTTTTTAATGAACCACAAACAACATAGCAATATTTTAAAGGAACAAGCAGATTTCCCTGGCTGGTATAACTATATTATAATAATACAAAAAGAGGAAATGGGTAAACAAAAATAGAGGAGAGAGTGGATATTTCAGAGAGATATTTCATTGACTGCACTCGTGCATTTCGATGACAGAGACTCTCCTCGCTTTCCTTTTTAGCCACAGGTGCATATAAAAGTATAGTTAAGTATTATAGTAAAACTACAGTGTATATTTGGAAATACTGAATTATTATGGCTTAGTGACAGCCGGCTGGATTTCCCGAAACAAGTTTTTTTGTGAAAGACCATGTGATCCATTTTTGATTGGCAGTTACATTAGCAACTTTGCGACCTCCCCTTTACCTGCTATTCCGATTTCGAATTGCACCAAAACTAGTGGCAGAACCCGGCACGCTCAGTTGTGTTCAACCACGCCGCTCGCTGTCCAGTGGGGCAAACTCACATAAGGTCGGGGAGAGCATGCAAAACTCCATCGAAAGGTCAGATTCAAACCCTAAACCTCAGAGCTTTGAGGCAGACATGCTTGCCTCTTTTTTTTGGATCATCCATCCATCCATTCTTTATCGCGCTTGTTCTCATTACGGTGGCGGGTGAGCTGGAGGCTATCCCAGCTGACTTTGGGGCAAGAGGCGGGGTACACCCTAGGCCTGGTTGCGAGCCATTCACACGGCACATGTAGGGAAATAACCTTTCATGCTTATAATCATACCAATGAACAATTTGAAATGTGTGGGGGGGGAGGGGACCAGAGAAAAGCACGAGAAGATCCAAACTCCGCACAGAAATGTGCTGGGATTCGAGCCTGGATCCTTTTGACTGCGAGACAGCCATCTTCTATTAACCGAATAGGGTTTTTTTTTTGGTTTTTTTTTTTACTATGGCAGAAAGTCGGAGCACCTGCAGAAAACCCACGCAAGCACAGGGAGATTATTAAAACTCGAAATTCGAACCCAGAAACTCTCCACTGCAAGGCAAATATGCTAACCTCTAGCTTGAGATGTTGGCTTTTCATACCATTTTAAGCTATTTATTATGACATGGCGTTCAGAACGTCACTGTGCAACTATTACATATTTTATGACCAGAGATGTTTCAGTATGGAATACATATTAGTCAACGTTCTATATTAACAATGTTAAAAGAAATACTTTTCAAAAACCCTCTAAGTTAGTTCTTTGATACATAATCTGCCCCCAGGCTGACTATAATTGGTCCTTGCATTGTGTTTGTCAACTTTGTAGTCAATTTTGTGCATCATAAAGACCCCCCCCAAGTCCCTCGTATTGCGACTTTGTCTCCCTTACCAAACAAGCGGTTCCGTTGAGGAGCAGCAGGATGAAGCAGCGCATTGTTCCACCACGCTTGAAAAGCCCCAACTCTTCCCTCCTAAAAAAAAAAAAAAAATCAACTCCCTCTTCCTCCTCCTTGCTCTTCTTCTTATTCTTCTTCACGAGCCTACGACACGGAGTCCGTCCCGGCTGGTGCGCCGTCCCGTCATGTCCCTTTTCGGGGCTCGCTCTTGCTGCCTTGCTTTTATTTTTTCTCTGTGTCAAAGTCCGATTAGCTGCAATTTGGAAATTCCATGTCGTTATCATCCATGGCAAGAGATTCCAGCGTAGTGTGCGTTCCCGGGAAGGCTGGGAATGGTGCGAATGATGATGGGTTAGGATGCAACCTCCGGCTCGGACTGAGCGGTGCTGAGCTTGAGAGGAGCTGACACTCGTTTTAACACCTCTCTCTTTCTCTCTCTCTCTCTCTCTCTCTCTCTCTCTCTCTCACTCATTCTCTCTCTTTCTCTCTCTCTCTTTCTCTCTCTCACCCACTTTCTCACATTCATTAGGTATGCAACACGCTCTGCCTCTTGTCAATTGTGCCTGACACCTACAATACATGAGACAGCGGGGACGTTTGGACAGAGGTTTTGGGAGACATACAGGAAAAGAGGTAAGTGAAAAGTGAAGTAGCAGTTTTTCTCAATTGCTAAATCACATTTATTGAAACCTCCACCCATTTTCTCATAGCCTTAAACGCAAATCTAAAAATTCAAACTATATTCACAAAAGCCTAGACAGACTCTTCTGGCAAAACCAAAGTATGGCCTCAAAACAGACGAGTTAATAAAAATGGAAAACACCAGTGAAGAATCAATACACACAACATGGAAAAAAGAAAAACAATGATCCGATCATAAAGCTGTAGAAATCATCTTCATTGTTCATGATATACAGTGGGTACGGAAAGTATTCACTTTATGTTACTTCAGGTTTACCGTAATTTTTTATTTACGGTGGACGACTAGTTAGAGCGTCAGCCTCACAGTGTTGAGGACCCGGGTTCCATCCCCGGTCCCGCCTGTGTGGAGTTTGCATGTTCTCCCCGTGCCTGCGTGGGTTTTCTCCGGGTACTCCGGTTTTCTCCCACATCCCAAAAACATGCATGAATTGGAGACTCTAAATTGCCCGGCGGTGTGAATGTGAGTGCGAATGGTTGTTTGTTCTAACTAATGTCTCGAAAAGGGCCCCACGCCAGTTTTTTTCAAGTTTAACTTTAGGCGAAATGACGACAAACCTTTTTAATCAGTCTCATAATCTGGATGTTGCTACACTCTACGACATTTTGAGTCCTAGGTTACAGAGGTTTACTTAAATTCAGAACACACACAAAATACGACCACGAGTGGTTTTATTTTATACGAAGGAAAATAAGGCGTTTGAAAATGGAAAAGGGGACATCGTGTGTGTGTAGTCGCTGGGCTAAAATAAATGAGCATGTGAGCGTTTAATACATTGAGCCAGAGCGAGAGAAGGCAAAGTTGGGATTTTGTATGAAGCTAGTAAATTCCCCACAATTATTACGCACTTATGTTGTACATCACAGTAAGGATTGCAGTGTCGACTCACGAACGCAGATCAGCTGGTCTTTGGGGGTGGTCTTCCCCCGGACCTCCTGGCATAAACGAAGAAGGTTCGGTTGAAGAAAAACCAGATGCACAAGAATAAAAAGAAATAGAAAAGTTGTTGTCCCGTTTGGGATGCGCTCATAACGTCCCTGCCGGTTGACGTGGTGGCGGGCCGAGCTCTGGCCCTCAGAAGCGTGCGGGACCCGTCCAAACTAGCTTTTGGTTTCAAATATACTGTGCACAATAGCGGCGCGGAGTAAATGTCTTTTGCGGAGCCGATCAATGACGTCATTGGCGAAATTATGACATTAAAGCCAATCAGCATAAAATGCTAATTATCGGCCGATACCGATAAGGCCGATAAAATCGGTGTAAAGTCTATTAATTATGCTGCAAAATCGATCGAAAAGGCGGCGACGTAGTTGGTTTGTAGAACCAAGGGGCACGGTGAGTACGTCATCACAGCATGTGACTAAAATGGACCAATCACCAGAAATGATCTCCGTGGCATTCGACGCGCAGCAACTATTTTTGTTGGGTGCGCGGCAAGCTACGCAGAAGTGCTGCGCGGGGCAATTCGTCGGTCACGTGATGCAATGCGGGCGTTGGCGGCCGCATTGCATCACGTTGATTTTTAATTGATTGTAAATTCCAACAAATATAACATTGAACCAATAGCTTTGAGTTTTATAGTGATACTCTGACTTATTCATCATGTAACTTGAAAAAGTCGTAAGTTCACCACTCCTAAGTCAAGCTACCACTGTACTTGCTTTCATTTCAGATGGAATGAATTGGGATGTATGACATTTAGTGACATAATGTGCCTGTCATGTTCCATCTAGAGATGGTAAGTTCTCCCGGAGAGTGTTATATTTCATCCCAGCAGGTCTGTGATGAACAATGACCACGTCCTAACACAGTAGTTCATTAACAGCAGCTTAGCGAGTGTCTGTGGTTCAATTCTGCCTTAATTAGAACCATAGACAGTCTTTTGTTTTGTCTTGTCCTGCCCAACAGGGAGGTCGTGACATGGCCGGTCAGGGTAGTGTCTTTCCTCGTAATAACCTTCTCACACCCGAGGGTCAGATGCCGCGGTGCAGGGTTAACTGAGGCCGGGTCGCAGGTTAATTGGCTCAGCCGAGCAAACATCAAGGGACACCACCCTGGGAAATCGAAGCAGAGAAAGGGGCATTTGCGAACTGTGGTTAAAACTGAAGTCTTTTCCATTCCCTACACCTTCAGGGTGGCCACAGATCCTCAAAATTTTAATAAATAGTGCATTTTGGAACTAGGGAGTTCTGGGCTTATTTATCAGGGGACAAAAGAAGCCTGTGGTAGGTTTTAGTGTTATGGAGAGGTCCCAGAACCTTTGGGATGGTGTTTTTGACCATATCCGAAACTTGTAGTTCCAACTACACTACAAGTACTAACAGCTAATCTATCACCCAACTTAAGATGTTGTTGGTTGTCTAAATTGATTTCCAGTGTCCAAAAGAAGACCTTGTTCTAGCGGTAGTACTGATGAGAGGTCCAGGAACCATTGAGGCAGCATTTTTGAACATATCTGATTGGTACATTTTATATTTAAAGAATTAAAATCATAATAACTCAAGATTCCTGGAACTTGAGGTGGAAATGTGACTTTTGGGGTCATTTATTGGAGCCAAAAGATGACCCTGCTTTACTTTCAAGGGATCCAGAAACCTTTGAAGAACCTTTTTAGTTCCAGGATTTACTTGAACCAATAACTAACAGTCCCTGCAACTTTCAGTGGAAATGAGACATTTGTGATCATTTATTTTGGACAAAAGAAGAGTCTGAATATCTGATTGGAAGAAAATTAGTTCCAAGAACTATCAAGAGCTAAGCGAGGAAGGGCATATTGTTTGTTGGCTTCAACAGTGCCACAACGAACAAAATAAAATGCAGGCAGTGGCAGCAGGTCACTGCTGCAGTGAATGCAGTGGGTTCGACGGGGAGGACAGTCGGAGAAATAAAAACAAAAAGTGGTCTGTCTTGAAAGTGGATGCCAAAAATAGAATTGCGGCCCATCGACTGAGTGTTGCTGCTACTGGTGGGGACAGGGGCAGACCTGGGCTTGGCACAGGGATGGTGCAGGTCCAGAGCTTTTTAGCTCCAGGAAGTATAAGCACCTAAAAGAACTAAAGATTCCTGACACTGTTAGTAGAAAGCCTGCTGTATTGTGCTATAACATTAAGCCCATATCGCCTGTTCCTAATGGTTATATTTAGTGAAAGCGAGGTCTTAGATTTGATGAAAGTGGCTTTAAATTTATCTCCCTGATACCCAGTCATTACGACACAGGCGCAAGATGCCAATCATCTCAATTTTCCCTTCCTTTGTCTCCCTGGCGGGATCCTTCCGGAGGCTAAACGTGTGTGGGAATAATTCCAGGCCCGGGAATGAGGGAGCTATTTGAGTGAGGAAAACATTGAGCCCCATAAAGGGAGATGGCGCTCCCCGGCCCGCGATTATCGGCAAAAGCGAGCCTCATAAAAGGCATCTTAAAACGCCTCACATTCTCACCACACACTTTCACTTTGGCACATAATCGCCGGGCCATAATTTACTTTGCGCAGCCTCCCGGGAGCACCAGCTAGTTTTCCACTCACTGGCAAGAAATGTGTATGTTTGTGTGGATGCTTATGTCCCCCAATGTCATCGACTTACCTTAATCTTGTTTTACGCGATAAAAAAACGTGGACGGCATGTTTTGTTGTGTCGATTCCCTTTAAATTATTGTTGCTCCCTGCGTAATCCGGTTGGACACACTCATTTGCTTTTCGAATGGGGAGCTGCGGGCAAACTAGATTTGGCAGTCAAGTTCCACCAGAGTGTTAATGGTGAGTTTAGGGTGCCATCTAGTGGGATTTTGAAAATTCTCTACGGGAAGCCAGTTTGAGGAAAAGGAAATTTGGTCGGCATGCCTATCATGAGCAGTCCCACAAAAAAGTGAAAAGACACAGGAAGACTGCCATTTTGGTTTTTAGCAGGCCTTTTAGACTCATTTCCCCCCTTTTACAGGGGTCCTTCAAAGATTAACTTGACCTTGAGATTTTGTCTGATTGTTCCCAAATCTCAACCATGAATACTAGACCGATGAGCACAAAACTGTATGGAAGTTGAGGGTTTTTTCTTTTCATTGTGTGGACAAAGCATGGCTGCAAGGTTTAATGACTCACCATAAAACACAAAACTGGTAATAACAAAATCTACTTTTGAGAATAAAACCCCTGTTATGTTTTTGTTGAACACTTAGACCTACTGCGTTACAATATTTCAATGTTGGTCATAACGTTGGTACTTGACGAGCTAAGTAATTTTTTTTAGGTGGTACTTTGCGTAAAAAGATTTAGAACCACTGCCTCAGCCTAAAGTTATGGTCAATGTGTGTTGTTGCAGCAGCCACATGGGGGAGCTGCAACCAAACAAAACACACACACAGCCATGTAAAAGTCTCTCCGATAATGTAACTTGCATTCATTCCCAACCACGTTTGCTCTGACAGCTTAAACATGAAAAATAATGTATAAAATCTGTCATGATACTAGCACATGTCTTTATTGTCGTTCCAGCTATGCTAAATTTGAACCACACAGGGTTTATTGAGTTGCAGGAATGCAGGATAAAGATTACACATTGTGGATGTTTTTTCATCTTGTGTTGAGGGGTAGGAGGAGGAGGAAGTGGAATGGATTACTTCCAGACACAGAGGGCCTGGTTTCATCCCAATGCTGCTCCAAGCCTGTTTAGCTACACTCATGTTGTCTTGAATGGGTTCACGGTTTCGAGGCATACCTGCACAAGTCGTCTTCATCAATACATTGTGGTCAGACAAAAAAAATCTGGAGGCTGAATTTTTCATTTGTTTTGGATTAATTCCAGTTCATTTTCTTGCTACGGTCTTGCACAACATTTGTCTCGGCTTTGGGTGGTTAAACATGTCGGAGAGGTAGGGGTTCACATAGCCAAGCATCACAATCACATAACTGAACTTAGAGGTCAGGAATTCTGAGAACTGCTTGTTGTCATTGACTTTCTCACAGGAATCAAAAAGAAAGTGACACTTGGAGAAGAAGTCATTGGAATGTGCCATATGTTACCAACCACAGACCCTCCTCCCCTTTCCCTGCAATCCTGATTAAAAACAGCCAGCCAAACACAACTGTCACTGAGTCTCCTTTAAAGTGAGGCTCACCTCTTCTTGAACTCCAGGAAGTAGCCACATCCTAGTCATCTCTCTGCATTGTCCCAGTGGGGAAAATGATGGAGAATTTTATATATGTAACTAAGGCAGCAGAAAAAGAAGAAAGACAAGGAATACATTGATACCATGCTGATCCAACACAAGGGAGTGCAGGGAGCCGATATGTGGACAAAGTCGACGCAGGGAACCTAAACAAAGAAGAAAAGTGATTTTTAAAAAATCCTAAAGACAGTTCATTCAAATCGTACAAATCATAGTAAAGGCACAGGTTGATGCAATTCCACTCCAGTCCTGTAGGTGGCGTTAATGTACATTACAAAGTGGATGTCAACTGCCACACATAAAATTTGGTTGCTTTTTTCCCAGACTGTAACGCTGGATCTGCACCAAAATGGAATGAGTTGTTCCTTGGTTTCCGAGATCCGGACTTTTGGGAACCCGCTCACAAGCAAATAATGATAAACTCCTTGAGGGAGGTAATAACTGGAGTGCAGTACAGCAGCCTGAGGCATGTTTGCAGCTCGTGGCCCAATGGACTTGCCTCAAGGTGTAAGCTGTTTATTTGGCTTTAGAGATGCTTGCCACGTTTATCCTCCCACCGATACTGAAAATAAACACATCCCAGGGGTCCGGGATTCCCCGTCGAGAGGTACGATGGAGCTCTCCGGCTCCCCTCTCTGGTGTCAATCAAACAAAAATGTTGTATTTCAACCTTTAACCTCACACGAACCGGCAGGTCCGCTTGTAAACATTCAGCGGACCTTTGGCAAAGGGCTAGCATCAGGGTGCGCAACCTCAGCGGCTCCACAGGGACACATTTACTTTTCAGAATAGTCGTTCTCAAACATTTTACATCAAGTACCGGTACCTCCTAAAAACCTAGCTCTCTAAGTACCACCATTATGACCAACATTAGTAGTAGTAGGCCTAAGTGTTCATCTAAAACGAGAGAGGTTTTATTCCTAAAACTGTAATTTAATGTATTGTTATCCACTGTAACATTAACACTGAAAATAAAAACTGTGCTTAAATATTGATTGAAAATTAATTGTACCTAAAAGTTCAAACTTACACCTAAATACAAGTTCAAAGGTGCCATATTTTACCAAACCAACCTTTTCTGGTATTTGGGCTGTAAGATTGACTCCATGGTGTCTCAGTAATCTGAATTAAAATGATCCTCGCATTTCTGAGTTCCAGACGCTTTTCTGCCGAGAGGCCTGAAATCAGGACATTCGAATTTCTCGAGCTTATCTAAGTCACTAGCGAAGATCGCTGCCTACCTCTCAGATCTCGAGCTAGTGCTGTCAACATAAACAATTGGGTCTTCTACACGGAGGCAACCAATCAGAGGAAAGGGGACGATCTTAGCCAAATACGGATAAAGAGGATATAAAACTAGTTTAAACTGAAATAGCTGCCTTTTCTCGACACTTGTATGACAAAACCAAGGTGTTTTTTTTAAATGAAATTGACACTTTTATACTAAGTCTATGTTAGAGAGTCACTCTATAGAGGTCTAAAATATATAATATGGCTCCTTTAAAAACAAACAGTCCTTAAACGTTACATGTAAAGTCTATTATTAAAAAAACTTAAATATAACTAAATTGTACTTAGGCAGTCATTCTTTGCATACAGCTAGAGGGACCCTGCATACCACTTGTGGTATCAGACTGAGAATCGCTGTTGTCAAACAAACCTATTTACATATCATACAAATCACAATTTGAATTAGGACACAAGGACCCTGAGAGGACATGCAGTTGAAAGAAAAGGTATGTGAACCTGCATAAATTAGTTACGGAATATGAGCTGGTCTCCATCATGTCACAGCAATAGATAAACACAAGCTGCTTAAACTAATACCGCAGGAAATAATTATGGGTTTTCATGTTTTTATTGACCACATCATGTAACCGGCGGCACAGTGGGCGACTGGTTAGAGCGTCTGCCTCACAGTTCTGAGGACCGGAGTTCAATCCCCAGCCCCGCCTGTGTGGAGTTTGCATGTTCTTCCCGTGCCTGCGTGGGTTTTCTCCGGGCACTCCGGTTTCCTCCCACATCCAGAAAACATGCATGGTAGGTTGATTGAAGACGAAATTGCACGTAGCTGTGAATGGTTGTTTGTTCATATCTGCCCTGCCAATCGCAGGGCAGAAGCAGGCCTGAAGCAGGCATACGAAACAGATTTAATTACAAAGGTTGTAAGTCTTCGCAGCAGTGTGTTGGCATTTGACGGTTCCATTTCCCTGTGAAACACGAAAAGCCGTTCCACAACCTCAGATTACTGTGCACGAGGAAGGTGCCAACCTGAGATCTATACATTCATCCATCCATCCATCCATTTTCTGAGCTGCTTCTCCTCACTAGGGTCGCGGGCGTGCTGGAGCCTTCCCAGCTATCATCGGGCAGGAGGCGGGGTACACCCTGAAATGACAGATGGTTGTCTTAGAAGACATTTTACCTCGCATCCGAGTAGGCTTCATCAGTTTGTGCAACAAGGCTTAGGACAGAACTAGTAAGCTAACTAGGAGGCTAGTTCTGTCCTAAACTAGCCTCCTAGAACTCCCATAGCAGTCCAGTTGCGATTGATTCAATGCCCTGGGATTGAAATGATCTGGATGAATAACAATATTCACGGCCATGTGACAGAGCCCGAGGCAGAAGCCTCAAGTACAATTTATCCAAAAAGTGACTTTTGTAAATGTAACGGAGTAAAGGTTAGCGCATTACTACCCACCTCCGGTAAGTAAATCTATCGTGGGTGAACCGAGAAAAAAAAAAAAGACATAAGAAGCCATGCCAGGAAAGGTACAAGATGACGACAATTTTGGTTTGAAGTAGCCATTTTTGGCTCATTTTGGCCATTACCTGAGGTCCTTCTAAAAGGGACTTTTCTGAGAGATTTTGTCCAATTTCTACCACATTTGAACTACGTCTAACTAGACAGACGGACAGTGAGTTTGATGAACACCAAAAAACACCAAACTGTAGTTATAATTCATTATTCTTTTGAAAATTCTGCCCACCAAGCCAGTCTCTGTGTACTCTGGCAGGGATGCGAAGCACTTCATCACCGTGCTGCATTATAGGTACCAAAGAAGGTTACTCTGAATTTTTAACCATAGAGGACAGCGTCTATCAATTGCAGTTGATGATAAACGCATCCCGCCACCGTCCCACATCGTGACTCGTTCAGCTCAGGGTCGTGAGCGCACCCCCCAACACCCCACCATCAGGTGCCGCCCCCTGCCGCTGCCAGCAGCAGATGAGTCAGAGACAGAGTGGGGGGATTAATCAAATAATATAACAAAAGAGAAGGTGGCCATTAGGGAGCCTCCCTGCCACACTTTATTTGATTGTCTTTTAATCCAACAAAGACAATTTTTATTTTAGGGCTTCCCCCCACCCCCATCATCTTGGCAGGTGACTTATTTTCCTTCTAATTGCTTTAGGTACTTCCTGTCTGGAGCCAGAAGTTAGCATCTGCCATGTGATTGCCAGACATGGTCATTTGGCTAGACATGTCCAATTTGGCGACTCAACGCTCGCTGCTCTACCCGCTGGGATTTTAAAATGTTTCTTCACGCTTCCTGTAACTTAGGTTTTCAATACATTTTTGCCTACTACGCATTAAACACATGGCAGTAAATGCAAAAGATAACCAGCGACGCTGGAATTTTAAAATCTGCCATCCTGTTTACTCAGGCAGCATGTATTACTGCTCTGGTGCATTCTGAATCATATGTATCGAATTAACTGCTGTGTATCTGCTATATAATCACTTCAAAATGGCAGATGTGGGTTGTAAAGGTGTTCTAGAGTTATTAAGAAAAGCTTTAACATTCTTTGTCCTCTGACCTTAAAGCATGTTACAGTAAATGGAAATAACATGGAGGTGATCAGACACCCTTTTCCCAAGACCAGTGTTTTGCAACGCAACCTCTCTCCACTGGGATTTTACAATCATATACCATTGCACCATTATTTCTTTCTCTGTGACACTATTACTTCGCTCTGTGTGACTCACAGTCCACTTTTTCCGTTGCGATGCTTTCCACTTGGCTTTTAAACATTTTCAGGTTATTATCATGTACAATCTTATGTTTGGATGGTTTATTTTTAAAGTTATACATACATGCCATACGTATTGACTATTGAAAATAACTTGCCGGACACGACAGTATACTGACTTGTGTATTGCATCCATGACCTGGGCCTGACCTGTCATTAGCAAGCAGGTGTTGTCGGACTGAGCATGTGCGGCGGCCAATGGTGATTTCTCATCCTGACCCCTCACCAGTAGGAAGGGGGCAATGATGATGCTAATAATACACTTGCTGGTTAATGGTGGCCATCACGGCGGATGACAAGAGCGGAGGCCCGCGGGGGCTCTTCTCTAAGCAGCCCGTCGCCTGGATCGTTCCGCAAACGGAAAACAAAGGACACCCTAAAAGGATGAAGCGGGATCAGGATTGAATGGCAGTCATCATTTTACAGTCAGGAGGTTCTTTCAACAATGACTCATCAGTTTAGTCACACATTAGTTTATTTTCATCAAACTCAGGAGGAATTACAGCTTTTGATTAAACACAATTTAGAGTGCTTAATTTATGTTGCCTTAGATCAGCGGTGGTCACCATACAGCCCCACATGCGATTCTATAAACAAATGACAAAAATATCATGGAAAAACATCAAACTTTGCGACCAAGATCCGCTTACATCAAATAATGAAAACTCACAACTTTCACCATTTAGCGCCGTCTCTCTGTCTATTTTACCCGCTTCAAATTTGGTGGCGATTGGGTGAATTCCTTAAGTGAGGTACACATATACTGATAAGCAGGTCAATAATGAGTGGGATTTCACCCTTCCGAACAAAGTCAGAAAAAGCTCGATTATCAGATGTCTTTAAAAGATGATCTTGAGCAATTATGCTGTTGTCTGGGATGTTAAGTACTTTTTCCCCCTTTCAGATTTGCTTGGAAAACAAGCGGGCCAGTAATTGCAAATGTTAAGCGGGGTACAGACGTACCTGTACCTAATAATTTGAGCATTTTTTTCCTTTCTTCCGATCAAAGTCGACAAACGCCCAATTAATTGGATGTCTCTAAAATATTTTCCTGAGTGAAACAAAAGCTGATTTTCAACTGTAAACAGCAACGATTTGTCAAGTCATGTTGCAAAGCTATGTTTTTGTAACCTTTGGCCAAGCAAGTACCAAGTCCTAAAATTGGCGATTCGAGTCTGATTTGAGTCAAGTCATATGACTCCAATCTCCTTCCTCTAATAAATACTTTTTGTTTGGTAGTGTACTGTGAGATTTTTCTCATGTAAATATGTGCCTTGTGTCAATAAAGGCTGGAAAACACTGTTCTATACATACACCTTTGATGGAGCATATTTAGACCATATTTAATTGCCTATGCTTTTTCTGTACTTCAGATTTACACCATGTAGTTCAGATTTACAGCATGTCATGTCTTTCAATATATATTTTTATGATCTCAAGCTGGCATTGACAGGGTATATCCCGTCTTTGCGTTTTCACTGCACGTGCTTTGGCACATATCTGATTTTATCTACCTTCAAAAGACTCCCATCTGAAGATATCCGATTTCTTGCGTTTATTCTGTCAAGACTCATATCCCAAATGTGTCACTTGAGAGCAAAATCTCTGAATTGTATCGCTCTAATCATGCGGCGTAAATCCAGCCTAGGAGTAAAAACTGTGAAAAAGATAAAAGGCAATGGTGTCATTCGAGTTGACAGCTGAGGTTATTTTTTTCTAAAGGTAATGCAATCTATAGTTGCGTTAACGAGCAATGCATTTCCTTGGGTCAGCTTGTTCACTTTCATCAGGCTCTTTGTTTAGAGTGGTCAGTCCACGTAATTGTGCTGTACGGGGTTGCTGCATGTGATGGAGCACTCAGCCAAGCATGTTTATTTTCCGTCGGCAGCTGTGACACAGCACCTGTCGTTGCAGCCACGTTCCCCAAAAATAAACCAAGCCCCTCTATTTTCCCGCCCCCATTGTTCCCGACCTCTGCCGAACCATGTCGGGCCCTGAGCTGGACCCCTTCTTCCTCGCTTGACAGCATGCAATGGCGCTGAAAACGTCTTTCCCAGATTGCAGTTGAGTCTGCTCAGCCAGGAGATAAATCACACCACCTGGAATGGGAACAAAGGGCAAGTGCAAGGGGGGATAAACCGAACCTTTCCATCACTTCCTCACTGTAAATCAAAGACTGATCCCGGAAGTGAGCTCCTCCCACCAATGCAATCTCTGATGCTTCCAATAATCAAGGATGTGAGGTTAAAGTCAGGTTTTCCACGTGGAGGGGCAACATGGTGGCTCTTGGAGGAGATAGGGACTTGAGTCATTGCCACTTCGACCTGATCGGTCACTGTTTTGATGACTTGTGACTTGACAAAAAAACTAAAATACTTTAGACTTGACTGTTAAACATACAGTACATACGGGTTAGATAACTTGGCGGTTAATACCATTATCAGACCTTAATGGTCTTCTCTCTGAATGAAGACCAGATATTGCATTAATAAGGTGACTTGACTTGGGACTTGATTTATCACAGGACTTGACTTGAGATAACCTGTGACTTGACTTGTCTTGCCCAAGGCAAAATGACATGATTCCCGTTGCATCGCTGGTGGATTCCAAGGTGCTTGTGTGTCTGCTTCACTTCCCAGAGGTATTCCCGGTTGGAAAAAGTTTGGAAAACCGGACGGTGATTTTGGCCAAGCCCACGCGGGGGAATTGAAGCAGGCTGTTTCTTTCAGGATCAATCCCTCCATGCATATAGCGAATGGTGGAGGCTTCCATGCAGCACATGGAACCGATAAAGATCCGAATGCAAATGTACGGAACACATGTCAAGCGGCGAACACAAAAGGGAGGCATAGGGCCAAGCCAAGTCCACCATTCCAAAGCGGTGGGATCGTGTTTCACGAAGACAAAAATCCCGCAACAATTGTCTCTGTTCTCGCACTACTGTCCTGGGAATTACTTTTTGAGTGGGTTAGCGATAGCATGACATCGTCCATTAAATCACTTCTTAATGTTAACCCTTACAAAGTTTGTTGACATCTATATCGTTACCAGGATAAAATTTAGTGGCTTGGGGGATTTGCTCGCTAAAAACAGCACATCACAGAAGCCAAGACAGATGAAACTCTAGTTGAACGTCTCAAGGTCATACAAATTTTAAATTTGACAAAAATTCCAGGAAAATTGTCTCTAAAGTTGCACAGCAATTTTGGAAGTATGATTAAAAGTGTCTCAGAGGCAAGACACGCCTGTGTGTAATGGAAAAAGTGGAAAGCCCTTTGCGCTGTGCGAAAGTCAGATGGGAAAATGACGAATCTGCAATTTTGCAGGATCTTTGTAGCCCCTTTCAAACTTTGTGTCACTGTTCTCTGTGAAATGTGCTGACATGGAATGGTGGGTGGGGCGGAGTCGAACCAGTGGTTTCCTGCCTCAGGTATAACAGACAATTGCAATTAAAAGGGAAATAGTGAAAACCACATCACACTTTTCACACACTTCTCTCGCCCTCTTCTGTCGAAAGTAATCTGCTATTTGCGAAACATCATGTGACCAAACACGGAAAACGAGATAGCTGACACTTCCTGAGCATGCTAAGCAAACGAGCATACCTACAGTTTGATTACATGATTGTTTGAAGCCGAACTTGCTAGAATTTTGTTTTCTTTATGGCTAGTGTCTTCGGACCAAAGTTAAATGTGTATATCATTTATTTATAGAAATAAGATATGATATACAGTATGTTAACACGGACGAAGCCTAAACATTGAATATTGTAATCTTTGGTGGCTATGTGGTGACATATTGTGTTAAAAAAAAAAGACATTTTAGATGTTTAAAGTTCCTACGGTTGCTTTGATCCAGTCTCATTTGCCATTCACCTGAACCGGGAAGAAGTGCCTAGACCCGTTTTGCCGAATGTGGAAGTAGGTTGGGCATATACCGGATTGTCGCTGTTATATCCCACATTTGCTGGGCTTTGTGTGAACAGCACATGCTATTTTACATGGCTGCCCGTTGGGCTGCAAAAGTACGCACTGGATCGATGGCGGCACCTTGGGTTCAGTTCCAAATTGAATTTAGCGGTATGCACACTTACACACTGGCTAAGTTAATAATGTGGGCCCGACTACCCAGGCCTCGTTCAGAGCCAAATGGGAGCTGCAACCGCTCAGACACACCCCATCAATCACAGAGTGGGAAGTGGAGGGGCGGGGGAAGGTTCATCTCCAGAGCAGTCCATAGTTATGAACTGGCACATGGCTCAATATTGTGATCCTAATGAGCTGTCTTTACATCAGGCAGTAAGGGACTGCAATGAGCTTTAACAAGGTTTTGTTAAATGGTGCGCTATGGCTAAAACGCCATATCGATCGTCCTCATCGGCTCTTTATTGACATCGTCTGCTTTGGCTTTTTGTGCTTCAGTCTATCGGTGTCCTGAAATGGCTGGTGTGGAACCTCAGTGGTTCCAATGTAGTGGGAGACACCTCCAAAAGCAGCCTTTTGTGCACATTGAGAAGTTATTTTAGAACTTTCAAGTGTAGAGCGACATGCCTGGACACAAGGAAACCTACGCTGGCCTTAAAGGGACAAAAGTATCTGATGTTGTGTTCCTAAAAGCTGTGAGGTTTTGTCTTGATTAAGACTGTTTCATGGACATGGTTAGTCCGGTTAGTCATAAGAAACAAGGTGTTATGTTAAATACTTGATCTTCTTAATTTCTCATGTTTTGTCTTGTACGTCCTCATGGTCGCACAAAAGAGAATATAAGGTGCCCAGGGTGCAGTATAAGACAGACATACGGATATACTGTACTGGAGACTCAGTTCCTCTCTTGGCTTCTCAGTATGGCAGTAATATAAGTACTCGTATCTCAAGTTTGTGCTCGCAAGTCAAAGCAAACAAATCGGCCGATCGACGGCTTGTAGCTCCAAAACTCTTTAGTTGGGTAACTCGTATCTTAATGCACAACTGTATTGCGTTGATAACTTTTTGTACTTTGTATGGAAAAAAGGGAAGTTACGGTGGTCCTAAAGGGACAAAGTTGTTTGTTATATAAACGCTTTGATGAGGGAGTGACTTATCGTGAATAAGCTATATTGACATAGTCATGAAGAACAATATGCCATATTGATTTGACTTACTGACTTAATTTTATGTACGTTGTACAGTATCTTTACAGACAAAAGTGAATGTACGGTTGCTCCAAAGGAACAAAAGACATGACGATTGCATTCTAAAAGCTTTGATGAATAAGTTGTCATATGCTCGGTCGAGTTAGTCATGAGTAACAGTGTGTCACGTTGACTACTATATGTGGTGGCGGGGGCGCAAAGAGTTTGCCTCGCCCCGGGGGCTGGCGACCCACGCTACGACACTACATCTATCATCTCCAGTTTGACTGATTGCAAGGCCGTGAAGGTGTAAAATGACATTAGGTGCCATGGCGCAGGGGTAAGTGGACGGCGGCTCGGTGGATGGCAGCCATTTAAGTGCGGTGTTAAGTGGGAGCTGCAGCTGTTTACGAGCTCCACCGCAGGAGTCTTAACGAGGGGGTCGGGGTAATTGCGGGGCGTGGACGAGGTCAGGCCCCAACCTCCAAAAAAAGATCTATAACAAGCTCGCAGCGCAAATGTACAACCACATTTGACCCACCTGGGGGCTGCGCGAGTCGCACCTTCTTCTTATTTTTTCTTCGCCAAGAGCCCCCACGCCGGCAGACATTGCAGAAGCTTTTCTTCGTCTAACTTTCAGAGCTCTCGTGTCCTCTTTACAGGCAAGAATATTCCCTCTGAATGATTCCAACACATGATGGTACTGTGTAGCTCTATAAAGTGTTGGGAAGATTACTTTGGAAATGTGGTTGGTTACAATTACAAATTTCCCTGTTGAAAATGTAATAGTAGTGTAACTGCTTCAATTGCTTTCTCAAAAAAATTTAACTAATTACATTTGATTGCTTTTGATTTACTTTTCTTAATTTTAAATGAATGCATCAACAGGGCCCTTCATTTTTTCCTCTAAAGGAGTGGAGTAAAACCATAGATCACCCTTTTTGAATTAACCAGATATTAAATATAATATAAATAAAATCTAATATTAAATATATATAAATATAATATAAATGTTAAATATAATTAATAAACTGATAGCAAAACATTATGAATTGTAAATACATCATTTTAAAAAAGTGTGTTTTACTGTAAATGTACTGCATATATTAGTGATGCACTGAATTTTCGCCTACAAATGCAAATCCACTGGAATTGTGCGTGTGGAAAAGACTCTCCGTGACTTCTGTTAACAACCCAGTTTAAACTCAGCTCCTCCCCACAAACAAAGATATTAGTCTCTCAGTCGAGATGTATCCCTTCAGTAATACTTCCTTGACACCAATAACAACTTTCCTATCAGGCAGGGGTTTGGTGCCATCTTAGGGCATTATAGACAGCTAAAAAAATATCTTAGTATGTGAGTTTTTCAACCAATAGGTTCCACAGAAAAAAATAAATATGTGATTTCATGTATAGCAACCTGCGAATAAGCAGGGTTTTACTGTACACCCAACCCAAGATGTCAGAGACATTTGTGTCCAAAGATTAAATCTGTAAGTACATACTGTACAATGCATTCTCGAGCAATCACAATGGTCAACCAATCTCCAAAGACCAAAGCAAGAAACCAATTGGTTTTGAATCACATCTGACGCAGTATGGCAGTGAGGTAAACCTTGAAATTATTTGGGTTGGTATTAGCGTCAAACGCTTCCGCTCTCGATGGTCAACCAATTCCAAAGAGTATTCTACTTTACGAAACAAGATTACTATGGATTTAGAGGTATTTGTCCAAGATAGGTGAGATGAAAGTCAACCTGATAAGTAGACATACATTGTGATTTTGTATTCTTCACACTTTTGGGGTGATTTATATACTTTATCTTTATTCATGTACTTTATCTGTTCTCCATCGATCAACAAATTTGCAAAGATTATATGCCATGTCACAGCAAGACCCCTACTGATTTTGAACTCCACCTGGCACAAAATGGATTAGATATCGGATGTCAAATGTGGAATCAGTACATGCTCCTTGTCGCCAATGTTCAAACGTTTGAGGAAATATAGTCCGACTGTGTGAGGATAATTGGTACAGAAAATGGATGGATGGATATCAAAGCAACAAGGCTCTTGATTTTGAATGACATACCAGTCCATGACAGGATTTGTTTTATGTATTTCTCAGGTTTGTGCAACAGATGATAGTCATAAATCCTCGTTTTAGGTCTGAAAAGAGATTTATTTATTGATTTGACTTTGATCTACTCACATGTGTCTTTTGTCTCAAGTGAATTTCTCATAGTATTTCCAGTGAAATGCATTGTTTCTGACAGAGATCCCCTTTTGCAGGGGTGTCAAACTCAAATTCACAGCGTGACAAAATAAAAAATTGGGACGTCGTGGGCCAAACTCAATCCATCCATCCATCCATCTTCTGAGCCGCTTCTCCTCACTAGGGTCGCGGGCGTGCTGGAGCCTATCCCAGCTGTCATCGGGCACGAGGCGGGGTACACCCTGAACTGGTTGCCAGCCAATCGACATTGACAAAAAAAACAGTCACTGAGCAGTAAAGGGTCGCTAGTTATCTGGTAATGCTGGTACATTATTATTATTTTTTGACAATTGTGCAAAAAGATGCAGAGTCCTCTAGCACTTAGAGCAGTTCGAATGACTAATATTGCAATAGTCGAGTGCAATGACCATTGTGCAAAGGGCGCCGAGACGTCAAGGAGTGTATGCGGTTTAAAGTGACGAGTAGTGCGATCATCTGGGACAATGTTGGTTGTGCGAATGTTACAGATACTCCTCAATCAGTGTGCAAATGGAGCAGATGCTACTCTGGCATGAGTGGCCAGTATATGCAAATAGTGCAGCATGGCGAGACAACTACAGTGAGTGCACGAGTAATGTATAATTGGCCCCACAGAAATGTGACAACGAACTCAAGTCAAAAAATTGCCAGCATGTTGTAATGGAATTGTAGGTTAGGTGTTTAAGAAGTTGATCGCAAGAGGGAAGAAGCTGTTGGAATGTCTACTAGTTCTAGTTTGCATTGATCGGTAAGCGCCTACCTGATACACATCTAATATGGTCTTGCGGGCCAAATATAATTACATCGTTGGCCAAATTTGGCCCCGGGCCTGTGTTCGACATATATGCCCTTTTGGATGCAGAAAGGGTTCAAGGAGGCCTTGGGAAAGATGGAGGGGAGAGCTTTGCGTGAATGTTATTGGTCTGCTTAAAATACTCATCAAAAAGGAGCCCAAACTTTTGGTGGCAAGTAAACGGGACGCTAGCCAGATGCGGTGGTATGAATGACAGCTGAAAAGGCGGGTATTGAACAAGGACCAGGTCAGCCACCTAAGGCGAGGTTTTAATTTTCATGGCTTGTACATGATTAAGTTTACTGCCTGATTAACAGTACGCTGATTAAATCGAGATGGTGTTTTTAATGAGGTACACGTGTGCTTTATCACGCTTTGACATCAACATTCACACAAATGCACTGAGGGCAGAGACAACCTGCGAGTGATGCAGGGTCAAGAGACGGCAACAAGGAGAGCGTGTTGTGAGAGAAGGCGAAGGGGTGAAAGTTCAAACACTGTCAAATTGCAAGTGCGACGTCGTGATTGCTAACGTCAACAGAGAGAGGCTCCTCATCACATTCTTTGTTGTTTGTCTAAGGAAGTCACCATGGCGACCAACAATACTGCGCCCCAGTTAATTTCATGGGAAAAAAATTAGAGGGAGTCGAGGGTGGGCTTGTATGCGTCACACAAATTACGGTAATCATCGTGAGCGATTTTTCATGTTTTGTCTTGACCAAGAATCACAAAAGTTGTCTGGAATTGACCCGACGCTCATCCTGTCGTGGTCCCAGCAGAACCGCAACCACCATGCCATCATAGAAGCACAAAGGGATGAGTCATCACTCGGGCGTGATTAAATAATAAGAGCAGCCTTGTCAAGTGTGCGACGAGAAGGCAGTGGGGACGAATGAAGATGACAAACACATTGCATGAACAGGACCTCTGCCTATAGCGCATATGAATGGATGGGATGGGGTCTTCATTCGGCTACACAAGATGTAATGTAACGTCAACCATCTGTTTAATATACTGTATGGCGTTCAAGTTTGGTAGCAATCGGATTTCTATTTCTAGGACTAGTTTGTGTTTGAAGAAGCCCTGAAAATGGAAAATTGGTGCTTCAAACACAAGTCACAGACTTCCCACGTGTTTTCAGTCATGGCTTATTGAAATTTGTTTTGTGGGTCTATTTATGAGAGAGCGGCACGGTGACCGACTGGTTAGAGCGTCAGCTTCACAGTTCTGAGGAGCGGGGTTCAATCCCCGGCCCCGCCTGTGTGGAGTTTGCGTGTTCTCCCCGTGCCTGCGTGGGTTTTCTCCGGGCACTGCGGTTTCCTCCCACATCCCAAAAACATGCATTAATTGGGGACTCTAAATTGCCCGTAGGTGTGAATGTGAGTGCGAATGTTGTTTGTTTGTATGTACCCTGCGATTGGCTGGCAACCAGTTCAGGGTGTACCCCGCCTCTTGCCCGATGATAGCTGGGATAGGCTCCAGCACGCCCACGACCCTAGTGAGTAGAAGCGGCTCAGAAAATGGATGGATGGATTTATTATAGAGACTCCTATGAAATTTTATGTTGCTGAGTGAATAAGGCCTTGGTGGCCAAATTTTCCCAAAAATTAATGAGCCAAGCCATTACTAAACTTTTGTCTTACTTAAAATGGCGGCTTCACAACAAACTGGCAGAGTTTCTGTCTTTTCCGGCATGGCTTGGTTAGGCTTTTTTGTGGGTATACTCATGATAGACAAGCCAAACAAAGTTTTACTTTGTTTTACTTTTTTTTTTTTTTTTTTTTTTTTTTTTTTTTTGCTCATGATAGACAAGCATATCAAATTTCATGTTGCTCAGTAAAACCTCCTTTGGGACCTGAATTTTCAAGAGATTCACAAGCCAAGTTATTACTGGACCCATTATGTTTTATTGCAAATCATCAAACTTCGCTGTCATGCTCCACCCACATATAATAACAACATCTTGAAGTTCTTGCAATTTAGTAGCATGTATTCATCTTGCATACGTGCCGAATTTGGCAGCCATCGGAAAAAAATAAATGACCCTAAAATGGCAGACTCCCTGTGTCTTTTCTGCCCTGGGTTTTTTTTTGGGGGGGGGCTACTCAGGATAGACATGCCTACCAAATGACATGTTGCTGAGAAAAACTGTCTTTTTCCCCAAAAAATAACCCGATCGTAAAAACCTGCTTTGTGTCCTAAACATAATCTAATCTGCGACTGTTTGACGTGTAACGTGATGCGCATAAAACCTCTCAAGCAGATCCCCCCCTAAATGCAAACAAATGAGAAGAGGCCACATGAGGTTCACCTCTATGACGGAACATAACAGCTTGACAACACTTGAGAACACGTGGGGGGGTAAAAAAAAAAAAAAAATGGATTGAAGTGTCTCAAATAGCCAAAAAAAAAAAAACGGCCAAAGTGTCACACACAAAACTTGAGGTTAAGAAGGTTCAAATACAGAGTATCTGGTGGGGATCCCCTTTTTTTAAAAAAATAGAAATAAATCAAATTATTTAACTCATCACACAGCAGGGCACTCACTTGATTAGCATGACTGTTGCATTAAGAAGCTCTCCAGTAACCAATGAGAACATCTGCTCGTAGAGGGCCAGCTGCATCCTGGTTGGCCAGGATGCAGGAAATGCAGGAGGAAGATGCTTAACTGAATCATAAGAAGGAGCGCTTAGTTTGGCATTTCCGTCATCAAAGGTTGTAACGGCTACTATAAAAACAGTTTTTGGAAAATTTGTATGCAACCGCCTGGACCTTCGACGACTTCAAAGGCACCAGTGTATCATTGAAAACCTGTACATGGCGATGCTGAACACATGACAAGCCATCATCAGTAAGTTTTTTAGTATGCCATTTTTGGTGTTTTTATCGTCACAAGTTGTAAACAGTACCAACCTAACTGATTTCTAATGGTCAACTCTTCGGCACCTGGCTGTTGGTACTAAGGGCATTAGTGAGTTACATAAAGGGGAGGAGCTCGACACAGCACGGCATGTTGATTGGTAGTGGAGCGAATAGTCACTTCCAAAATGGAACCTTTTCTTCTTCAAAACTGTGTTTTTGTTTGACTGTACCATAGAGGCATTTTTGTTTTCTTTAATAAGAAAATAACAATCTGTAATATTGTACTTTACAAAAACATCCAGTAATGATATAATTAATTAGAATGTAAATATTAAAACAGTTTTTGCCAGATTTGTGCTTTAATTCAATGGCTATTACGCCTTGGCCGCCTGGGGTCAGTATAATACAGACATGCAACTATACATGGAGCCAGACAAAACTCCTCAGCAACCCGCAGTAAAATTAGTCGTTCTTTGCAGAGTATAAAATATATATGACTGTAAGTTTTGTTGTATTATCTGTCTGCATATGTTGCTCCACCGTTCACATTCAAATATACATTGCTTAAACGGTTAAAACACCGCGATGCCTATGCTTTTCGTTAGCTTGTCTATGTTGTTTTGCATTTTTTTGTTAGCATTAAGCTAAGCACAAGCTATGTGGCTGTTTTGAATACGCAACAATGTAATTCTGTTTTGTTTGACAGCAACCTAAGTTTGGAAGTGTCAATAAACGGCTTAACGCCTCTTTTTTCAAAGCATTGTTCACTATCGACCAAACTGTTGCTCATTCTGAATTGAGTTGAGTTGAATTCCGTGCAAACATTCAGCGCTCGTACCTCGAACTTTTGCTTGCAAGTCAAAGCAAAAAATCAGCCAAACAACAGCTCGTCTGACGAAAAACTCTCAAGTCGGGTCATTTGTATCTCAAGGCACCACTGTACGCTGTAAGGTATGCACATTTTTGCATTTCCATAGTCAAGTTGTAAGAGGCAGCAAAAAACAAAAAAATGCATTTCCATTAGTCAAATTTTAGGCACCCTTCTGTTTTCTGTTGGTACCAAACGCAGTAGTGTGGTACCTACAGAGGCGGAGCTAAACTCAATGCAGCAATTTGATTG